>NC_088883.1:1020800-1620800 GCF_032884065.1 Artemia franciscana
TTATGCTGAATATTCAACATTTTTCTAGCTACAACTCGTAAAACTTGCAGTAGATGCTTGAATTTTGAAAAAAACTATAGTGCCCCTGTTTCCATTTTTTTTTTTTTTTTACCAAGTTTTCTAATGAAAGCAAAGGACGGTTGAAACTTAAAAAAAAAAACACTATCGCAGTTTAAACAACACATTTTTTAAATAAATTGGCTCGTGGCTACTGAAAGACATACTGGGAAACTTTTTTGTTTGGGGGGGGGGTACCAAAGGACGAAATTGAAACTTAGAACAGACAGAAAACACTGTAACGCAGTTTAAACACCACATTTAAAAAAAAAGTGTTTCAAACAAACTGGCTCGTAGCTATTAAACCACATTTTGGGGAAAAAATTTGGGGGGAGGTGGAGGGGGAACCAAAGGACGGAGTTGAAACTTATAATGGACAAAAAACTGCAGCGCAATCTATGCAAGATGTTTTCGAAAAACTGTTTCAAATAAATTGGGTCGTGACATTGCCTTATATCTGTAATATTGTGAAAAGCATGCGCTACAGTTAAAATCGTGTAATATTTACTGATTTAATGACCGGTAAAAGTAAAACTGTTTAAGGCTTCATGAGCTATTCTTTTATTTATGTAGGACACTTATGGCTTTTCCTGTTTTGTTGCCTCGATTTGTTTTTTTAGTAAATCGCTAGTTATTCAGAAATGTAAATATATAGGGAAATATCACGAGCCAGTTTATTTGAAGCAGTTTTTCAAAATAAGTTGTATGAGCTGCGAAGCAGTCATTTAAAAAAATTGTATTTAAAAACATAGAAAAACTATGTTTTTAGAACAATTTTTGTGTTTTTTTTTCAAGTTTTAAAAAGGTAAATCATTAAATATTCGATTATCTCTATAAAAAAAGAAAGAAAAAAAGTCAAGTTCATGTTCAAATATTGGCAAGTGACTGTAGCATTAAAAACTGTGACAAACGAGGGAACGTAACGATTTGCGGAACGCATATGCCGTGCTGTTACCGGCTGAATTTAGGTAGAATGTCGCAAGAGGGCTCATTCTAACGGAAATGAAAAGTTATATTGCCCTTTTAAGTGACAAAAAAATTTGAGGGCACTAAACCCCCTCCCACGCTCGTTTTTTCCCAAAGTCAACGGATCGAAAGTTCTGGTATTAAAAAATTTTCGAATTTTAATCCATACTGTAGTGTTAATAATTCACAGCAGGTGATAGACTCTTTAACAATGGTTTCAGCTAAAAGATTTGGCGTTTTCGATTTTGCGACAATGTATACTAATCTATCACTTAATGTAGTGTTAGAAAATTTAAAAACGGTTATCAAGAAATCTTTCTTCTTATCTAGTAAGAGGTTCTTAAAGATAGATACTTATAATAAAAAAGCTATATGGACAAACTGCTTTAAGACTACAGTTAGCTCGAGATGTTACAGCTTAGATATGATTTTGGATTTATTAGAATTTGTTTTATATCATACTTATATAAGATTTAATGGTAATTTGTACAAGCAAATCGTGGGAATTACCATGGGGGGGGGGGGGTTTGAATGCCAGCCCATTTATAGCTGACTTGTTTTTAAGTCAACTCAAATATAAGTATATGATGGATAAGAACAATCCAAATAACTTAAAACATGTTTTGTCAAATAATAAAAGATTCTTAGATGATATTTTGGTTTAAAATTGTAAGGAATTTATTGATATTTCTAAAAATGTATATCCATCAGAGCTTACTCTTGACCCTAGTCATGGCACTCGTCTAGAAGATCATTTCTGAGATTTGAATATTAATATTTCTGATAATAATAAGTTAAGTTTTAAAATGTTTCGATTTTGAAGTGATTAATTTCCCATTCCCTGAAAATAATATACATTCAGATATCACATATTCAGCATTTTACTCACAGTTACTTAGATATGCAAGGATTTGTAGTAATTATATTGATTTTAAAAATAGATGTAAAATTTTAAGCCAAAAATTGATTTTAAGAGGTTTTTCTGCAAATAGATTGACTTGGCAATTTAAAAAATTTAGTTTTCATTATAATGAACTTTTAAATAAATACCGAAAGAAGTATCTTGAAATACTTAGAGAAATCTTTGGTTGATTTGATTTTCCTTGTTACTGAGTTTGGCGTGTCCCTAATTTTTGACAATGGATTTCCAGAGGATTTTCACATATATTGTATTTTCAAAAGGTCTTCATTTTCTTGATTTTTATCTAAGTCACATTTACATCAATAGAGAAAATTTGATTTAGTGAAAAAAAAAATTTATTGTTTAGTATTAATATAGATTGTGAATTGGTAACATAAATACACAAGGGCCAGATCCAAGGTATGATAAGCTTGTTTTGGTGTTACTTGTTTATTCTACATTTGTTTTTCATAGGCATATATTTTGGGGGTGATACCTAGCACGGGGACCATAGGGAATTTATGGTAGGCATGACACTTGCCTGGGTAGGGAAAATAAAGTGCCGAAACCCTATGGGCAAGGGTGGATTCTCCTGATGAGCTCTTGTGTTGGTTTGTTGCCTCTGAATTATTTTTCTTTTTTTACTGTTTTTAATATTTGGTAAATGACGACTTATACTTACTTACGACACGACTGCCTGTCCATGGATTATTCTGTATGGTTGATTGTGTATGGCTATGCTGTTTGACCTATGTAATTGTTTGGATGAGTACGGTTAAGGCCTCATTCAAGTACTGATTTATATTAATTACTAATGTGGGAAAACAGTCTTCCTTTTCTCCTTCTGTCTTTTTTTTATGTGTGTTTGTGCTGTTGCATTGGTGATTTCTTTTTTCATTATACAGTAATGGCTATTGGGAAGTGTACAGACGTTTTCAGGGATATTTTTTTGGTATGGGAGGGGAGGGGTCTATGTGGGAGGATCTTTCCTTGGAGGAATATGTCATGGGGGAAGAGAAATTCAATGAAGGGGGTGCAGGATTTTCTAGCATTATTAAAAAAAACAATGAAATAGTTTTTTCAACTGAAAGTAAAGAGTAACATTAAAACTTAAAACGAAGAGAGATTATTACGCATATGAAGGGTTTTTCTCCTCCTAAATACCTCGCTCTTTACGCTAAAGTGTTTTTAGCAATTTTGTTTTTAGTAATTTCAACTATTTATTCTTCGGCCGTTCTGATTCAAGTGTCATTCTTAAAGAATTGGGACAAAGTTTAAGCTTTTGTGTAAAGAGTGAGGTATTAACGAGGGGACAAACCCCCTCATATACATAATAAAAATATACGAATATAGAAGTTCTTTACGTAAGTTAATTCTTAAGTTACGTATATTTTTTACTAATAAAAACGTTCCTTAAAAATTAAAAGTACTAGTTGCCTTTTTAAGTAACCGAAAAATTTGAAGACAACTAGGCCTCCTCCCCCACGCCTTTTTAGTTTGATCAAAACTAATAGAAAACCATTTAGCCAAAAAAAAGAATTAATATGCAAATTTTATTTTAGTAATTTATGTTCGGAGAGCCAAAATCAAACATCCATTAATTCAAGAACGTTCAGAAACTAAATAAAAAAAAAATATTTTTTTTAACTGAAAGTAAGGAACGACGCTAAAACTTAAGACAAACAGAAATTGCTCCGTGTATGAAATGAGCTGTTTGCTTCTCAGCACCCGCTCTTTACGCTAAATTCTTTTACTGTTTTATAAATTAGAAATGAAAAAGTCGAACTTTAGCGTAAAGAGCGGGGCGTTGAGTAGGGAACAGCCCCTTTCATACAAGGAGTAATTTCTGTTCGTTTTAAGTTTTAATGTCACTCCTTACTTTCAGTTAAAAATTTAATCATGAGTGGAGCTAAAAACCCAATGCCTTCTGAAGATCAGAACATAGTTGCATTTTACCGAAAACAAAATACAGATTAAATGTTTCTCTTTTTTTACTTTAATAGATCAAAATTATTTTGACTGTAAGGAATAAAAATTAGTATATGTATATTTATATGTCAATCCACATTCATTTTTTTTTTCTTTTGTAAAGTGCAAAAACTAGTTTAGGTCTTCTAAAGGCATTGGAAGCTCTTTGCACTTCTTTGAAAAAATTATTTTATGAAAAATGTTTTTTAAATTGTTTTCTGTTCGTTTATTATTGACGTTGCCTTTTTTATGGAAAAAGGAAATAATAATATTTTTTTCAGTTTTTTTCTATTAGAATTCATAGTTTTGCTTGCCATTTCTGTGTTCGAGAAGATTTTCCTTTACCCTTTTTACCCTTTCTAAATAATTAGTAGTTTTTGATTTAGTTTTATACTTTCTCGAGTTGATGTGAAAAGTAAACTTAATACCATTCCAAAAAAATTCTACCCATGCCCTTTGACAACTTGGATAAATTTAGGATCTTTTGATTTAATTAAATTATAAGAACTAAAGTAGTAAAAGTAGTCCTGAAAGTTTCAACTTAATGCCCTCAGTCGTTCTCAGGACACTGTTAAGATGTCATATTGGCAACCAGCATACCTTTGATTTAGTTATAAAGCAACATTTAGATTTAAGGCATAATGGGCAAATTGTAAAACTGTGGAGGGTTGGCATGCCCAATATTCCGAGGGACACAGTTACTGGACCGTGCAACTACGCAGAAGAAAGTAACTACATTAAAATTTTTATTGGATGTGTTTGGAAAATTAATGGGGCTTCGGGAGAGGAATTCTTGTCCTTCAATCAGTTTTGGCTCTTAAAAAGGGAACTAGAAAAATTTGATTTCCAATTGGACAAGCTCCTTTAAAAGCTTTTATGCTATTGTTGTCTGTGGTAGCACTGCACTGCCTATGCATTTGCTTATATGCCCTTTTGAAAACCTACATACACATAGTTTTATCGTTTAATTGAAAATCCACCTAATCGTTCCCTTAAAAGTTTCACCTTAATACCTTTGCTGTCATTAGTTACAGCACTCGTAGTAGTAGCATTAATAGTATACACATAGTGCCTTGTTAGTTCAAAATCCATAACAAATTACTCTGAAAGGTCCAAGTTAACTGTTCTAGAAAGGTTTCCGTGTCATCCTTTTGAAAATGCTTGTAACCCTTTCACCTTGATACCAATAGCTTTAGTAGTAGTAATAGTAAAATTAGTAGTCGTAGCTTTATCTTTAATAGCAGTAGTAATAGCACTACCCGTAAAAGTAGTAGTAATAAGAGCAGGAGTAGTAGTATTGGGATGCAAATATGGTCATTTGGTTAGTTCAGTATCACCCACAACAAGCCCTGTAAGGTTCCCCTTCACACATCAAACAAATGTTGCTGATATGCCCTTTTGACAATTGGCACACAGAAGACCTGTTGCGATTGATTTCGTCTTTTCGCTGCAATAAAACTGGAAATTTCACCTTCATACCATTCAGCATAGTTGCAATAGTAGTCATAACCGTAATATTAGTACTAGTAGTAGTATTAACGGTAATAGCACTAGTACTGGTATTATCAGTAGTATTAACATATTGCTTATAGTCAGTTGAACATCCCCTTCATCAAGTCCTGGAAGTTTCAACTGAATGGCATTACCAATATGTCTTTTTGATAACCTGTTTATCGATATATTTTCTGAATTCTTAGCTTGGCACCCTTAGCCCTTAAATAGTTACAATAGAAGTAGTAGTCATATCATTAGTAGAAGTAGCAGCAGTATTTATAGCAGTAGCAGCATATACATGCGGCCTTTGGGTCAGGTGAACATCCCCTTCGTGATACCCGGATGTTTCATTTTGATACGGTAAGCCGTTCCAAAATATTCCTGATGCGCTCTATTGACTCCTATTTCATCTTAATCCTCTTAGCCTTACAAGTAGTTGAAATTGAATTAGTAGTTGGAGTATTTAGTAGCATTAGTTGTAATTGCAGTCAAAGTGGCATTAGTAGTTGCATACGCTTATTACCTTTTGGTGAATTGATATTCCCTTTTAGCCTTCTCTGAAAATTCCTGTTTTATGCCCAAATGCATTCTTCAGATACAACCTTTTGGCAATCTACATGCATATAGTGTTTTTTTCATTTAGGTCAAAATTTTCCTCAATGTACTATCGAATTTTCGCATACATACGCTTAGCCTTTGTAGTGCTAGGATCATATTAGTAGGGATATGAGTAGGAGCAGTAGTATTGTGTACATGTTGGCTTTTGGTCAGTTTAACATCCTCCTTATGATGCTCCGGAAGTTTCATGTTGACACGGTAAGCCGCTCTAAAAATATTGCTGAGACGCCATTTCCTCAGCTGTTATTTCAATATCCTCTGCTTCGGAAGTACTTACTACAGAAGCAGTAGTTTTTGAAATAGTATTAGTAATAATAGCGAGCAAATATTACCATTATGGTCAATTGCTCATCTCCCTGATCATTTTCTGAGACATCCAAGCTAATATACTCAGTCATTCTTGGTTTTCGCTCTTTTGACAACCCATATGTGCATAACGTGTTTTGATTTAGTTCAGCATTCCCCTTAACATTCTCTGAAAGGCTCACTTGAATACCTTGTGTCTTTTTTGGAAAGCAAAAGTCAAGCATACCCACTTTTCTGAATATCATATACTATATTTAAACAATGGAAGGATTGTCCTGCTTAAAAACCTTGCCCTGGGGACTGGGTGGTTGATACCCCCAAGTACATAAATACTGGACCTTTCAACTATACTAAGCAAAATAGCTGTCTCAAAATTTCGATTAGATGTGTTTTGGGAAATTATGGCCATGGTGTGGTTCCCATCCAGTCACTTATGACTCAGAAACAATTTAATAGAAATATAATTTTCAATAAAAACCTTATGTCTTCATCGTGTAACTTGCAGCCCTTGCCCCTGGGCTCCGGAGGGCTTCATTAAGCTCAAAGGTATATTTGTTGCCCTCTGATCACTTTTGACTCTTAAAAAGGGTACTAGAACTAAATTTGCAATCAAATGAGCCTTCACTAAGGCTTATATGATCACCCCTTGCATAATCACTTTATACGCCCCCGGGGAATAGCTTAAAACATTTTCCCCAGGCTCTCAGGGTTTTCAACAACCCTGAGGGTATTGTTATATACTTTTTGGACTGTGTTGAACAAAATTTGTATCACAAAACTTCGATCGGATACATATGGGAAAAGAGGGGAGAGGGCTAGTTGCCCTCCAATTACTTTTGAATGTAAAGAGTGGAACTAAAACTTTCAATTTCTAATCAAATGAGCCTCCTCCTAAGTTCATACAACCACCCCTTCAATAAAAACCTTTTATGCCTTGGGGGGCTTAATTTACAACTCTCGTCCCAGGTCCTGGGAGCTTGTTTCATCCTGGAGGCATTGTTATATGCTCTCTGGATTACTTTGGACAAAACGGCTTTCTCAAGTTTTGATCAGACGCGTTTGAGGAAAAAGAGGGCGTAAAGGGCTAGGCGATCTCCGATCACTTTTGACTCTGATGAAGGTCGCTAGAACTTCCGATTTCCAAGCGAATGAGACCTCTCTTAAGCTTATAAGACCTCTCCTTCTAAAACAAACTTAAGTGTTAAGAATGAACAACTAGCACAACTTCTGATTCTTGGCGTGAGGGCTGTGGGGGGCATTCCCAAAGATGTAATTTTCCTTGGCTTTTCAACTATACTGAACAAAATGGCAAATCTCAAAATGTTGATACGACATTTTTGAATAAATAATGGAGGTGGGGGGACTGTCTGCTCTCCAATCACCTTTGATTCTTAAAAAGGACACTAGAACTTATTATTTCCAATAGAATGAGCTTTTTTCAAAGTTTCAATGATGAAAACTCCTTCTACACAAAGTAAGCAAAAAGCAAAAAGCAAACTTTCGCATGCAAACCGATTAGGGTTCGCGTAGCGCAGGTGCCGATCTCCTGATTCTCTGCCCTCGGCCGGGGTGCAATGCGTGGTTCTACACAAAGTACCTCGTTCAAAGAAAAAATACATCGTGCCCACATAACCTTTTACCCAGACTGCCTATGATTTGGTCACTGTATTATTACGCTATGTATGCTGCTATTATGCTGCCTATGATTTGGTCAACTGTATTGTGACCAGACCATAGGCATGGGAACTCTAGCTGCAACTGCAGCTAAATTTGAAAATGAAGATTTCAACAATTTTGTTTTAGGGATTTCGACGAATGAGGATGCTAATATCAAAGAAGAAAGGATTCATTAAAAATAACGTGGATACCGGTTTTTAGTATTTTATTAGTAATATCTAGTATTTTATTTTATGTCCAGACATGTGTACTTTTTTTTAATCATTTCAAATATTTTCTGAAAAAGAAAGTGGCCTTTTTCGGGCAGCTGAAAAAGAAATCTTAGTTTCTATAGGCTACTTAATTTCCTTTGCTTGAACCAGTAGAAATCTGTTTGACCAATATTTGTAAGAAGACAAGAACTGGTTAGACGCTGGAAGAAAAAACCAGAATGCTGGCGGAAACTGATTCTGGCTGCCGGTTTTTGCTTTTAGATTTAAGTTAATTGTCTCATGAGCCTAGGCCTTGTAGGCTAAAACTTGTAATTTTTACTCTTTTTTCATCATGTTTTTATCAGCTTTTTGAAAAAATTAGTATCATATGTTCAATTATGAACGTAATTTTTTTTGTATGTAGTCAACAATTGTAGCCAATTTAAACCAATGGCAAAATTCTAGTGAAGTGACTTCTTGCTATCTTGGAAAGGGGTTAGGTTAGGAGAATGAAACTCTAGGGGATGTGTCTACAGGCTAAACTATAACCTGGGAAGGTATTTTAAGGTACCCACCTCCACTCCTCCCTCTAGAGGGCCCTGAAATTTCCCTACATGACAGGTCTATACCTATAGAAATTTTCACAAAACAACATTCTACCTTAATTTTCAGTTACTAGTTGCTTTTTCTCTGCCTTTAGTTCTGAAAATGCAATTCTTGTTATTTGAGTAGAATTCTGAGCCATATCAATGTTTTTTTTTCAAAATTTAGGAAATGTATTTGCATATCTTGAAAACCTTATGAATCAGGATTGAGCAAAGTGGTGAAACTGAAAACAATTTTGTTGTACTTCATTCAAGCAGAAGATTTATTTTGAAAGGTTTCACGTTTGTAACACACATATTTAAAGGTCAGGACCCTCTATAGGGAGAGGAAATAGAGGCAGGTACTTCAAAATACCTTCTCAGAACATACTTTAGCCTCTAGACCCATCCCTGAAAGTTTCATTTTCCTTACCTACCCCCTTTTGCAAGATAGCAAATAGTCACTAAACTAATATTTTACAGAATAAATTGCAACAATAGAAGAATAGTCAGTTTAGAAAAAAAAAACTTGGTTTTGTGTTGTTTTTTAAAACTAAGCTACAATTTTTGGTAAATTTTTTGTAGTTCATATTTTTTATATACAAATAAAGTGAACATACCACTTGATGCCTTTTTTTATGTTCTTTACAAATATAATAATTGCTTCTCTTACAAATTCAAATTTAAGCACCTATTGAGCTCTTGAAAATGAGCAAAATATTTCTGGTTTTTGGGTATAAAAAAGCCTTAAAACATTGGACTCAAACTTTATAACATTGCTTTCAAACTTACTGTTTCATTATAAATCCATTTTTTAAATGTTATATAATCCACATGCACTGATTTTCCAGGATTAAGTTGGATAAATAAATTTTATTTTGCTGTTTTCTTCTTCCTTGATCTGAATTTTCAATTAAAGTATGCATTTTTGGTTGTTTTTGACAAAATAATATTCTGTTTTCTCAGTATCAAAATTATCTATAGTTAGGTTAGGTAAAGAAGTTTTTAAATTTGAATTTGTGATAGAAGCAATTATTATATTTGTAAAGAACATAAAAAAAGGCATCAAGTGATATGTTCACTTTATTTCACTTTAACTTACCTTAATCCATCTGAGAGCTTTAAGGTCTTCCAGACCTATAGTGCTCTTGAGTTGATGACTGCCAGTCAAACCTCCACTGCTTCTTCTCCCACTCTTTGTCAAGTTGGTTTTTGAAGGACTAGATGGAAGGAGCACTGACTGTTGATTCTAATGGTTTATGACTCTTCTTGAAAAGAATGTTTGGCAAGTTTTTGATCAGGAGCTTGACTTTGGTAGCTTCTTGGAGTGTCCTCTTGTGTTGTGCTGGTTGGCACTGTGATTGTTGCCAAAGATTGCTGACTTTTCATTCTACAGCTTGTAAGTAAGCATCATATTGCTGTGCAAGCATCTGTAAACCAGAGTGGGTAGTTTAAGGTACTTGAGGCAGTCCTCATATGAGGTTGATGCTAGACTGTGTATGCATTTTGTTGCTTGTCTCTGTACATTTTCAATGAGCCTCACATTTTGTCAATAAGAAGGATGCAAGACATGCCAAAATTGAGATGGGGTCTGACAAGAGCTATATATAGTTTTATGCATATAGATGCCTGTCTGCTGTTGATTGTTTGTTTTAGTAGTCCAAAACTAGAGCTTGCACAGGAAACAACATGCTAGACATTGCTGTGAAATTTAAGTTTATCACCAATGATGACACCAAGATCCCTTTCTTCTGCTCTGTTCTCTAGTTGCTCTCTTACTTTGGTGGTGGGGTTGTATATTGTGTAGTTTGCCATTGGGTTATTGGTTCCAAGGTGTAATACCATGCCAGTCTTGGGTCCAAACTTGTAGCTCATCTATGTTGTGCTGGATACTCTGAGGGCATGCAATATCAAAGAGTTTGGCATCATCAGCAAACAGGTGCATGCCATTGTTAATATGGTTAAATATGTCATTGATGTAAATCAACAAGAGATTTGGACCCAGTACAGTCCCCTGCAGTACTCTGCTCATTACTTTGGCCTCATCAGAGTAGATTGGTTGGTCATCTATAGCAAATAAGCACTTTCTGCTTGCAATTTTTATGGAAATTCATCAGCCAGTCTACAACAGCCTGATTGATACCAATAGTGGATATATTGGAGTGCAGTTGACTCTGAGGAACCTTGTCAAAGGCCTTAGCAAAGTCCAGGAGGAGCAGGTCAACCAGATGTCCATGGTCAATTAGGTCTGTGATTTCCTTGTATGATTACAAGAGGTTTGTTTCAATTAATTTCCCTGATTGGAAGCCATGCTGCTTGGGGGACAAGATCTTGTTGGTTGTCAAATGCTTAAGGATTGAATCATTGACTATGTGCTCAAGTATTTTGATGACAACTAAGGTCAGGCTAATAGGCCAATAGTTTTCAGGCTTGGAACAATTACCTTTCTTGAAAACTGGTATAATGCTGGCTATTTTCCAGTCTGCTTGCAGCTTTCTAGAAGTAAGTGATGTCTGGAAAATTCTCCTAAGCAGTTCTGCTATGATAGCTGCAGTTTCTTTTAATAGCCTGGGATGTAGATTATCTGGTCCTTGCAATTTATTAGTATCTAATTTCTGTAAGCATCTGAGAACCTCTGTCAGAAATTGAGTGATGCTTTTCATTGGGGATTTTACAATGTATTCAGGTGAAGAGGGTAAAGGACCATCAGGTTCAGTGGTGAAAACAGAAACAAATTGCTGATTTAATGAGTTTGCAAGCTTGTTGATATTGGTTATTTCTTCACCTTCCTCAGTTACCGGTTTCCTGATGTCTTGGCTAGAGACATAGGCTATTGGCAAAATTTCTTTGGATTTATCTGCAAGTTTAGATCTGGAGCTTGTGTATAAATCACATGTTAAATTTTTAAGTTGGTTCCTGTTCTTTGTAATTTTGTTTTCTGGGATGGATGCTTTTTGTACTTCTTCCATTGTCTGTTTTTGGTTAATTTCCTTCTCAATATCTCTTGTCATTGTAGTTAGTGTTTGTGGTTTTGGGATGAGCTTGGTCAAAGTGTACTGTTCAGCATTGTTTAGCAGTAATTCTTTGAAGCATTGTCATTGCTGTTCTAAAGAGACAATTAGGACATCATCCCAGGAGATGTTGCTGAGATCCATTCTAATCTTCTCACAGTCTATGAAGGTTCTTATGATGTAGCTGTTAGTTACTTTGAGGAATGTTGTTTTTATTTTTATGGGAACATGGTTGCTTTCCCTGATTGGGGGCATATACTTAGTATAAAGAAGGGATTCTGGTCTTCTAAGAAATATTAGGTCTAGGAGGCTTGGAAGCTGCCTGCTCATGAAATGGGTTGGTTGGTTGACAATTTGGTGGAGACATGTATCATGGATCATATCTATGATTGGATTCACAGAATCAGAGGTAATATAGGGGAATTCGTCTTTCCAGGTGATGGCCGGCTGGTTGAAGTCACCTGCAATTAATAGGTCACCCTTATGGGTGTCTGCAATCTTCCAAATGAGCTCAGCTAGCTTTGCTTCTGATTGCTTGGGCGAAAGTGATGATGGGCCTTCCTTTTTGAGTTAGATACATATTTTTGGTAGTTGTAGATATTTTGGACCCGCTCATCTTCAATGGACAAGAAAGTGCTGCAGGATCTACTATTGTTGGTTGGATTTGCGTTTTCATTTGTGAAGGACAAATAAGATAGTTCATCAATACTAGTTAGTTTATTGATAATCACTTTATCACTATTTACACTATGCACAGGGCTAGCAGTTGGAGCAACTAACATTCCATGGCCTGGAGAGAGTATCCCCCACCTGGGCACACAGAGTTTTTTGGGGCAATCTTTCTGTGGTTGATAGTTAAGTTTGGCTCTCCTAGTTCTGTTTGGTGTCTGAGTTCAGTAGCTAAGACTTTTCTTTTCTTCTGGTTTTCATGTGATGCATCTGCCCTAAACTGAATTTTCTTGACAAAGCTTGTAAGATCTTTGTAGAATGTGTTTTTTCAAGTTTAGATTTTGGACAGAGAAAAGAAGGGGAGGGGGTTGGCTGTGTGTTGATTTTTAATAGTTTGTTCCTGCTTGTCCAATGGGTTGCTGAGTGGTCCATTTGTAAGTCAAAACTATGAACAACAAAAAAATTACCCAATTTTTACTAGGCTACCCATTAGGCTATTATAAGCCAGTTTTACCTTCTTGTTTTTTGCAATAAATAAGTAAGTAATAAGTGAAAGTAAGTGGTAAATAAGTAGAGTAAGTAATAAACTCTTTTTCAGCTTTATTAAATTATTTAGTTTTCTTAATCATTAAAACCATCAATAAGCCTTTCATCAGAGTAATTTTGAAAGCACTTGGCTTAAGACAAGGTTTGCAGCTAAACTGACATGCATTTTCCTGGGTCCTAGTTTAGGCTTTACATATGATAAATAAAAAAAACTAGTTTTTTTAACTGAAAGTAAGGAGCGACATTAAAACTTAAAACGAACAGAAATTACTCCGTATATGAAATGGGTTGTCCCCTCCACAGTCCCTCGCTCTTTACGCTAAAGTTTTTAATTGTTTTAAAAAGTAGAGTTATAGCAAAGAGTCAAACTTTAGCGTAAAGAGCGAGGGATTGCGGAGGGAACAACCTATTTCATATACGGAGTAATTTCTGTTCGTTTTAAGTTTTAATGTCGCTCCTTACTTTCAGTTAAAAAAACTAGTTTTTTTTATTTAATTTCTGAACGTTTTTTAATTAATGCATGTTTGATTTTGGCTCTCCGCACATAAATTATTGAAATGAAATTAGTATATTAATTTTTTTTGGCTAAAACGTCTGTACACTGGTCAAAGTTTGTAACTTGCAGCCCCTCCCCCAGGAATTGTGGGGGAGTAAGTCATTCCCAAAGACATAGTTATTATGGTTTTCGACTATGCGGAACAAAATGGCTATCTTAAAATTTTAATCTGTTGACTTTTGGAAAAGAATTAGCGTGGGAGGGGGCCTATTTGCCCTCCAATTTTTTTATCACTGAAAAGGGCACTAGAACTTTTCATTTCCGTAAGAATGAGCCCTCTTGCGACACTCTAAGACCACCTGGTCGATATGATGACCCCTGGGGAAAAGAAAAAAACAACAACAAACAAACAAATAAACACACACCCGTGATTTGTCTTCTGGCAAAAAATATGAAATTCCACATTTTTTTAGATAGGAGCTTGAAATTTTTGCTATAGAGTTCTCTGATATGCCGAATGCGATAGTGTGATTTTCGTTAAGATTCTATGACTTTTAGGGGATGTTTCCCCCTTTTTTCCAAAATAGGGCAAATTTTCTCAGGCGCGTAACTTTTGATGACAAAGACTAAATTAATTGGAACTTATATATTTAGAATCAGCGTGAAAATTCGATTCTTTTGATGTATCTTTTAGCATCAAAATTCCGTTTTTTAGAGTTCCGTTTACTATTGAGCCGGGTTGCCCCTTACTACAGTTCTTTACCACGAACTGTTTGAAAAGAAAATAATTCGGTATTTCGGGGCTTCTGACATTATTAATCCTTTGCGGAAGTTAGGCTCAAAATTGAAAAATGATTATATTTTTTCTCTGGGCCCCTTCCACCTCTTAGTTCGTTTATTTTCCCGTTAGTTTTCACCTGTTTTCGCTTTATAGTTGTGTTATCTCTTAGCAGTTCTTTCGTTAGTTGAGTTATGGTTGTGGTATATATGTTTTATCGCTCGTATAGTTGTGTTATTTTCAAATTATACTCCATAATAGAGAGGCTCCGAACACCCAGCATTGTATATTAAGCTCTGAATTTGACGTTTTTTCTAACGTGACCAGATTCGTCCTGCGCCCTTTTCATTGAATTTTTTCCCCCATGGCATATTTCTCCAAGGAAAGATCCTCCCATATAGCCCCCTCCCTCAAGCCTACCCCCAAAACCAAAAAAATCCCCCTGAAAACGTCTGTACACTTCCCAATAACCATTATTATATGTAAAAACTGGTTGAAGTTTGTGACTTGCAGCCCCTCCCCTAGGAACTGTGGGGGAGTAAGTCACCCCCAAATACATAGTTATTATGATTTTCGACTATGCTGAACAAAATGGCTATCTCAAAATTTTGATCCGTTGACTTTGGGAAAAAAATGAGCGTGGGAGGGCCTAGATGCCCTCCAATTTTTTTGGTCCCTTAAAAAGGGCACTAGAACTTTTCATTTCCGTAAGAATGAGCCCTCTTGCGACATTCTAGGACCACTTGGTCGATACGATGACCCCTGGGAAAAAAAAAAAAAACAAAAAAAAAACAAACAAATAAACACGCACCCATGATTTGTCTTCTGGCAAAAAATGCAAAATTCCACATTTTTGTAGATAGGAGCTTGAAACTTCTACAATAGGGTTCTCTGATACGCTGAATCTGATGGTGTCATTTTCGTTAAGATCCTACGACTTTTAGGGGGTGTTTTCCCCTATTTCCCTGAATAAGGCAAATTTTCCCAGGCTCGTAACTTTTTATGGGTAAGACTAAACTTGATGAAACTTATATATTTAAAATCAGCATTAAAATGCGATTCTTTTGATGTAGCTATTGATATCAAAATTCAATTTTTTAGAGTTTTGGTTACTATTGAGCCGGATCGCTCCTTACTACAGTTCGTTACCACGAACTGTTTGATTGAGAAACTGTTGCTTTTTAAATATAACAAAAGCCTGTATTCTGCAATTTTATCATACATGAATTGCTTCAACTAAATTCAAGGCACTAAAAAAAAACATTAAAAATAAAAGAAAAAAATATTTTAGGAAAGCTGTGAAACTGATCTGAGAGATTTGAGTCTCCTATTGACAGCAATGTCAGTTGAGACTTCTTTCAATATGACTAATTTTCTTTTTTTCTCAGCACTTCACCATTAGCTGCAACTACTTTCAATGCAGCAATTATTATTTCATCTCAGCTTCAAACTAAAAAGAACAAATAATCTTCCTTTATGGCAGTTTTTTTTTTCTTTATATATCACTCATCAAGTACCTAGATCATTAGTAAAACACTCAGTCAGACAGAGTTCACTTACAAATCAATCCCTGTTACATCACTGTCAATACAACATTTACAATATTATCAACATCAGATAAAATCTTTTTCTCTACCACTTTCACATATAAACTTAATAAACAAGTCTATCATCCTATACTTGAAGCATTCATCATTAATCAAAATTCCTAATGTAAGCCCCACTGAAAGGTTTCCTAAATTTTCCTATTTACACAACAATCTCATTTATTTTCTTAAATTTTTTATATTCTTTGCAATCAACAACATAATGGAAAATACTTTCTATCTCACTACAATTATCACACTGAGGACTTTCAGCTTTTCCTATGATAAACAACCTATGCTTAATACCTACATGGGTCACCCAAGAATGGAACATTAACCAACCATATTTTCTTTGTAATTTACTGTAATTTTTCATATCAAAACCAGATTTCTTTTTCTAGATAAGAGCTATATTACTGCTATTGTCCCTCATTTCCTAAAAAATTTTTGGTAAATCCTTCTAACCATCTCTCTAATCTGTATATATAGTTCTGTAGGAGGTGTAAGAAACAAATTTTGTGCGGCCTTTTTGGCATATTTATCTGCTTTTTCATTACCCATCACCCCCACATGGGCTGGACACCACAAAAATTGTATCACTACTCCTATCTCAACAATCTTCAGAATAGAGCTATAATACTTATGGACCTCATCCTTTGGTTGTTTTCTTTGGGGGGGGGAATTCTTTAGGGACTGGAGGGCTGATTTTGAGTTACTGCATATGAGGAACTCATTTCGGTTTTGATCACTTTCACTAATTTTTTCAAATACCCATTCTAGTGCACTTCAATTGCTTTTATTTCTGCCTCAAAAACAGTTGATCCTTTGCTAAGTGGCTTTGTAATCTCTGTATCAAATTCTGGAACCACTGCTGAGCAGCCCACTCCTAAACCACGTATTTTTGACCAATGTATATATTTTCAGATCTTCTTCATGTATTGAGACGAATTCATATTTCATTAATAAGGAGTTGTTTCCTTTTTTTTTATAATTAATCTCTAACCCAATCCTAGGAGGGAATTTTTGATGGTTTTTCATAATGTAGCATTTGAATAATAGGTATTTCACTGAAAGCTCTCCTAAATTTTCCTATTACACAACAATCTCATTTATTTTCTTAATTTTTTTATATTCTTTGCAATCAACAACATAATGAAAAATACTTTCTATCTCACTACAATTATCACACGGAGGACTTTCAGCTTTTCCTATGATAAACAACCTATGCTTAATACCTACATGGGTCACCCAAGAATGGAACACTAACCAACCATATTTTCTTTGTAATCTACTGTAATTTTTCATATCAAAGCCAGATTTCTTTTTCTAGATAAGAGCTATATTACTACTATTGTCCCTCATTTCCTAAAAATTTTTTAGTAAATCCTTCAAACCATCTCTCTAATCTGTATATATGGTTCTGTAGGTGGTGTAAGAAATAAATTTTGTGCGGCCTTTTTGGCATATTTATATGCTTTTTCATTACCCATCACCCCCACATGGGCTGGACCCCACAAAAATTGTATCACTACTCCTATCTCAACAATCTTCAGAATAGAGCTATAATACTTATGGACCTCATCCTTTGGTTGTTTTTTTTTGGGGGGGGGGAATTCTTTAGGGACTGGAGGGCTGATTTTGAGTTACTGCATATGAGGAACTCATTTCGGTTTTGATCACTTTCACTAATTTTTTCAAACACCCATTCTAGTGAATTTAGGTCTTATGTATTTGATATAAAATTGTCTTGCTGTAACTATGTTGACATCATGCATCCCACACAAAAGCATCTTCATTAAGTTCAGTTGCTTTACACAGGATTCTTTTAGATATTTGATATGTTGGCTAAATTGAAATTTATCATCAATATGTATTCCAAGGACTTTATGGCAATTGGTTACTAGCAGTTCCTCTCCAAATAGAGTAAAGGGGATGTCTAGTATTCCTCTTGGATGTGAACAACTTAACTTTAGCTTTAGATGGCTCAAAATCAAGATCTATTCCTAGGGACTATAATTCTATTTGATCCAATGTTTCTTCACTGTGTTTTTTATACTATCCAAGTATTATTATCATCTGCAAAGATTCTTCTTTTGCAGTTATTGTCTTCTAGAGGGATATCCATTTCTCCAACATTATAACACTCTGGCCCTAGAACAGTACCTTGTGGAACACCTCTTTCCACCCCTATTTCTTCTGATCTTTGTTGTCCTACTGTCACAGCAATTTTCCTATCTGGCAGGTAACTCAGTGTAAATTTCATCAGATTTCCATTAATTTTTGCTTTAGACAAACCTTCTAGTATCTGCCTGTGAACCAAATTAACAAAAGCTCCTTTAACATCCAAGAACACTGCAATCATTACTTTACCATTATCAAGTGCATGAATGATGTCTCTCTTCATTCTGATCAGGTTATCTACTGTGTTTCTCTCCCTGTAAAAACCTGTCTGAATATCCTGCAGCAGGTTAGCTTCCTCTGTTGCAAATCTCAGCCTTTCCTTTACTAGTATTTCACATATCTTACCTCCAACTGGAAGGATAGTTATAAAATGATGATTTTCTACTTTATTTGGTTTTGGGATCATGATGGCTGTGCCTTTCTTCCAAATTGTAGGGAAATTGCCCTCCTGCCACAACTTGTTGATAATTTGTAGCAGAATAACCTTCCATTTATCAGTCAACCTTTTAAAGAAAACCAGGTGTATGTTGTCACAGCCTGATGGAGTTTCTGGTAGTTTCTTTAGGACAAATTCTGTATTTGAGAAGGGTTTATTGTCATTTGATTGTGATAGTTCTATAGAAAGTTTTCTTGCTTTAGTGAAAGTTGTTGAGTATAGACTTGTTCCTTCAAATGGACCTTTCTTACCTATTGTCTGGTTTAGATGACTTGCTCTTGCATCAGCTTTTGTTTGTTATCAGCAATCAATTGTCCTTGGTAGGTTGTTGGCCCCTGTGTATGGTGGTACAATTCTCTCTTATTTATCTTTCTAATGAAGCTGTGCACTTTTCCAAACAATTTGCTTCCAAGATTCTTCTTTAGCTTGTTTTTTTTAAATTCCGCCTTGGCCAATATTTTCTTTCTACAATTTTCTATTGTTAGAATCTTGCTGTATTTGTTAGAAGCTTGGTTGAGTTTCGTTTTACTTAAGCTACACACTTCATTCCACCATACTGGTTTATTTCTAGTCTTGTTGCCCAAATGTCTTTGATAGGGATAGTCTTCTTAGCCACTTTCAGCAGTAGATCTTGTAATCTCTCAATTTTCTTCTCTGTAGTCATTACTGCTGCCAGTTCTTCTTCAAGACTTATCTTTGTAAATTCTTCCTGGAAGTAATCTCAGTTAACTTTCTTCAATTTAAAGGTAGGGTGTGTTGGCAGGGTTTGATTTCTTGGTATATATTCTTTATATTCAATTATCACTGGCTCATGATCACTGGTTAGAGTTGGTTCAGGAGTTAAGCTAATATTTAGTTGATTGATTATTGCTACCGCTGAGAATGCCAGATCAATGGTAGAGTATACTCCTGTAATTGGATTTGTTCTAGTTTGGAGTTCAAGTGGGGTCACTAGGCCAATGTCATCATTTTTATCAAGAGCACTTTTATACCTATACCACTATGATTCTGGGATCCACATAAACACCTGGCATCTGAATGGGCATTAAAGTCACCATTAATTATAAAAGGCTCTTTGTCTTTAATCACTTTTTCAACTTTATTAAATATGTCCTCTGTTTGTGGTTCATTTCCATCAGGGTTATATACATTAACAATAACTATTGTATCCTTCTTACCCAGGAATACTTGGCAAGCTACCATCTCAATTTTAGAACTTGTAATTTCTTCAATATCTAATTTTTGAAACATCAATGACTTTTTAATACAAATCAATATTCCTCCTCTTGACTGTTCTGCTCTATCTTTGCTTATTACATCATAATTTCTAAGTCTACATGAATACTGGGGTTGTAGCCATGTTTCTTGAAAGCACCCAACATTAATTTTTTCTTTTTCTAAATGGTAATCTAATAAATCCTTTTTCCCTTTCAAAATAGATCAGCTGTTAAAAGAGATCCACAACTATTTTAGCTGAACAGATCTCAAAGGCGTACCCCAACTATAGAAAAATATATACGGATTGATCTGTCCAGAAGGAAAGAGCTGGAGCAGGAGCATGTATCCCATCCCTGAATTTGAACATCTATTCTCCTCTTCCATTGGGATCTTCTATCTTGTCTGCTGAATTATGTGCCATCTGCCTGGTCTTGGATGCACTTATAAATTATAACATGGAATCTGAAAATATACTCTGTCTCTCCGACTCTAAATCATCATTATTATTGATCCAAAATATTAATAGAATTGCTAATGACAAGGATTTATATAATATTAGAAGACAGCTTCTTAATCTTAAGATCAAAGGAAATGAAGTTTATTTTCAACATGTTCCTAGTCATAAAGGCATCAAATATAATGATATGGCTGATTCTCTAGCAGCAAAGGCTTCCATGTTAATTCCTAGTCCTTCCTCTGACCTCAATTCACAAGATATTATCAGGCAAACATCCAATGTTAATCACAGTAAATTAATTTTATCTCCATTTCATACAAGATTAAATACAGTACTATATTACCGGCTGAAATCAGGTGCCCTACTTCTAAGTAGCTTGTTATTTAATTGGAAGCTACATCATTCCCCTTTATGCTGAGTCTGCTTCTCAGCAGATAAAACAATTCATCATATATTATTTGATTGCCAGGCTCAGAGTGAGGAGACTATTGATCCTAAGCATTTCTGCTCCTTGTCTAAGATTCCAAATACTTATACAGCTGTCCTGGATTCTAACCTGCCATGGGAAATTGATCATAAGATACTTAAGGCAGCAATTGATATCTTGGAGGAGAGAAATACTGTTTAATAATGATTAATGCTTGAAGAAGTCGATTTTTAAAGGGACGTGATTTATCCATAGTTTTTGATTATGCAGAAGAGAGTGGGAATGAGTAGGAAGAGCCATATTGGTACCAGCCGTCCTAGTGGCCTTAAACTGCTGGGAACGGGTAGCTCAGGTACTCGCACTTCCCACAATCAATAACAGTGTATTATTGTTCATAATTGCACATATTCATTGTTTGCAGACTGGAGAAGAATAGTGCTTCCAGTGGCTAGTTTTTCTGGAGAAGTCAAAGAGGTGAAAGGACTTGTGGTTAGTCCATATACCTCCCTATAATTTTTGGAACTGGAACTGAACATCACCTTCATTCTGAATTATTTGCTAGATTCCAAACTTCTTCAATATTGATTTCAACTTGGAACAGTGAGTGCATAAGATGACATAACTTCACAATCCTATCTTTCATTTCTAATTCATTGATTTCTATCACTTCTGGCACTTTAGATACAAATAACACTACATGTTGAAGGGTCTTTTTAGGTTCAAGGAGGGATTGCTCTTTCACAGCCTTCTTATTCAGTGCATCTGCATAACTCTGGCATGGCCTAGCTGCTCTTTTCATTGGTAAATTTTTGGCAACTAAAATTTTTATGGCTTCACGGTTTTGTTGGTGGGCTGGGCAGCTACCAGATGTTGTTGAATGATTTTTCCCACAGTTAGCACAGACATACTTTTGTATTTTCCAGACTCTTTTGTTTCTAGTTTTAAGGGACATTCTTTAGAAGCATGTTTGTTTGCACATCTGAAGGATACAGCTTGTGGTGACCTACATTTTTCTTGAGTATGGCTATACTTTTGGCACTTGAAGCATTGTATCATTGGTCGGTTGTACCTCTCAGTATTCCTTCTTCTTTTATAAAGCCGAATACTCTGGGGAAGAGAGTTGCTCTCAAATGCAACACAAATACTCAGGCTATCTTCTAATCTTTTGGTCTCTCAATTGTATCTTTTCCACCTCTTTAGTTCCTTAATTTCAATATTAGTTTTGGCCCTGAGGTCTATCAGCAGGTCTTCTTTTGTATAATCCAGGTCTATTTGCTTAATTACACCATAGCTGACCTGTCTTTTCTCTTCAGCTGCTACATCAACATTGTCAAACTTCTTTATTTTCATTAAGGTATCCAACAAAGTTTGTGATTTAACATATACATATAGCCTATTCCTATCATAGTTTGAGTAAAAGTCAAACTTTTCTTTTTGAAGAATTTTCTTTAGTTCTAGAGTGATTTCTCTGTCTGATGGAAGTTTTACCTGTGAGGTGAAAACCACTGTTAGATTAGCCACTGATTCACTGCTTACAAAATCAATAGTTGTCTCTGTTCTATTATTCCTTGTGCTGAATTTCTCTAAAAATCTTTCCACTATAGGAGGTTTTACAGTTTTAGAGGTTTCTTGCTCAAGAGGTGAGTCACTTCTCTTACCATTTCTTTTTAGCACATCTCTAATCTCTTCAGCCTCCATAGGATTTACAACATTTGTGATGTCCTCCTCTTCTTCTTGGGGGAGGGGAGGATAATGAACTGATTACCCTGACAATCTATTATGGACACTTACTGAAGGCACAAATTGTAAGTTCTGGGTTTGGGGGGCATGATATAAATGACCTTGATGACTTATATTTATCAGAGGTGCATATTAATCTGTGGGGGGCCCTTGTGTTTCTTGATATGTTGACTGAGGATATTGTAAGTGAAAATGACTGGGTGTGAGGTGGTGAGTATGCTATGTGTGGAGGTGAGAATGATGTTTGTGGAGATAAGAATCCTATTTGTGCTGGTGTTGACCCTGTTTTGGTTATGTGGTTTGTCTGTTGTGGATGGCTAGTACCCACCATGATAATTCCCCCAGGGGGAGCCCCCCATTAAAGGGTGGGAATTCATTAATGAATCCTAATCCAATTATTCTAAACGCTCTTACCCAAATTAAAATTTATAATACTAATAAATCTGAAAATAAACCCAGGCAAAAATTTATTTTTCGATTTTACCACGTTGATCCGTTTTGTCTCACAAAAGCTGTGAAAAACTAGAAAAAAATACCAGTTTGAAAATCTATCATAGTGAATACATAACAATCTGTATGTTTTTTTGCCAGTTTAAAACCGGAGTGCCATTTCTAAGTGTTGCTGATAGTATTATATGTTTTATAGCTGACATTAACTTATTTCAAAGATAATATTATGGATGTGCCTCAAACTCCAAACATGACTGAGCCTATTACCATTCCTGAGACTGATGTTGTTAAAAAAGGTAAGTTATCCAATAAAAATTTTGGTAAAAAGCTGAAAAGAAAGCTGCTTTTCTTTAGTTTTGCTTTTTGTTAGTCCTCATTAAAAATAACAAAAAAGAAAGAAAATACAACTGCATAAAAGCTAGGTAATGAAAGGGTTATTTTGCTACACAAAAGCCTAAATTATTGGTTATATATTTTCAGTTTGGGGAGACATTAAGTCTAAGTTGAAAAATTTTCTCTTACCTTTTCCAGTTTTCGGGTATAAACAAGTAAGAAAAAATAGAAAGCAAATCAAGAAAGCAATAAGAAAACGCATTCCTACTGAAGACTCTATTTTGTATGGCAGCCATAATTATTATCTTTTAATTATAAGGACTAGTTCTATTATAATTATCTATAATAATACAATTATATATTAATTATAGGGACTAGTTTCAGTCTCATACAATAGGCATTTTTAAAAAACCAAATTACCTTCATCCTTTTTCATAACATTACTTGATGTTTGTTTGTTTCCTGTGATTTGTGTTTCCTTAATTTTTTTTACAAATCACTTTTCTTTTTGTATCACATTTCTTTTTGTACTTATATTTTCTTTTTTCCTGTATCTTTTTGTGATTTGTAAATAAATCAAGAAAAAGAAAAGGAGTTCATGATAAGGTACATGCTGGTGACTAAAGAGGATACACTAAGCAATCTTCTTTTCAGTTACCACTAACCACCCTTCTTGGTAGCTAACATGCAAGTTGTTGGTTTTTATTGTGTGACATTTATTATTGTCTTTTGCAATTTTTATCTTTATTATTTCCTTGGCAAAGAGCACATAATTCCATCAGGTTTTTTTTTAATTTGTCCAAATTTTGTCAAGTTTCCCAGTTTTCCCAAACTTTTTACTGAGAGCTGTTCAGATGTTTCTATTTTTATATATTGCAGTCAATAGATTTTGAGTAGGAGGGGTACCAAAAAGTTGATTTTTCTAGTTTTTTTTTTAATAGATTTTAGACAACTTCCCTTTTCCCACCCTGCAAATATTTACTTATTTTCCAAACACACTTTTTTTTTTTTTCATAAATATGTGGTATTTGTTCAGTATAGCTAAGCATGATTATCTAATAAATAGCCCACCAAAGATATTCCATGCTTTATTTTTCAGGAAACATTGTCTATATGTTTATTGTAAATAATATTTTCATCACATGTATTTATTGTAATTTTAGTCAATGCTTGTTCTAAGATTTAAGCTCAAGCCCTATTGAATCCAATGATAGTTTAACCTCAAGTAGTCTGATTTGTATGTTTTTTATGTCTTAAAATTTTAAGATTACCTCTAAGCCATATTTGCTGTCAATTGAGACCCTTGTAAAAAGGAAGATTTTTTTTTTGGGGGGGGGGGGTAGAAAAAATGATCCATATAATTGGTAATAATCTTTTAGTTATTTCATTACAATTGGAAGGGATCATATTTCAATTATCAGCTATGGTAATTCAATGCTTCTGAAACAGGAAGTGGGCTACCTATTTTCTCTCATATATATGCACATGTTTTCCAAAATCATTTTTACCAGTATGGAATCCGAAACAAAATGAATGAAAGATGCAGAAATAGTATTAATTGATCAATTCTGTTGTTTGATGCTAAATGAAACTGGGACTAGCATTCAAAGGAAAAAGCCACATTGCCGTTGGCTTTTTATGCTAGATGATTAGCCAACTCATTAGCCTATCAACTGCATAACCTGTTGAAGAATTTTCAGGACTTTTTTTCAACCCTAATTCTAGACATTTTGTGTTGGTCATTTGCCAAAGATAGTTTGATTTCTGTCATTATTCTTTCTTGGGGCCATTGTGTTGAAAATCGGAAGCAGTTGGGCTTGTTTTGTAAGCTTTTCTGTTGAATTTGTTTGATGTCCATTTTATTTATACTTTCTTTCAGAAGTTGAAGAGGCTTTACCAAGTGACCATGAGGAGCTTTTTGACTTTCCAAACCAACTTTTGTCTTTTAAAAGAGAAGATGTTCCCGTGGGTACTTTTGGCTGTTTTTCACAACCATGTAAACTTGAGCCTGACACCCAGGAACTGGGCTCCGCATGTTTTGACAGTGAAGGTACATCTCAAGCATTTGTTTTTGTATAATCTACTATTTTGGGTAATATTATATTAGGAAAAACTAGAACAAGTTAGAACTTGCTAGGACTTCATCATCATAAGATTTGAAACTGCTGAAGGCAAAAAGAGATGAAAAAAAAACTTGAACCATGCAATAGATTATGGACAACAAATTCTGGAATTTGCAAATTTCTCTATAAAAATTTGCTAATTTTGTTCAAAGAACTTGTTTCATTTCTAAAATAAAATTTTGAAAATTAGTGTCTGTACTTTAGTAGTAAATAGTAAGTATTGTAGTGTAAATATTTTGTATTTGTAGATGATGGTATTTCTTTTTTCACTCCACTTGTTTTATTTCCATTGTTATAAATCCGACAGAAATTATATTATTATTATTGTATAAAAATTTTAAAGAGCATTACTAAACGTTTATAGTAAGACTCAGTTTGTATTATGAATTTTGGAAAACACATCAAAGCAATTTAAGTGTTAAACACAAAACCATACACTCACTCTCAAATTTTCCCCTAAAATAAACCTCTGTTTTTAAAAGGAAAGACTTTAGTGTTACGTAAATCAGCTCTGTGTTTATTGTGTTTACAAATCCTTAAAGGGATTATGCTACTGTATATAGAAATTTCCGCAAACAACTCTAGAAAAACCCCAGTTTAAACAAAAGTTTAAATGGTGAGATGTTTATTATAAATGTTCAGTTACAAAAGAATGCCCAGCATTTATACGAGTAAGTCAGAGAAGAAGAGAATTTCTGTGTGGAAAAAGTGAAAACTATATTTCTGTTATGTCCAAAACAGTATTAGTAGTAAAAAAAATTGTGTAAAAAATAAAACCCTTAAAGTAATGATATGCACATGAGCTTTGAGATTTCTGTCATCATAGAGATTTCATCATCATATTATATGTCATTTTTCACATTTTTTGTCTGTTTTCTTTATACTTTTGGGGGCTATTATTTATTGAGAATGTTTTATCATACTTTGCTTATTTTCTATCTCTTTATTTTTGTTGCAGAAGCTGAATATACTTCGCCAAGTGATGTTGACATGATTAGAGAAACTTCTAATTCTATTCTATCACCTGAGCATCAACAGTTACCTTTGAATGTTGCATCCATGATATCCAATTTAACATCTGTGTTGGACTCCCAAGATTTGGAGGGTAAGGATGAAGGTATATTTTTAAAATATTAGCATTGTAATATTAGTTGGAAAAAGGAAATTCCCTTATTCACGCATCCACCAACCCAACTAAAGTACTCATCTTCCTTTATCCCACATACTCTGCTGAAGTATTAATCTACTACATGCCATATTGATCTCTCCAATGCCAAATTTCAAGAGAGAAGAAGATATCAGTATCAGCCAAGGCCATTGATGGAGAATACACCCCCAAAACTTCTTTCCCGCTGTGAGTCACAAACCTGGAGCTACAAATAGGTTAACTCCAGAAATTCTCGTTTCTTTCTTGGGTGTTGCGTGTTCTTATTTTTCATTACGCTTACACAAACATAACAACAAAAATAATGTCACAAGGTTTTTCAAATTGAAATTTAAGGCTTTTCATATTTAAGTCCACTGTGAATATAGGTGTTTTCAATACTTCTAGAACATCTCAATAAAGTTCTTCAAGAGCCTCTCAGAAATAACAGAGTAGCATTGACTAAATTGTAAACTCAAAAGATGCTTTTGAAACTATATAGCTCTATAACCTTTCAAACAGTTTATGGTAATGAATTGTAATAAGGAGCTAACCGGCTCAATAGTAAACGGAATTTTGATTTAATAGATACATCAAAAGATTTTGATTTTATGCTGATTTTAAGTATACAAGTTTCATCAAATTTAGTTTTATCCACCAAAAGATACGAGCCTGAGAAAATTTGCCTTATTTTGGAAAATAGGGGGAAAAACCCCCTAAAAGAAATACAATCTTTACGAAAATCACACCATCGCTTTCAGCGTATGAGAGAACCCAACTGTAGAAGTTTCAAGGTTTTATCTACAAAAGTGTTGAGCTGATCATAGGTGCGTTTTTTTTTGTTTTTTTTTTCAGGGGTGATTGTATCGACCAAGTGGTCCTAGAATGTCACGAGAGGGCTCAATCTAATGGAAATTAAAAGTTCTAGTGTCCTTTTTAAGTGACCAAAAAACTGGAGGGCTCCTAGGCCCCCTCCCACGGTCATTTATTCCCAAAGTCAACGGATCAAAATTTTGAGATACCTATTTTTTCAGTATAGTCGAAAAACATAATAACTATGTCTTTGGGGACGACTTACTCCCCCACAGTACACAGGCTGCAAGTTGCAAACTTTGACCAGTGTTTACATACAGTAATGGTTATTGGGAAGTGTACAGACGTTTTCAGGGGTATTTGTTTGGTTGGGGGTGGGTGAGGTTGAGGTTTGGGAGCTACATGGAAGGATCTTTCCTTGGAGGAATTTGTCATGGGGGAAAAGGAATTCCATGAAGAAGGCGGAGGATTTTCTAGGATTATTGAAAAAAAACTATACAAAAATAAATATGAAAAAGTTTTTTAAATTGAAAGTAAGGAGCAGCATTAAAACATTAAAAACGAACAGAAGTTATTACGCATGTGAGGGGTTCATCTCCTAAATACCTCGCTCTTTACACTAAAGTACTTTTAGTAATTCAACAATTTGTTCTATGGCCTTTGTGATTCGGGGGTCATTCTTAAAGAATTGGGACAAAATTTAAGCTTTAGTGTAAAGAGCAAGGTATTAACAAGGGGGCAAACCCACTCATATACGTAATAAAATTATACGAATATAAAAGTTCGTTACGTAAATTAATTCATTAGGTACGTATATTTTTTACTAATAAAAACGTTCGTAAAAAATTAAAAGTTCTAGTTGGCTTCTTAAGTAACCAAATAATTGGAGGGCAACTAAGCCTCCTCCCTCACCCCTTTTTTATCAATTGTCCGATCAAAACTAAGAGAAAGCCATTTAGCAAAAAAAAATTAATATGCAAGTTTTGTTTTCAAACAGTTTGTGGTAACGAACTGTGGTAAGGAGTGACCAGGCCCAATAGTAACTGAAACTCTGAAAAACGGAATTTTAATACCAATAGCTACATCAAAAGAATCGTATTTTTATGCTGATTTTAAATGTTTAAGTTCCATCAAGTTTAGTTTTATACATCAAAAGTTACGAGCCTGAGAAAATTTTGCTTATTTTTGAAAAAAGGGGGAAACATCCCCTAAAAGTCATAGAATCTTAACGAAAATATGAGAAAGCCATTTAGCCAAAAAAAATTCTATACAAATTTCGTTTTAATTATTCATGTGCGGTGAGCTAAAATAAAAACATGTATTAATTCAAAAACGTTCAGAAGTTAAATAAAAAAGACTAGTTTTTTAACTGCAAGTAAGGAGCGACATTAAAACAAAACGAACAGAAATTATGCCGTATATGAAAGGGATTATCCCTTCCTCAACACCTCGCTCTTTACGCTAGAGTTTTTTATTGTTTTAAAAAGTATAGTTCTGAAAAAGAGTCAAACTTTAGCGTAAAGAGCGAGGCGTTGAGGAGGCCTTTCACATACAGAATAATTTCTGTTCGTTTTAAGTTTTAATGTCGCTCCATACTTTTTTTTTTAATTTAATTTTAAAATAAGCCAAAGGTAGAAGTGCTCATCTTGTGAAGTTTTCATTATTTTTTGGTAAATTATTGAGTATAATTAATTTTACTTCTGTTATTTTCTGTCTTTGTTTATTTTTATTTTTGTTGTAGAAGCTGTAGATACTTCATCAATTGAAACTGAAACGATTAGAGAAACTTCTATTTCTACTCTATTGCCTGAGCATCAACGGCTACCTGTGGGTATAGCATCCAGAATATCCCACTTAACATCTGAATTGGATTCCCAAAATCTGGACAGCAATGACAAAGGTATATTTGAAACTAGTAGTGTTGTGAAGTTAGTTTGAAAAAAGAAATATTTGGTCAAACATAAAAAGTTTTTGTATTTTTTGCAATCATAACATCAGCAATATATTAAACAACATAAACAACATGACCTAATTCAAATTCCAACAATTTATTAACCTCGAAATTTGGAGAGTACAGGGAAAAATAAAAATCAACAAACTGGACATATAAATGTAAGACAACAAACAAATATAAATACTGACCAATATACACAAACCCTAAATTACAGTAATAATGCTAAATTCCATTTCATTGATAACATCATAAATTTTAACATAAATAAGCTACAAATCTTAAAGAAGAATAGAAATATTAGAAATTATCCCACCCCGAAAAAAAAAATATAGTTTCAATCATTTAAGAAATTCCAGAGTGGGGCTACGGGAGATCAGTAGCCCTAATAAATTAGTTTTTTTATGGCACTTGGTAAATACCAAGTGCCATATAGCGATTGCAAATTCTGTAGGTCTGTTTGTTCTGGTTTTGCTAGTTTAGGCACTTCCTGATAAGCTAGGACGACGGAATTTGGCAGCTGTATCAGAGACCAGACCAGATTAAATTAGAAATAGTTGTTCCTCGATTCGAGCCTCTGGGGGGGGGGAGTTGGTGGACAGTTAATTTGGAAAAATTAGAAAAAAATGATGTATTTTTAACTTACGAACGGGTGATCGAATCTTAATGAAATTTGATATTTAGAAGGATATTGTGTTTCAGAGCTCTTGTTTTAAATTCCGACCGGATCCGGTGACATGAGGGAGGTTGGAAGGGGGTACCTAAAATTTTGGAAAACGCTTAGAGTGGAGTGATTGGGATGAAACTTGCTGGGAAAAATAAGTACAAAGTCCTAGATACACAATTGACATAACCGAAACAGATTCGGTCTCTTTGGGGGAGTTGGGGGGAGGGTTAATTCCGAAAAAATAGAACAAATTAGGTATTTTCAACTTACGAAGGAGTGATCGGATCTTATTGAAATTTCATATTTAGAATGACCTCGTAACTCAGATCTCTTGTTTTAGATCCCGACTGGATCCAGTGTCATTGGGGGGGGGAGGTATCTTGAAAAACGCTTAGAGTGGAGAGATCAGAATAAAACTTGATGAGAAGAATAAGCACAAGCCCTAGATACGTGATTGACATAACCGGATTGAATCCGCTCTCTTTGGGGGAGTTGGTGGGGGTGTTAATTCGGAAAAATTAGAAAAATTGAGGTATTCTTAACTTACAAACAGGTGATTGTATCTTAATGATATTTGATATTTAGAAGGATATCGTGTCTCAGAGCTCTTATTTTAAATCTTGACCAGATCTGGTGATATAGGGGGGAGTTGGAGGGGGGAACCTAAAATCTTGGAAAACGCTTAGAGTGGAGGAATCGGGATGAAACTTGGTAGGAAAATAAGCACAAGTTCCAAATATATGATTGTCATAACCGGAACGGATTCGCTCTCTTTGGGGGAGGGTTAATTCTGAAAAATTATAAAAATGAGGTATTTTTAACTTACGAAGGTGTGATCGGATCTTAATGAAATTTCACATTTAGAAGGACCTCATAACTCTCTTATTGTAGATCTCTTATTGTAGATCCCGACCGGATCCAGTGTCATTGCGGAAAGTCGGGGGGGGGGGGGAGGGCCGGAAATCTTGGAAACCGCTTAGAGTGGAGAGATCCTAGATACGTGATTGACATAACCGGACTGAGTTCACTCTCTTTGGGGTAGTTGGGGGAGGGGTGTTAATTCAGAAAAATTAGAAAAACTGAGGTCTTTTTCACTTAAGAACGGGTGACAGTTCACGAGGTATTTTTAGATTTGATATTTAGAAGGAACTCATGTCTCAGAGCTCCCATTTTAAATACCGACCAGATCTGGTGACATTGGGGGGGGGGGGAGTTGGAGGGGGAAACCCTAATCTTGGAAAATGCTTAGAGTGGAGAGATCGGGATGAAACTTGGTGGGTAGAGTACGCAAGTGTCGTAGGTACGTGATTGACGTAACCAGATTGGATCTACTCTCCTTGGGGGAGTTAGGGAGAGGGGGGGGGGGGTCCAGTGCTTTGGCGAGTTCGTGCTTCTGGACGTGCTAGGACGATGAAAATTGGTAGGCATGTCAGGCACCTACACAAATTGATTTGATAAAGTCGTTTTACCCGATTCGGCCATCGGTGGGGGGGGGGTTGAAGTGAAAGGAAAAATTTGAAAAAATGAGGTATTTTCGAGTTGCTGATAGGATCTTAATGAATTTTGATATTTAGAAGGACCTCGGGTCAGAGCTCTTATTTTAAATCCCGACCGTTATTAAGCCCCTGATTTTCCTTTTAAATAAATCTATTGATTCTTAGAATTTTGCCAGAACTCATGCCATATGAGCTCTTGGCTCTCTGCTCTTGCAACCTCGCCCCAAGTGCCATATGTGCTCTTAGCTCTTGTTGTTGCCTCTTATTCATTATCGCAATGGGATCGTTCATTCCATATTTTTTTTATCACTGATGACATAGAATGAAATTTTGTAAGTCAACATAAAAAATTTATAAAATAATTTTTTTTTATATTTGAACGATTAGAAGAAGTAAAATACGGTGACCATACTAAATATAGAAGAACTTAATGTAAAGCTACAAAATTAAAAACATGAGTTAATGACTTCCTAGACAAAAAGTCTTCGAGAGAAATTACCCTACCAAATCTTTCAGAGATGTAAGAAAGGACGAATTTTATTGTATTTACTTGACAAAGGATTAGTGACCATAAAGTATATCTGCTTTACCCTCAATGTCTCCGTCTCAGATTGAAAGAAAAATTGGGAAACTATAAAAATAAATGTCTGTCCTTTAGATATCCCGTTTCCTCTTGTTAGTACCTTCAGTGACTTTCTCTCAACGTCCTTGTCTGTTATTTCAATGAGATTACTGAGTCTGGCTAATCTCCGCAAATTCAGAAACAGGGTTTCATAACCTTCTTGAAAAAGAAAGACGGAAAACCTAGTGTTGAAGGTGTTCGTCATATTTCACTCACTCCTATATTCTCTAAACTATGGAAATTATCTAAACTATATTCTCGAAACTATAGAACATTATCTTTGATAATGCCAATATGTTTCCTTAAAACCTTAAAATCTCCCTAGATGTCTCTGTGTCTTCCTTAAAATTACTTGGGGTTACTATTTCCTCTAATTTAAAGTGGGATATCCACGTTAATGATATTGTCCATTAAGCTATTGCATCCATGTCTTCTTAAGCTCTTGAATAAATTCTACATCCCCCATTCTTTAAGGATCTATACTTCCTTTGTCCGTCTGCATCTTGAATATACATGTGTTTGGCATCCTGGCATCTCCTGTGATGAATCAGAAAAAATTGAATCCATTCAAAAAAGACCCCTGAGAATAATTTTAAAAGAAGCTAAGGTTCCATACTCGCTCCTTCTAAAAAAGACCAAGTTGGAAACTCTTGAGCACAGGACAGAAACGTTGTGCCTCCATTTTGCAAAAGATGCAATAATAAACCTTCGTACGGAAAACACTTTCCCCAAAATACACTCCCCATCCAGACACCCTCTGCCACGTACTTTTTCTGAACCCATTCCTATCTTGTCCCCCATCCGATGCTTAAGCTCGTTTTATGAAAAAACCTTCGTCCCCTTCATTACTAATAAAATAAACCGCTAGTTTCCTTTTTTTTTTTTGGTTCTAGTGATACCCAAGATTTATGTTCGTTTGATTGTTTTGTTCCATCCCCTTAGTTTATATGTTCTCTTTTAAACCCTTCCAGCGCTAATTTTGTCTCACCCTTTTTTAGTTTTCTTTTTGTTTTTACCTTTTTAACTTTCTGACATTTTGCCGCTTAATATCTTTTTTTCTTATTAATGATTGGCTTTGCCTTTCTGATTTTGTTGTTTTTGACGTTGTTTAGCCAGTTTTTTAATTGTTGTGCTATTTTTATGATTTTTTTTTTTTATGGTTTTATGACTGAAATGCAAATTCGGTCCTTCGGGGCTTGTAATAGACAATTTTTGAAATTAAATATCTAGGATCTATGGTCCTAGGATAAGGATCATAAGGAGTATCTGAATAAAGGAAAGAGCATTACATAAAAATGTTTTTGAAGTGTCACATTATATGTTTAATGTTTTTAAAACATTTAAATAGTATTACCAAAAGTCTTTAGTGGGCTAAGTTTGCAATTCGAATGATACGGTAGCACATCAAAACAATTCAAATGTTAAGCAAAAAAAAGCGAGATATTTTTCCTCGTAAAGCTCTTATCATTAAAAGTAACTAAACTTCCTCTAAGTAACTGAAAAGTTAAGCCAGCACAGCCTGTGAATTTAGATGCCAAAGTGGACATTTATCTTAGGTTTAGGTAAAAAAGAAAAGCTGATTCAGAACAATAGTTTTTATTTACATTCAGCAGAACTATAATATTTTGCTGTTTAAACACCTTTTTGAGAATTCTGGAAAAAAAGATCCCGAAGCCGATCAAAAATGATTTCAAATTTAAATGCAAAGTACATTATTGAAATTGGCATCATTGCCCACCTCCCCTCCTTCTTGAAAACAGGAGAATTACTTTTCTGTATTGGTTGCATAGATCGTAGCCCGTAAAACGATTATTAAAGTTAATAAAAATGCTTTAGATTAATAGAGAGGAGGATGAGCTTGTACAGGAATCATATGAATGATAGATCATGTGAAAATAAGAATAATATAAAGAAAGTAGAGAAAGCATTAAAGTATGAACTAAGGAGGTGTGAAGTGGAGATCATGGATAAAATCGCCGAGGATCTGGAAGATGCAGCTAGACAGCATAATAGTAAAATACTGTCCTGGCTGGTTAATAAATTGAGAGGTAGCAGCCAATCTGGACTCTGCAAGTTTTGTTTGTTAACATCGACAGTCATGATATCATTTGTTACTTTAGAGTCATTATTAGCCCTTCATCAGTTCGCTTTCTCGAAATTTGCTTGAAATTGTTATAGTGACAAACGTGTGGGAAATATGTAAATATAGGTGAAATATCGAATTTTTTCGCTAGTTTAGATCATTCTTTGTTGAAAAATCTGAGTTATGTCGTATTCCTGACTCGATGAATTGACAGGTCTAAAATAATGTATGCCGCTATAACAATTATCTTGTTCACCCCGATAAAAGTAACATCTGTAGGCTTGTCAAAACATAATATCTTTGAAGGGGAACATAAACCCTTGGTCTAATGGAGTATTTGAAATCCATTGCTTAGTTCATTTCTTCGTGTTTTTTTTTTTTGTGTTTTTTTTAATTTTTTTTTACGGTGCCAAAATAAAGTGCAATATGGCAACAAAAAAGGTGTCAGTTATTATACTTTCTACTGTTAACCTCATCCCGTGCTAACTTAGACTTTTTGCTATAGATTAGATGCAAGTAAAATTGCTAATTATTCTTTCCCAGAGTTAAATAATACTACTACTAGCACTATTAACGACTCACCAAAGTACCAAATCGTGTGAGGCCAACGCAGCTACGCGCGCTCTTCCTTCATCCCAATTTATTCAAAGCCCCTCTTTACGCCCTCCCAGGACTATCCCCTTTCCCTTAAATTTTTCTTAATGACGTTCTCCCACCCCAACCGGAAACCCTAGACGATTGGCCGAAAAGGACAATATTTGGCAGTCTGTCATCTTTTTATTCGTAGATCGGGTTCTATCCGTCTCATCCTTTCTCTCAATTATAGCCATAGAAAGGGGAATTGAACCATATTGTTCGTACAACCTATAATTTGAAATATAGTCGGTCAGTCGGGTACCCAAAACAAAGCATAGGCAATTTCTCTAGAAAATATTTAGCGAATCTTCCTCAGTTTTTCGGAGCGTCCCTACTAAAGAACCATATTTGGTCACTGTCATTATTGTAGCTTCCAATATTCTAATCTTGGTTTGAAGACATTTCTTCCTGTTCTTACAAAAAAAAAATTCAGCTTTAAAAAACACCCTCAGCTTTGGCTGTTGTGCTTTTAACATCTTCAAAGTACCCACCGTCTTCACTAGTAATACTTCCAAGGTAGGTGAAGCTGTCCACTTGATCGATTTTTTCTTTACGCAAAGTCAACTTTTTTTTTCACTTATTCCTAGGTTTAGTGACACAGTCTTCTTAACATTAATTTTCAAACCAAACCTGGCACCTTTTCATTTTGCTCACACTTTCATCTAAGATGTTTAAATCATCAGCATAATCTATATCCTGGATGGTTATAATTCAATAAAACCGTTGATGGATATAATTCAAATAAAACCTGGATGGTCATAATCAATAAAACTGAGAACTAAAGGTGTTTGCTGACTCAGGCATTTCTCTATATTAACCTAAGAGTGAAAAATATGATTTACACATCCTCTACCCTTCTTGAAACCACATTGCTCATCCCTTAAAACTTTGTTTACAGCATCTTTTGCCTGATTATTTTTGAATCTTTTTAGTGCTGTCTCTAATTCTTCCTCAAAAAACAAATCTTCCGTCACATCCGAGGTGTCACAAAATTCTTTATTTTGTTCTTTATATTTTCCTGTAACTTTACCCCATCTTTAAGTGGGGCAAGTCCAGATTGGCTGCTCCCACTCAATTTATTAACCTGCCAGGACACTGTTTTACTATTATGCTGTCTAGCTGCATCTTCCAGATCCTCGGCGATTTTATCCATGGTCTCTACTTCACACCTCCTTAGTTCATACTTTAATGCTTTCTCTACTTTCTCTATTTTCACATGATCTATCATTCATATAATTCCTATACAAGCTCCTCCTCCTCTCTATTAATCATAAAGCATTTTTATTAACACTCTTAGCTGCGTTTCTAACTTTCTTCCCTAAGACAGCATCAGCAACTTCACAAATTATTTCTGTAAAATTATTCCATCCATCTTCTACATTGTCAAATTTTAAACTCTCCAAGTTAGTATTCCACTGTTCCAAGAAAGTTTCTCTCAAATTCTAATCCTGGAGTCTGCCAATGTCATGGATTCTCAGAATTTAGTTACCCTTCCAAGATTTCAGCTTTAAATTAACCATAGACACTACTAGATTGTGATCTTTACTTTCAGCATCAATAAAAGTACTCCTATATATCCCAGTATCTTGTATCGATCCTGCCAGTCTTTGGTTTACAATACCATAATCAATAAGGTTAGCTTTTAATAAAAGTTATGGTAGTTAATTAATTAGAAAGAGGTTTTTAGCCCAAAAACACCCACCAAAACAGACAAATCCCATAACGATTATTTATTAGTCAGAATCCCGTGCGAATGCTGTATAGTTTGCTAGGATATAATTTCCTCGAGGGGTGCCACTCCTCAATTGGGAATGAGTTGACCTCAAGGTCTCCAGTCTTGCAGGTAACCTGACTTCAAGGCAGCCCTCTGCAGAGGCCTTTGTCCATACATCTGGATCTTACGCCTTGCCGCAGTTGTCCCCCTGTAGAGGATCCTCGCATGATGGTGCGTTTTTTGTGCGTTTGTTCCTAAAAAAAAGGATTAAAACTAATTTTAAAAATTGGGAATTAGAAAGAAACTGTTAAGTGGGGCTTAGTGCCAAAATCCTGTAAATATGATGAAAAAAATTTTTTCATCATAATCCTGTAAATATGATTTGTTTATTTTATTGTTTGAGGTGGACGTCGATCCTCATGTCCTGGGAAAGAAAGAAATTAGTTATAGAGCAAGCAATGAAATTGTGCGAGATTTCAGTTTTAATTATTAAAATTCTGTGCATTGTCAAATTTAATTAAGTAATTTTGCTTATTTATTTTCACAGTTCAAGGTGACTACACTGGCGAAAATGTGGTATTCACCGAAATTTTTTTTATTTTGAACGAAACAAAATAAAAATATTAAAAATTGAGGTTTCAGTTACTAATATACCTAAAATGGGACTAAGGACTTAATTTTTATTTCATTTTTTTCTGTCCATGGTACTTTAAACCAATCAAAGAATTGAGTCTGCCAGAATTGTGTTAACCAATAAAAATCCAGATGATAGTTTTTCTAAATTTCTCTTAAGGTCTTCAGATTGATGCAGCCCAATTTAGGCTTAATTATCTGTTAACTGAACTTAGTTAATATGGGCATAAGTAAACTACCTTGATGCAATTTAATTCGAACTTGTAATTTTGTTTTAATCAAATTTCGCTAATTCAGAAAACAAAGTACTCTCCAAGAAGCGCCCCCTTCAAATTTTGAAAAAAAAATTATTGAAAAATTAAAAATAAATTATTGAAAAATAAAACTTAATACCATTCCGAAAAAATTATACCCGTGCCCTTTGACAACCTGAAAAAACTTACAATCTTTTGATTTAATTAAAATATAAGAGCAAAAGCATTAATAGTAGTAGCCCTAAAAGTTTCTACCTAATGCCTTTAGTCGTTCTTGGGATATTGCTGAGAGGTCTTATTGGCGACCAGCATACACACAGTGTCTTTTGATTTAGTTATAAAGTAACATTTAGTTTTAAAGCATAATGGACAAATTTAATAACTCTGGAGGATCGACATGTCTCCCTGGAGGTTTGATATACACCCATTAATATCCCTAGTATATTTAGATTCCCTACTATTCAAAATAATAAGCCTAGAGTGTTAATCTAGATTATCCCAAATGTTTTTATTTTGTCATAGATGTATACTGTAAGAAAAAAATTCTCCATTATGAGTCTTTAAAGTATTGTAGCAGGCCAAAGAAAAAAAAAATCTTGATGAGATTCTATTCTCTTTTTTTCTTATTTCTTGTTTTGAGGTTCTCCCTTGTTTTTACAATACTGCATATTGATTTATATTTGGTAGAAGAACCCCGTCAAGTTTATATCTCTTGTCTTAGGAGCTATCACGTCTTAGATATACAATACAGTTATGAGAACTCGATTTATTTTTGGGACACAGTGCGCGGTAGCGATGCTAGCGGCTGGAGACAGGAAACTGGCAGTCTGAATTTAAAAGATCGGAGCAATTGGACAAACAAAACAAAATTGCGTTCCCGCGTATGGTGTTGTAGTGCGATCTAGGAGGCGACAAGTTCAGGGCTCTGTACAAAAAGCTTCTCATGGGCAAGATAGGAGTTGTCGTAACTGTATTGTATATCTAAGCTGTGGGAGCTATACTAGTAGTAAGGGAAATTTCTTTTCATCTATTTACCCACCTTATTATTTTCCAATAACGCTGTTATGAAGTGTGAAAGAACCTTGATCGTCTATAAAGCTAAGCAGATAGTGAATCCTAAAAACAAGCAGTAACATACTACAACTTTAAGAGATACGCCAGTAACTGTTGCAACTTCTCTGATGAATATTTATAAAGCCAAACCTAACCAAAGGTCCTTTATTTATTATGTCTTATAAAGTTGATACACCATTTTCTTGTAAAGAAATGCACGTTATCTAAAAACTAGGAAAAAATTAAACAAAACGAGACTAGTCTAGATTTGAAAAAAACACTACTACCCCCCCCCCACGAATCAACGCCAGTGTTTGTACTAAAGGAAAAGGGGTACTTGTCCCTTTACTTCATATTCTAATTACTTAAAAGCCCCTACTTAATATTTTCCTGATATGTTTCTCTGATGCTCAATTCTAACACCTAAGTATGATAAAAATCAAAAGACATGCCAAAAATCAAAGAAATTAAAAATGAAACATTTCGGTCTTCAAAAAATGTTCTTAGGCTAAAAACGAAAATGTCAATTTAGTTTAAACCAAAGTTTGTTCAGAAATATCGGTACAAGGGGGAAAGGGGGGGGGGGCACTTTTCCCTGTATATCCCCATTTTTAGAGCTAAATAATTATTTTCTGCTGTCTACGAGTTTATTGGTACAATGCCCTTCCTAATGTCCATACATTAGGAAGGGCATTGTACCAATGTCCTTTTAACGTCGCTGTTAAATTAGTTTTCAAAGTAAAATTATAATAAAAGTTCAATATAAGTCCAACTAGGGGAGAGGGGTGGAAAAAGAAATTATTTGTTAAAACCTGTCTAATTTTTTTTAAATCCTCTATGACTTTCAAGTTTTAAAGCTGATAAAGATTTTTAATATTAACATTCCAATTCTATGACCAGATTTTAAGTTTTGTTGTTTCATTTTGTTTCATTCGAAAGTGGTAGGCTGTGTAGATCCCAAACAGGTAATCGTTACAGAATGTTCACCTTTCATTTGTAATTGCTGTGATATCTAACTATTGAATCGGTTTCATCTTATATAATTTTAACAACATTTTTTTACTGTAGAGATAATTCATTATACTGTGTGCAGTTCTGATGGTGTGGATCAACCAAAACTCTTCGGCCCAAAGCCAATCTTGAAGGTAAAGAAGATGACAGAGAAGGCTCACCAAAGAGTACGCACGGGTGAAAAACCATTTAAATGTGAAGTATGTGAAAAAACTTTTTCTCGGTCCACCAGTTTGATTAACCACCAAAGAGTGCACACGGGTGAAAAACCCTTTAAATGTGAAGTATGTGAAAAAACTTTTTCTCAGTCAACCAATTTGATTAATCACCAAAGAGTACACACGGGTGAAAAACCCTTTAAATGTGAAGTATGTGAAAAAACTTTTTCTGTGTCAAACAGTTTGATTGACCACCAAAGAGTACACACGGGTGATAAACCCTTTAAATGTAAAGTATGTGAAAAAACTTTTTCTGTGTCAAGCAGTTTGATTAAACACCAAAGAGTCCACACGGGTGAAAAACCCTTTAAATGTGATGTATGTGAAAAAACTTTTTCTCAGTCAAGCAGTTTGATTAAACACCAAAGAGTCCACACGGGTGAAAAACCCTTTAAATGTGAAGTATGTGAGAAAACTTTTTCTGTGTCAAATAATTTGATTAATCACCAAAGAGTACACACGGGTGAAAAACCCTTTAAATGTGATGTATGTGAAAAAACTTTTTCTGAGTCAGGCAGTTTGATTAAACACCAAAGAGTACACACGGGTGAAAAACCCTTTAAATGTGAAGTATGTGAGAAAACTTTTTCTGTGTCAAGCAGTTTGATTAAACACCAAAGAGTCCAAACGGGTGAAAAACCCTTTAAATGTGAAGTATGTGAAAAAATGTTTTCTGAGTCAAGCGGTTTGAGTAGGCACCGAAGAGTACACACGGGTGAGAAACCCTTTAAATGTGAAGTATGTGATAAAACTTTTTCTCAGTCAACCTATTTGATTAATCACCAAAGAGTACACACGGGTGAAAAACCCTTTAAATATGATGTATGTGAAAAAACTTTTTCTTTGTCAAGTAGTTTGATTAACCACCAAAGACTACACACGGGTGAAAAACCCTTTAAATGTGATGTATGTGAAAAAACTTTTTCTGAGTCAGGCAGTTTGATTAAACACCAAAGAGTACACACGGGTGAAAAACCCTTTAAATGTGAAGTGTGTGAGAAAACTTTTTCTGTGTCAAATAATTTGATTAACCACCAAAGAGTACACACGGGTGAAAAACCCTTTAAATGTGAAGTATGTGAAAAAATGTTTTCTGAGTCAAGCGGTTTGAGTAGGCACCGAAGAGTACACACGGGTGAGAAACCCTTTAAATGTGAAGTATGTGATAAAACTTTTTCTCAGTCAACCTATTTGATTTATCACCAAAGAGTACACACGGGTGAAAAACCCTTTAAATGTGATGTATGTGAAAAAACTTTTTCTTTGTCAAGTAGTTTGATTAACCACCAAAGACTACACACGGCTGAAAAAACCTTTAAATGTGAAGTATGATAAAAAAAAAATTTCTGAGTCAAGCAATTTGATTTTGCACCGAAGAGTACATGCTAGGGAGAAATCATTCAATTGTGATATATGCAAGATAGAATATTCTTCTAGATCAAATCTTAATAATCATACAAAAACCCATTTTTAGAAAAGGCCTGCTAGCTCATAGTCTACAGTAGCAACTTCTATGGTCTTGCTCAACCCTATTGTAAACCATTCTCTTGTTGTTTTTTTTGCTGCTTGTTTATATGTTGTTTTCTTTTCAGTCCATTAATTGATTTGTGGTATATTTTTGTTTATTTTTTCAGTGATTATGGTTTGCTTTTTGTTTTAATTTGTTTTTTCCTTTGGCTGATTCTCTTCCCCCTCCCCCCCAAATCTGTCACTATATGTATCCGTGTTGGAGTAAACACCCCAGTAAAATCCATTTTAATCTTTTTTAAAATTTATCTTCCCTTCTTTGACAGTTTTTTTGCGTATCATCTGGATTGAAACATTGTGAACAAACCTATATGTAGTTTTTGTTCTGTTCCCAGAGAAGAAAATCCTTAAAACTATGATTGTCACCAGGATTCCTACTCAGGGGATAAGGGAGGATGTCTGCTCATTAAGAGATTTTTCTCATGTGTCGAGGTCTTTTAGAGTGATTATATTGTATTTATGTTTTTTGAGTGTGCAGAATATATTTTTTTTCTTGAAACAATCTGTACAGTGTGAGTTTTTTATTGTAGCCTTTTTCATGTTGATGTAATTGGAAAAAAACATTGGCTGAATAAGAAAAAAACTAATTTTCCCTGTTTTACCCTATAATTCTAAAAACAACCTTTAAAAAAATACTTATATCATTTAGAAAAGTGCTTCACTTTACTTTTCCCTTAGCCCTCTCTAATATGTTTTCAGAATTTTATTGAAGCCTACTTCATTCTCAACAGCCCCAAATGTACACAGATTCCGAAGGAAGCAACAAGAAAGATTGTTTATAAAAAGTAGGGTCATGGGGTTAATCAAAATTTCTGAGTAAAAAAAACCTTCGTTTGGTCTATAGGATCTTCAAATTATCCAAGTGTTTGCTATGCGTAGTTCATCCACTCATTTCAACTTTCCAGTGTTCCCCCCCCCCCTTAAACGTGCTAATACGCAAATGGCACTTACTGTATAATTTAGATTTCGTCCCACAGAGCATTTTCTTCTCTTTTTTCTTTAGTGTTCTTTGCCTACAGCGCAAAAACGGGACGGAAAAAAAGAAGAAAAAGCTGTCCAAACGCTCGTCCACATCGGAAATTTTTCTTCCATTTTTCCACAAAATATACTCTCTAAATTAGTAGTATTTTCAGATACTGGGAAATTTTCTCTGAAAATACTAACAGAATGCCGCGAATATAAGTAGTAGGTATTGATGACTATGAAGAATTTAGCTAAAAGTCGATCAGACAATTTAAATCTTTCATATAATTTATTTTGTCAAAAACTCTAGAATCTCCTGCTACTGAAATATATGTGGCACAATATTTAGGGAAATTATGACTTATTACACTTAAATATTCGTGAGCAGGAACTAGCTAAAAGGAGGGGGTGTGTCTGATTTAAGTTTATGCTGCAGTGTAACCAACATTTCATGGAACTATGGGTTTAAAGGAGAAATATGATAAATTAGAATGGGAATATTATGACTCCACGAATTGTTGCAATATCTTGAAACAATGGGTAGAAAATCCCTTCAATAAAACTAACTTTACGGGTTGGAGCAATGAGAGAGCAGAAAAAAATTGGCATAGGAAGGTGGGGTGTAAGGAAACGAAGGGATTTCTTCCAGAGTTAAATCAACCCTGACTAAAAAGTTTCTACGACTGAAAAGGTTCGAGACGAGAATGGTTACAGAAGCCATAACAGGAATTGGAAATTTTGGGAAACATCTTTCCTGAATAGGGAGGGGTGAATCTCCATTATGCCAAAAATGTGAGATGGCTACTGCGGGAACAAGACGGCATCTGATAGAAAAATGTCTAGCAAGGATTAGACAACGGCTTGAGTTATTTTGAACTGTTATTGTTATTCTGCAGGACATAAACAGGTTTTAAAATGATTTTCTAAAAATGGCTGTCATTTATGATTAATGCAATGAAGAATAAAATTGATATGGTGAAACTTAAACATAATAGAACGTTTCTGGAAACAGGGGGAAGAAAAAATGAAAGATAAAGGATATCAATACTTCTTTACGTGGACAGTTTTTCTTCCCAATTTCTTAGGGAAAAATTTCTTTTGTGTAGAAAAGTATTACTTTGTGAAAAAGTGCTAAATTGTTACGTTTTCTGAAAAGTGGCACTTTAAAAAAAAAGTGCGAAAAGTAGCACGAAAGTGCTACCCGTGACAACGCTGTTCTGAACATCCGTTTTATCGTATGTTATAAAAGCATACCATTTCACACAATATTAACGACAGTTTTGTCCAATATTTATCCCTTTTGTTGTTTGGTTCAGATATCTTAAGACTACTTACTATCTCGTACTAATTTTAAAAGATTTTTTCTACAAAACAAGTTTTTAAACAGAAATGTTAAACCGAAGAAATTGAGCCAAAGATGAGCAAAATAAAGTCCTATAATTTCTTAGGCAAAAAACAACCATAATTAACCGTCAAAAAGTAAGTGAACCGTAACACGAACAGAAATTACAATAAATAACCAAGAAAAAGAAAAACATGAAACTCGCAAAGAAAGGAGTAGGTCAAAGAAAATAAGCCTATGTCTTCTGTAGACCAGAACATAATTTGAATTTCACTGAAAAGAATCTTTATTTCGAATTGTGTGTTTTAATTTCTTATAAAATTAAAAAAATTACACTAATAGCCAATAGTGCTAAAAAGCACAAATGATTTGAACTGACAGTTTAATACATATTAATATGAAGTCCTGACAGTCTCCACAAATTTACATTTATTAAAGTTGTAAACCAGAATATGTTAAAAATGGGGGCAATAATCCAACCCTTCTTTGCACTAGTTTCTGCTCGTTTTGAGGTTAACCTGGTTATAATTTATAGCTTTTGTTCGTTTGGGTTTCATTTATTTATTTAGTGATTTATAGTCGTTTTAAGCTTAAGCAAAGTATTTTACTTAATTTTTGGTCACGCTTCTTTAATATGGCTCTTCAATTTTCTCTGAAAAACTTTCTTTGATTAGTTTTCTTAGATTAATTTATCCTAGTTTTTAATTGACATGGTCCTTTTCATAGATTAAGAAAGAGTGTTTTAAATCTTTTGGTTTTCTTTTAATAATGCAAATTTTGATGAAATATTTATTTGTTGGACAAATCTTAGAAACAAACTTTAATAATAGTTGTAGTATGATGTTTTGTATGGATTGGCACTGGGAAAATTTCAAATAAATTTGCTACTAATCTGAATAAACTTTGGGTTTTACGTAAGGTTTAAAAATTCTAATCTACAACTTGTCACAACCTTGAACAGAGAAAAATATTCGTTAACCATCCCCTTTCTCATGGCTTGAAAGTCTCAACTTGTTTCTCTTGACCTTTATTGAAAATTAAGGGGTGTGTGTATATTACACTCCTTAAAGGGTATCTAATATGCACACCTTTTCGATAGGCTTAGATGCACATTGTCTCTCTTGATTTTGTTTAACTTCTGACTGAACATACCATCTACACTTTTAGCCGCTCTGGTTACATCACAGATATGCCCTATGGACATAGTTGGATGCTCACATTGTGTTTTGATTTAGTTAAACATTCCTAAAAACCTACCATGAAAGTTTCAACTTAATACCTTATTCCATTCCTGATATATTGAATCACTGCCATTTTATCAACCTGGATTCACTTAAGAAAAAATTATTTAGTTCAACAGTAGCAATTGAAAACAGTAGTTGTTGCAGTTACAGTAATTTGCAGTTGGAGTTGCAGTCCCAAGTATTTGAAGTAGTGCTCACAAGTTGTTGCAACTGCAATAGTCTTATTCACAGTATAAAGTAGTCACAGGTAAATGTGGTCGCATTCGTAAGTGGTCGTAATCACAATTAGTGGGAATCGCAATTGGCATTTATTGCAGTCTCAAGTAGTAATACAAGCAGTAATGGCCATAGCAAGCAATCACGCAGCAAATAGGCACGGTGTAATACATATACCCACGGTGCGTTTTAATTTAGTTCAATATGCATCTAACATACCTTGGAAGCTTTACATTAATTTCCTTTGCGATTCCAAATAGTGTAAATATGCCTTTCTAACCACAATGTTTACCTAAACATTCCCATGAACATGCCCTGAAAGTTTCAACTTAATACATTTAGTCATTCTTGAGATTTAACAAATACGACCTTTTGAGAAACTTGAATGTAAACTAGGTCGTTTGGTTTTTTTCCACATCCCCTGTAACAAGATCTGAAATTTCAAAAATAAGACTTCCCTAGAGTACCGTTAAAGATTCCACGCACATCCTTTTTCAATCTAGATAACATAGCGCCTTTTGACTTAGTTTTATACCCCCTCAAGTCTCCTTAAAATAAGACTGAATACCCTACTTTGTTCCTGAAGCGTTGAATATGTGCCATTTTTCAAATCTAAATTTAAGTTCACCCTTTGGTTCAGCTTAATAGTAATAGTAGCAATAGTATTCATACAGGCTTTGAGAGTTTCAACTTAATATCTTAATCCGTCCCTAAGACATAATCATGTGCCCTTTGACAACCTATATGCCCTCAATGCCTTTCAATAATGCCATAGTGCCTTAGTTTTATATCAAATATATTCTCTAGAAGTTTCTACTTGTTACAACATTCCGCTCCTGAGATATTGCATCTGTTCCATTTAGATAACTTCGATGCTCTTGAGCACTATATATCTAGTTCTAGAGCAAGTGTCAGCTGTAGTAGTAGTAGTATCCCCAGAAATTTCAGTTTAATAGGCGGACCGTTCCTGATATTTTGCTGATTCACCCTTTCGACTACCAGCGTGCAACAAGTGCCTTTTTATTTAGTACACATATACCCCATAACTACCCCCAAAAATCTTCTGTGAGTTTCAATTTAATATCCTTTTCAGTGCCTGATATATTCCATTTGTTGTATTCTGTAAACTTGGATGCACTTAAACTATTTTATTTATTTCAACAGTAGTAGAAGTAGCGGTATTAGTAAATGTAACAGTAATACCATTAGCCTTGTAAGTTACAGTTTAATACATTAAGCCTATGCTTGGATCCTACCAAAACACTCTTTTAATTACAGTGTGTGCATTGTGATTACAGGGTACAGTGTGTTTTGATTTATTTCAATAATCTGAAAATTTCAACTTAACAGTCTTAGATGTTCTTGAAATTTTGCTTATACGCTTATGATGTTGTTATTTTTGCATCCCATGCTGATTTATCCATACTTTTTCTTAGTCTTAATAACACACTTTTATCTGCAGGGGATTGGTATGCCAGAAATGTCAATATATGCTGTTTTCTCGATCGATCTGGTTCTCAGAAAACAGAACAGTTTTCTCTTTGTCTAAATGACAGGGTACTAAAACGGGTTGATCAATTTAATTATTACGGAATTATTTTTGGTGAAAATCTTTCCGTGAACATGTGAAAACAATGTCTAAAAATCTCGCGAAATATCGGCATTCTTTCTCGTTTATGCCATTTTTCCCCAAGGGATATTTTAAAGACAATATATTTTTCTTTTGTTAATCCACATTTTCTTTATTGTGTTTCTGTTTGGGCATCAATCTTTCCCTTCAACGTTTAAACATCTTCAAACTCAACAAAATAAAGCCCTTAGATTCATGTTTAATGTTAATAATAGATCCTTAGTTAGCCATCTTTATGGATCTTCTGGTTTCTTCTCTGTTCATCAACATCATTTTATTGCCATTTCTAATATTTGCCATATATTTTTGGACAACTTTCACTAAATTTCCCAAGATTATTCCCGACAAATTCACAATTACCCAACATCTCATAGTTCTCTTTTAAAATTAGGCCAACGGTGCGAGCGCAAATTTGTTTAAGCCGAAATAATGACGGTTATTTCTTTTGTTTGTGTTTTTTTTTGGTGATATACCATGCGCTCAAGTATGCCATTAGGCATTTTCGCTCTTTGTTTATATGGTTTAATTCTTGTTGTAAATAAACATGTATCTATCTGATAAAGTGTCTGCACGTAGTAGATTTGATTTAATACCGCCCTCACCATTCTTTGAAAGTTTTACCGTAAATTTCTTATCCTTAGCGTAGTATTATTCGTAGTAGGAATAAAACTAACAGGAGCAGCAGGAGTGATAGTAATGACAATAGTAGTAATATTAGCAGTAGTGGCGGTGGTAGCATTCATATAGTGCCTAATAGTTACTTCAACATCCCATCAACGCGGCGTCATAGTTGCAACTTATTACTATAGGTCAGGGATGCTCAACCAATCATTATAGTGGGCCGTGTTGTCACTTGAAAGAATTCAATTTGTCCAGAACCTATTAAATTTTAATCATAATTAAGTTTCAATAAATATTACTGATACACTCTTTTGATAGCCTGTATCCCCATAGTGTGGTTTTATTAAGGTCAATACCTCTTAATTTCTGCTTAAAGTTCCACATTATACATTTAGTTTTCAACATCCCTTGAATAGTAGTAGCAGCACTAGTAATATGCATAAAGTGACTTTTGGCTAGTGCACAACTGAAATATTTTTGTGCTATTAGGGAGAGCCCAATGAAGTGTAAACCCAGGACAAGAAGAATTGACAGTGCTGCGGCCTGTATAACCCTGCAAAGGTTGGTATCTCTTATCACTGCTCCCTGGAGACAGAGACACAGACAAAGTGTACGTAATACATCAAATGAAATAATTTTATTTCCATAATTGAAATTGACAAAATCCAAGAATCCTTCACCAACGCTGTAAATGTTTCCTTCATTACTAGCAGCCAGACAGCACTATATGGAGTATCCTGACAATGATGCCAATTCCTCTGTCTGCAATCTAATGTCTGCCCGATTTGGTGGCACTGAAATAGCTTACAGTTGTGATGAAGACACCGGCTTGTCATCTATTATAAGGGTCAAGGTTTTATCTTATTTCTTGTCATGATTAACGAAATTGGCAAGGAATTCCACCAAAGATGAAAATATGTGGATGACTTGTCGATTCTTGAAGTATGTCAAAGGAATATTAAAAGTGACCCCGTTGAAATCCTAACCCAATGATCGGATGAATCTAAGAATCTAAATATGACTGTAAATTCCAGTAAGTCACATATAATTACGATCAACTTCTTGAAATCTACTCTTGTTTTTTTTTTGTGACCCGATCCCACCCGAAATGCTAGTGAAACATGTTAAACTCCTTGGTATCACAATTTCTAATGATCTTAAGTAAGACACACATGTTTCCAACATTGTTAAGCAAGCAAATGTATCACTATCCATGTTTAAGCTGTTAAACAAATTTAATTGTCCTAAGATACATTCCCTCCTTGTCTTTATCAGGCCGTTATTGGAATATGCATGTCCGATCTGGCATTCGCAACTTTCAAGTGAACTTAGTGACAAAATTGAGTCGGTCCAAAAGCGTTCGCTCAGGATCATTTACAAAAAAGGCAAAATTCCATACTCCTTCATCCTTAAAGCTGCACGCATTCCCACCTTAAAAGAAAGGAGGAAAAAAATTTGCTTGCTTTTCGCTAAATCAGTCATTTCCAATCCCCGTACTGAGGACTTACTCCCTGAATTTCACAATCCCATTAGACCTCGACTCGCCCGGTCAGCCTCCTTAGTAATCCCAACTTACTCTCCAATTCATGCTGTTACAGACAGATTTCGTAAAAGTTTTATCCCCTTTATTCTGGAGCACCTTAATAATAATTCGTGATTATGTCCTTGCCGAAATCCCCGTTTCCTCTATTGCCGTTTTTATTTTTGATTTATTGTAATGTTTTTGTAATTTAATTGTCAAGTTTACTGATTCACCCTTTATCCTTGATGATTTTGCCTTTTTAAGTGTTTGACTTAATGTACTGATTTGAATTTTTTTTTTTCTTAACTTTAATTGACATATAAAGCGAGTTCGGCTCTATAGAGCTTGCGATAGCCTTTTGAAAATAAATATTATCTTTCTTCATGCCGAATGGATTTGAATCCTACTGTAGAGAAACTTAAGAAGCATATATCACCTTGTACCAATCTTGAGTCAAAAATGTTGCTTCTCAATTCCTTCAGCCAAGTCGATGTTAATAGTTAAATGAGTATATTTCACATCTCCCTTGACATGAGAACTGGTTATACTTACTTTTTCACACACGTGGAACTGAGAAATAGCGGAAGTTGCAAGACTAGCAATCATAGGACTATTAGTATTAGCATGCATAGATAGATAGGTATTTATTGCAACAAAAGTCACTTTGGGCAATGGCAAAAAACAAATAACACAAAATAATAGCATATGATACTAACACTCATAGCAAAACATGGTATATAGTAGTAACAATGAAAAAGTATAACATCTGTAAAACAAAACAAATATAATAAGGCACATTATACCATAAAATGTCGCCGAAATACCGTAAATGCTATATAGCTTTTCATCTTCAACATTTTATTTTAGAATAGAATATATTTATTCACTACAATAGCCGGAGCTAGCATTAGCATGTCATGACAAAAATAATTTATACCTTCAAAAACACTCACAGGAATATTTAAACAAACATTAAATATTAGTCGTGTCAATATTATTAAATTGACGGGTAAAATATGAGACAAATGATTTGCGATTTCTCTCAGTACTATAGGCTGAGCAAGTCAGTAACTGTGGAAAATTCTTTTTTATTTGTCGGAGTCTAATAGCTGGTCCTTCAGTTGGGGGGCTCTCAAGGTTGGGTAGTAGACGGCAATGAGTTGGGGAATTCAAACAATTTAGTCCAAATCTATATGTTAAGCCATGTCTACGACTATCAAGTGAAAGTCGCACCCTATCGCCCTTACCCCTTGCGAAAATCTCTCTCTGCTGCATGACTACACGGACTTCTCCCCACGTTCTTTACATCCACTTTGCAATTAACTTTTTAAATTCCCACCATCCAAACCCCTCCCTTTAACCCAAATTCAAAAAATTTCTACCCTCAAATACTTCAACTCTTTACAATTGCACAGAAAGTATGAAGGCACAGAGGAGTCATCCTGGAACACCCTAAAAGAAGCCAATAACCAGACAGCACTAGAAACACTTGGACACAAATACTTCAACTCCTTACAGTTGCGCAGAAAGTACTTTTGAATCTACATTCTCGCCACATTTCGGGATCATTTCTGGGGTCAAACAGGGATGTGTCCTCTCCCCCCCCCCGCTTTTTGTCCTGGCAATCGATTATGCGCTCCGAGATTGCACAGGGTTTGGGATCCAAATATGTGATAATAAATGACTAGCAGATCTTGATTTTGACGACAACATTACCCTGATTGAGGCAAACAAGGAAAGTTTCCAGGAGCTTCTAGATGTCATACAAGAGAAAGCAAGTCTTTAGGGACTGAAGATTAGTTCAGACAAGACAAAACGCATGGCAACAAGCGACTCACCACTTGGCATAAAGTGCAGGGACAACTCAGTAGAGGAGGTAGTGGAATTAAGATACATCGGAAGTACAGTCAAACAAACTGGATAAAGCAAAAAGGAGAGAGGACGTTACTATTGAACAGCCTCAATTTCTGCTTCAGAGAGTTGTTTTTCGATCGCCAAACATGTTTTAGTCGATTGAAAGCTTTCAATCGACTAAAACAAGTTTGGCGATCGAAAAACAACTCTCTAAAGCAGAAATTGAGGCTGTTCAATAGTAAGGTCCTCTCTGCCCTCCTCTGTATCTGTGAATACTGGAAACTGAACCAACAGAAAGAAAAGAGAATTCTCACTTTCGAGAATAACTGTCTTTGCAGGATACTGAATATTAACTGGAGGGACCACATAACTAACCAGACAGTTCGCTCTATCACGTATCAGCCCCTGGTAAGAGACGTCATTCGCCAACGAAGATGGCACTACTTGAGACACGTTATCCATATGACAGGAGATAGACTCCCCAGAACGGTACTCGAGTGGCAACCAGAGGGAAGCCAAAAAATACACTACGTCGTACACACCAGCAGGACCTGAAGATTATCAATTCGACAGCCCGACCCCAATGGAAAGACGTTTGGGCAGCAGCACATATGAGGGATGATTGGTGGATCTTTCATGATGCCCTGGCGGCACGGGAGGAACTAAGGTCTAAGGTTGCTATCTTGGAAAGCAGTTGAGTTAGGTGAAATAAGGTATCAGGAATAGCCTTATTTATTTATTCATTTGTTTTTGCAGATCAGTGTCTTCAGATCTTATCTATTTTGACAGAAAACAATACTAAGGTAGATCTGAGAATTGTGATATTACTTCTTAGGCTGTTTTTTTTTTTTTTTTTTTTTTTTTATTGTCAACCTCTTTTTTCATTCTAGTCTGATCAATAACTTTGAAATTATTAATCCAATTAAGAAGCTTTTTAATTACTAACTCATTCTGGTAACAATCAATAATCTAAAATTTAACAAACAGGTTCCTTTTGTCTTCACTAGTCATTGCTAGATGACAGCAATAATTATAATCTTTAGAATTGTGATGACCTGGTACTTTAGATTCAATGAAGTCCTTTTCTGATTCTAAATTTCCAGACAAATTCTAGTACCATATTTTTTCAGACTATTTTTTTTTAAGGAGCAATAGCTTTGTTTTCGTTATTTTGAGGGATCAGAAGCTTTGTGGAGATTTAATATCAAGGTTCAAAAACATTGTCGTATTTTGTAATCTTACGTTTGAGCAGGGTCTTTCATACCGGGCTAACCAGGTGTTGAGTCCGGATAAAGTACTTCCTTTTATCCAAATCAATTTAGATCTTTGGCTGGAAAAAATAATTATAGCCAAAGGAAAGAACGGGTAAAAACAAAAAGCAAAAGAAAATCACTGAAAAAATGAACAAAAATATTCAACAAATCAATTAATTAAAACAAAAAAAGTAAAAAATAAATAAATGAGCAGCAAAAAAAAACAAAAAAAAACAAGGAATAATTTACAATAGGGTTCAGCAAGACCGCAGAAGTTATTAGTGTAGACTATGGACTAGTAGGCTTTTTCTATGAATGGGCTGATATATGATTATTAAGACTTGATTTACAAGAATATTCTCCCTAGCATGTATCAGACTTAAATGGTTTCTCCATAGCGTGTACTCTTCGGTGCCCAATCAAACTGCTTGACCCAGAAAAAGCTTTTTCACATACTTCACATTTAAAGGGTTTTTCACCCGTGTGGACTCTTTGGTGTTTAATCAAACTGCTTGACAAAGAAAAAGTTTTTTCACATACTTCACATTTAAAGGGTTTCTCACCCGTGTGTACTCTTCGGTGCCTACTCAAACCGCTTGACTCAGAAAACGTTTTTTCACATACTTCACATTTAAAGGGTTTTTCACCCGTGTGTACTCTTTAGTGGTTAATCAAATTGCTTGACACAGAAAAAGCTTTCTCACACACTTCACATTTAAAGGGTTTTTCACCCGTGTGTAGTCTTTGGTGTTTAATCAAACTGCCTGACTCAGAAAAAGTTTTTTCACATACATCACATTTAAAGGGTTTTTCACCCGTGTGGACTCTTTGGTGTTTAATCAAACTGCTTGACTGAGAAAAAGTTTTTTCACATACATCACATTTAAAGGGTTTTTCACCCGTGTGGACTCTTTGGTGTTTAATCAAACTGCTTGACTGAGAAAAAGTTTTTTCACATACTTCACATTTAAAGGGTTTTTCACCCGTGTGTACTCTTTGGTGTTTAATCAAACTGCTTGACTGAGAAAAAGTTTTTTGACATACATCACATTTAAAGGGTTTTTCACCCGTGTGGACTCTTTGGTGTTTAATCAAACTGCTTGACTGAGAAAAAGTTTTTTCACATACTTCACATTTAAAGGGTTTTTCACCCGTGTGTACTCTTTGGTGTTCAATCAAACTGCTTGACTGAGAAAAAGTTTTTTCACATACATCACATTTAAAGGGTTTTTCACCCGTGTGGACTCTTTGGTGTTTAATCAAACTGCTTGACTGAGAAAAAGTTTTTTCACATACATCACATTTAAAGGGTTTATCACCCGTGTGTACTCTTTGGTGTTCAATCAAACTGCCTGACTCAGAAAAAGTTTTTTCACATACATCACATTTAAAGGGTTTTTCACCCGTGTGGACTCTTTGGTGTTTAATCAAACTGCTTGACTGAGAAAAAGTTTTTTCACATACATCACATTGCAAGGGTTTTTCACCCGTGTGTACTCTTTGGTGTTTAATCAAACTGCTTGACTGAGAAAAAGTTTTTTCACATACTTCACATTTAAAGGGTTTTTCACCCGTGTGTAGTCTTTGGTGGTTAATCAAACTGCTTGACTAAGAAAAAGTTTTTTCACATACATCACATTTAAAGGGTTTTTCACCCGTGTGTACTCTTTGGTGGTTAATCAAACTGCTTGACTGAGAAAAAGTTTTTTCACATACTTCACATTTAAAGGGTTTTTCACCCGTGTGGACTCTTTGGTGTTTAATCAAACTGCTTGACTGAGAAAAAGTTTTTTCACATACATCACATTTAAAGGGTTTTTCACCCGTGTGGACTCTTTGGTGCTTAATCAAACGGCTTGACTGAGAAAAAGTTTTTTCACATACTTCACATTTAAAGGGTTTTTCACCCGTGTGTACTCTTTGGTGGTTAATCAAACTGCTTGACAAAGAAAAAGTTTTTTCACATACTTCACATTTAAACGGTTTTTCACCCGTATGTACTTTTTGATGCTGAATCAAACTACACGACCGTGCAAACGTTTTGTCACATACATCACAAATATATTGCTTTATCCCTGTATATGCTTCTTTATATCTTTTCAGTATTCTGGGTTTTCTACCTCGCGAGGAACTATTCAAATATATCTTATGATTGTCCAAGTTTTTTGCTTCAGAATCCAATTCAAATGAATTTAAGCATACAATTGCAGAAGGATTCTGTGTAACAGCTAGTGATGAACTTCCCTGTAGTTCTAGATTAGACACGCTTTGTGAAAAATGACCATGTATAACTAGATGTTGACTCACATTGCCAATACCTTCACACAAACAAATAGGACATTTTCTTGTCTCTCCCATCTGGTGTTCCATAATGTGAGCAACTAAATTTCTGTAATCCCTAAAAATTGCAGGGCAGATGTCACACTCTAATGGTAAAAGTTTTTCACAGCCGGTGTCTATGCAAAGACCTAAAAATTTGAAAAAAATTGACAGGTTTTAACAAATAATTTCCTTTTCCACATCGCTCACCTAGTTGGACTTATATCATAATTTCTCTTTGAAGACTAATTTAACAGCAACTTTCCATAAATTAGAATTTCATCTTTGATCGGCTTCGGGATTTTTTTTTTCACAATTCTCAAAAAGGTGTTTAAAAAACAAAATATTTTTGTTCTGCTGAATGTAAATAAAAACTATTGTTTTTATTCTGAATCAGCTTTTCTTTTTGGCCTAAATCTAAGATAAATGTCCACTTTGGCATCTAAATTCACAGGCTGTGCTGGTTTAACTTTTTGGTTACTTAAAAAGGAAGTTTAGTTACTTTTAATAATTCGAGCTTTACAAAGAACAAGAGCTAAGAGCTCATATGGCACTTGTGACGAGGTCGGAAGAGCCAAGAGCTCATATGGCATGAGCTCTAGCGAAATTCTACGAATCAATAGATTATTTTAAAAGGAAAATCAGAGGTTTAGTACCGGTTAGGATTTAAAATAAGAGCTCTGAGACACGAGGTCCTTCTAAATATCAAAATCCTTTAAGATCCGATCACCCACTCGTAAGTTAAAAATGTCTCATTTTTTTCTAATTTTTCAGAATTGACCCTCCCCAGGAGCATCTGAGACATAAGATATTGCTATATTTCAAGTTTCATTAAGATCCGATCACCCATTCGCAAGATAAAGATACGTCAATTTTCACGTTTTCCAAGATTTCCCCCTCCAACTCCCCCAATATCTCCAGATCTGGTCGGGATTTAAAATAAGAGCTCTGAAACACAAGATCCTTCTAAATGTCAAATTTCATCAGGATCTGACCACTCAATCGTAAGTTACAAATACCTCTTTTTTTCTAATGTTCCCAAATTACCCTCTCCCCCCAACTCCCCCAAAGACAGCAAACCCGGCCCGGGTATGTCAGTCACTTATCTTGGACTTGTGCTTATCCTTCCTACCAAGTTTCATCCTGATCTCTCCACTCTAAGCGTTTCCCAAGATTTCCACCACACCCCCCCCCCCAACTTCCCCTAATGAAACTGGATCCGGCCGGGATTTAAAACAAGAGATCTGAGTTACAAAGTCTTCCTAAATATCAAATTTCATTAAATTCCAATCACTTCTTCTTAAGTTAAAAATGCCTCGTTTTTTCTATTTTTTCAGAATTAACCCTAACCCCCCCCCCCCCCCCCCTCAAAGAGACTGGATTACGTCAGGTCACGTATCTGGGACGTGTGCTTATTTTTCCCACCAAGTTTCATCCCGATCCCTCCACTCTAAGCGTTTTCCAAAATTTTAGGTTTCCCCCTCCAACTCCCCCCAATGTCACCGGATCCGGGCAGGATTTAAAATGAGAGCTCTGAGGCGCGATATACTTCTAAATATCAAATTTCATTAAGATCCGTTTACCCGTTCGTAAGTTAAGAAACCTCATTTTTTTCTAATTTTTCTTCTCCTTTCAGCCCACCAGACGGTCGGATCGGGGAAAACGACTTTATCAAGACAATTTACGCAGGTCCCTGACACGCCTACCAATTTTCCCAACTCCCCCCAAAGTCACCGAATCCGGATTTAAAATAAGAGCTCTGAGACAAGATATCCTTCCAAACTTCAAATTTCACTACAATCCAATCACTCCTTCGTAAGTTAAAAATATCTCATTTTTTCTAATTTTTCAGAATTGACCCTCCCCCCTCCAGCCCCCCCCCCCAAATAGAGCAGATCCGTTCCGGTTATGTCAATCACGTATTTAGGACTTTTGCTTATTTTTCCAACCAAGTTTCATCCCAATCCCTCCACTCTAAGCGTTTTCCAAGATTTTAGGTTCCCCCCTCCAACTTCCCCCAATGTCACCGAATCTGGTCAGGATTTAAAATAAGAGCTCTGAGATATGATATCCTTCCGAGCATCAAATCTCATTAAGATCCCATCACCCACTCATAAGTTAAAAAAAACTTCATTTTTTCTATTTTTTCCGAATTAACCAGCCCCCCACTACCCCCCCCCCCCCGGATGGTGGAATCGGGAAAACGATTATTTTCGATTTAATCTGGTCCAGTCCCAGATACGCCTGCAAAATTTCATCTTATTAGCTTACCTGGAAGTGCCTAAAGTAGCAAAACCAGGACAGACCAACAGAGTTTGTGATCGCTATATGTCACTTGGTTAATACCAAGTGCATAAAAATGTCTCGCTTTTTTTGCTTAACATTTGAGTTATTTTCATGTTTTTAAGTCATGTTTTGAGTTTTCATGTCATTGAGTTGTATCATTCAAAATACAAACGTAGCCCACCAAAGATTTTTGGTAATACTATTTAAACGCTTTAAAAACATTTAACATATAATGTGACACTTCAAACATTTTCATGTAATTTTCATTCCTTTATTCAGATATTCCTTATGATCCTTATCCTAGGACCATAGATCCTAAATATTCCTTATGGTCACTACTCCTTTGTCAAGCAAATATAATAAAATTTGTCCTTTTTTGAATATCTGCAAGTGTTGGTGGGATAATTTCTCTCCAGGACTTTTTGAACAGAAATTCATAAACTCATGTTTTTAATTCTGTAGCTCAACCTTAAGTTCTTCTATATTTAGTATGGTTACCGTATTTTTGTTCTTCTAATTGTTAAAATACTAAAATAATTTTTTTTTTATTTTAGAAACTTTCTAAGTCAACTTTCAAAATTTCATTCTACGTCATCAATGAGAACAAAATATGGTATGAACAATCCCATTGCAATAATGAGTAAAAATCAACCAAAAATTAATTCATTAGGGCTATTGATTTCCCACAGCTCACTCTGGAATACTTGATTGAAACTATATTTTTTTTTCTTTAGCTGGGTGGGATAATTTTTATTATTTGATTGAAATTTTATTATTAGTTCTTCTAAGTCGTTCAAATATTAAAATAGTATTTTATTTATTTTAAAAAAATTTTATGTCGACTTTCAAAAATTCAGTCTACGTCATCAGCAATGAAAAAATATGGTATGAACAATTCCATTGCGATAATGAATAAGAAGCAACAAAAATTTAATTCGCTGGGGTTATTGATTCCTCAGAGCCCCCTCTAGAATTTTCGATTGAAACTAGAATTTTTTTGTCTTTAGCTGGGTCGGATAATTTTTATTATTTCTAAAATATCCATTTTTTTAAAAATTTGATGCAGGTTTATGTTAAAATTTATGATGTTATCACTGAAATGTAACTAAACATTATTATTGTAATTTAGGGTTTGAGCACATTGGCCAGTATTTATATTTGTTTGTTGTCTTAAGTTTATATAGCCAGTTTGTTGATTTTTATTTTTACTTGTACTCTCCAATTTTTGAGGTTAATAAAATGTTTGAATGTGAGTTATGTTGTTTATATTGCTTAATATACTGTTGATATTATCCTTGTAAAATTTACAAAAACTTTTTATGTTTGACTAAATATTTCTTTTTCAAACTAAGTTCACAACACTACTAGTTTCAAATATACCTTCATCATTGATGTCCAGATTTTGGGAATCTAATGCAGATGTTAAGTTGAATATTCTGGATGCAATTCCCACAGGTAGCCGTTGATGCTGAGGCAATAGAGTAGAAATAGAAGTTTCTCCAATCGTTTCAGTTTCAATTGATAGACTATCTACAGCTTCTAAAAAAATAAACAGAGACAGAAAATGATAGAAGCACAATTAAATATACTCAATAATTTACCAAGAAATAATGAAAACCTCACAAGATAAACGGACTACAAATGAAAAAATTGACACAAAACACAAGGCCTAAACAAATTTAAGTGCTATAATTTGATAGAACCATGATAATTAATAAAAGAAAATTTGGTTAACAGAAAACTAGTTTTATGATTAAGCACTTTATTGACACATTTTCATATCCAAAAGATTGCTAATTATCTTTTTGAAATAGAAATAACTAGAGCTAACCTATTAGTACTTACTGGGAACTAGCCTTTGGGGACTGGAAAATCATAATAGCCAATTAGCAGCACTTCTACCTTTGGCTTATTTAAAAAAAACGACTCTAGAGCTCTATAATTTCACAAGCATCTTTTGAGTTTACAATTTAGTCAATGCTACTCTGTAGTTTCTGAGGAGCTCTTGAAGAACTTTACTAAGATATTATAGAACTATAGAAAACGCCTATATTCACAGTGGACTTAAATTTGAAAAACATTAAATTTAAATTTTTGTGTAATGAAAAATAAGAACTCGCCACACCCAAGATAAAAATATGAATTTCTAGAGGTAATCTATGTGTAGCTCTAAGTTTGTGACTCACAACATCTGGGACCAAAGTTTTGGGGGTGTATTCTCCATCGGTGGCCTTGACTGCTACTGGTATCTTCTTCTCTCTTGAAATTTGGCATTGGAGGGATCAATATGGCATGTAGTAGATTAATACTTAAGCAGAGTATGTGGGATAATGGAAGATGAGTATTTTAGTTGGATTAGGGGATAAGTGAATTGGAGAATTTTCTTTTTCAAACTAATATTACAACTCCATTATCTTCAAGTACACCTTTATCCTTAACATCTACATCTTGGGAGTCCAACACAGATGTTAAATTGGATATACTGGATTCAATACTCAAAGGTAGCTGTTCATGCTCAGGTGATAGAGTAGAATTAGTAGAAGTTTCTTTGATCATGTTGACATGACTAGGCAAAGCATATTTAGCTTCTAGAACTAAGAGATGGAAAATAAGCAAAGTATGATAAAACATTCTCAATAATTAATAGCCCACCAAGACATAAAAAAACAGATGTGAAAAATGACATATAATATGAAAACTGAACAAACTAAAGCATCATAATTAGATAAATAGGAACCCATTTCACAAATTAGGATTTTATCTACAGATTGAATTGGGACTTTAGATAGAGTGCAGGATTTGAAGAGTGGGAGGTTGTTAAGTATGCAGTATAAAGTTTTGAATATGTGTCTGTAAGTCTAAAATCCTTCCAGTGTATTTAGCTAACTAACAAAAAAGCCTTAGGCTCTAGTAGCTAAAGCACACGAAGGAAAATACCCTCACATCTTTTGTAGTCTTCATATAGTTCAGAAGTGACCTATCACTTTCTTCTCTTGGCGCAACACCTGCAGTGCCACCCTAAGTGGTCTGCACCACTTCCATTGAAGGAGTGTGGCTTGTAAGTGTGTGGAAAAAGTTCATGTTAACTTATTTGTATTTAAAATATCTTCAAATTCTTTTTTTTTCTACTGAAAATACTATGACAAGAAAAATCTCAAGGCTCATGTGTATATGTCATTGCTTTAAGTGGTTTTGTTTTTTGCACCATTTTTCACTACTAATACTCGTGTGGACATAACAGAAATATAGTTTTCACTTTTTCCACACGAAAATTCTGTTCCTCTCTGACCTACTCCTATAAATGCTGGGCATTCTTTTATAACTGAACATTTATAATAAACATCTCACCATTTAAACTTTTGTTTAAACTGGGGTTTTCTAGAAATATTTATGGAAATATCTACATATGGTAGCATAATCCCTTTAAAGATTTGCAAACACCATAAATATGGTGCTGATTTATGTAACACTAAAGTCTTTCCTTTTAAAAACTTAGGTCAATTTTAGGGGAATATTTGACACTGAGTGTATGGTTTTGTGTTTAATACTTAAATTACTTTGATGTGTTTTCCAAAAATTCATAATGCAAACTGAGTCCTACTATGAACGTTTAGTAATGCTATTTAAAAATTTTATATAATAATAATAATATATTTTCTGCTCAATTTACAGCAATGGAGATAAAAAAAGAAGAGTGAAAAAATAAATACCATCATCTACAAATACAAAATGTTTACACTGCAATACCTACTATTTACTACTATAGTACAAGGACACTAATTTAATATTTTATTTTAGAACTGAAACAAGTTCTTTGAACAAAATAATAATTTTTGTAGAGAAATTTGCAAATTCCAGAATTTGCAGGAATTGTTGTCCATAATCCATTGCATGGTTTCAAGTATATTTTTTTTCATCTTGTTTTGGCTACAGCATTTTCAAATTTTAAGATTATGAAGTCCAATTAAATTGTAATTTGTTCTGGTTTTTCCCAATAAAATATTACTCAAAATATTTGATTATACAAAAACCAAATGCTTGAGATGTACCTTCACTGTCAAAATATGCAGAGCTCAGTTCCTTGTTGTCAGGTTCAAGTTTACATGGTCCTGAAAAACAGCCAATAGTACCCACAGGAACATCTTCCCTTTTAAAAGATATAAGATGGTTTGGACAGTCAAGAAGCTCCTTGTCATGACTTGGTAAAGACTCTTCAACTTCTGAAAGAAAGTGTAAATAAAAGGGACATCAAACACATTTAAAACAAAAACTTACAAAGCAAGACCAGCTGCTTCCCATTTTCAACACAATGGCCACAAGAAAGAATAATGACCCTTATAAGGAGAGAAATAAAACTATGTTTAGCAAATAGCCAACACAAAATATTTAGAATTAGAGCTAAAACAGTCTTGAAAATTATCTAGCATGAAAGAGCCACCAAACAATAGGTGACAATAGGGCTTTTTCCTTTGAATGCTAGTCCTAGCTTTCTTAAAATTGTTCAATTAATCCTATTATTGCATCTTTTACACATTTCGTTTCAAATTCTATACTGGTAAAATGATTCAGAAAACTTGTGCATATACATGAGAGAAAATAGGTACCCCACTTCCTGTTTCAGAAACATTGACTTACCATAGCTGGTAATTGAAATATGTTTCCTTCCAATTCTAATGAAATAACTGAAAGATTATTACTTATTATATGAATTTTTTTCTACCCCCCCCCCCCTGAAAAAAGATCTTCCTTTTTACAAGGGTGTCAATTGACAGCAAATACTGCCTAGAGACAAGCTTGTAATTTTAAGACACAACAAACATACAAATCATACTACTAGAGATTAAACTATCATTGGATTCAATATAGCTTAATCTTGAATCTTAGAACAAGTATTGATTAAAATCAACAAACAAATCTCTGTGATGAAAATATTATTTACAATAAACATAAAGACTATGCTGTCTGGAAAATAAAACATGGAATATCCTTGGTAGGCTATCAATTAGATAATCACACTTAGCTATACTGAAAAATAGCACATATTTATGAAAAAAGGACAAAAAGGAAAAAAGGACAGTTGTCTAAAATCTACTAAAAAACCATAGAAAAAATCAATGTTTTTGCACCCCTACTACTCAAAATCTATTGACTGCGCTATATAAAACTAGCAACCCCTGAACAACTCTTGATAACAAGTTTGGGAAAACTGGGAAACTTGAGAGAATTTGGCCAAATTGACAAAAACCTGATGAAATTATGTGCTCTTTGTCAATGAAATGATACAGATAAAAAGTGGCAAGATAAAGACAATAGCAAACTTCACACAATAAAAACCAACAGCTTGTGCATTAGCTGCCAAGAAGGGTACTTAGTGGTAACTGAAAAAAAAAGAAGATAGCTTGGTGTATCCTCTTTAATCACCAACATGCAGCTTATCATAAACTCCTTTTCTTTTTCTTTATTTATTTAAAAATCACAAAAAGATAATCACAGAAAACAAACAAATATCAAGTAATGTTATGAAAAATGATGAAGGTAATTTGGTTTAAGAAACTGCTTATTGTAAGAGACAGAAACTAGTCTCAATAATTAATATATAATTGTATTATTATAGATAATTATAATAAAACTAGTCCTTATAATTAATAGAAAATTATCAAAACAGAAAATAGTAATAAAAAATTTGTAAACTTAAGAGACTTTTTGTCTCCCTGAACTGAAAAATGTAACTAATAATTTAGACTTTTGTGTAGCAAAATAACTTTTTCATTACCTAGCTTTTAGGCAGTTGCATGTTCTTTCTTTTTTGTTATTTTTACAGAGAACTTTAGGAGCAAGAGGAATAAGAGACAATTTCCTAAAGAAAAATAGCTTTCTTTTTAGTTTTTTACCAAAATCTTTATTGGATGACTTACCATTTTTAACAACAGCAGTCTCAGGAATAGTAATAGGCTCAGCCATGTTTGGAGCTTGTGTCACATCCATAATATTATCTACAAAATAAGTTAATGTCAGCTAAAAAAACATATAATAATAATTTACTATCAACAACACTTAGAAATGACACTCCAGTTTAAAATTGTCAACAAAACATACAGATTGTTATGTATTCACTATGATAGATTTTCAAACTGGTATTTTTCTCTAGTTTTTCACAACTTACTGAAAACAATTTTTTCTTTTATTTGTCATGTCTTTTTTTAGTGCCTTGAATTTTCTTTGTAGCAATGCATGTATGATAATTTTCTTTAATGCATACATAATAAAATTACAGAATACTGACTTTTGTTAAATTGAAAAAGCAGCACTTTAATAATCATATTTAAAGCCCAAACTAGGATCCAGGAAACTGCATGTCTGTAGAAGTTTAATTGTTTATTATAACCCAAGCACCTATAAAAAGAAAAAGCGATATGTACAAGCAAGCAAGCAATCACTCATACAAGGAAGAATAAATAAGACACTATAAATAAGACACTAATGCAAGCAAAGCAAGGTGAGTATTCTACATCTCCTCTTCTTTATAAGCTACTACTTCAAAGATCCAAGGGAATGACAGGTTTGACTAACCGACCAGAACGAGTGGTATATCTGGTATCTCTCAGCATCTGGGTAGAGACATCCTCATTGCTCTGTGGAGGTACAGCTATAGGCCCTGGAGTTCTAAGGGCAAGAGGAGACGTTAATGGTTGCTCTAGAGATGACAGATCCGAGAGTACTTGTGGCAACGGTGTGGTTCCAAATGGCGAGACGTTTCCAGCTCCAAATGATGGGCCATCGAAGATGGGTCTTGGTGAGGGATGAAGAGTATTATCTGTTTCGGTCCCTAGAGGATCATCATTTGGACTCATTCGGGGCCTGATGTGTCGTCGGTTCCTCCGATAAGTTGAGCCATTTTGAGTCTTCACCAGATATGAGCAGGGAGCATCTTCAAAAACTTTGATTAGCAATGCTCTTTCCCACCTCTTTTTGTCACTAAGTTTGACCCAAACTGGTTGCCCTTCCTTCAATGCAGTCAGTGATTTTGCTGTTCGGTCATGGTAAGATTTCTGAATTCCTTGTTTCTTTTGTTTGTTGAATTCAAACGACGAGTAAGGCACTATTTTTGGTTCGAGTTGTGATGAAATCACCGGTAGTACGGAACGAAGCTGGCGACTCATCAGCAATTCTGCAGGTGAGTGGTGACTATCATCAATCGGTGTGTTTCGATATTCAAGGATTGCTAAGTATGGATCCGATTTGTCCTCTAGTGCCTTTGACATGAGTTTTTTGGCAGTTTGGACTGTCTTTTCAACAAGTCCATAGCTTGTGGATATTTCGGACTGCTCGTTTCGTGGCTAAAGTCCCATAATTTGGCAAATTGCTCGAATTCTGATGACAGAAAATTTGGAGCGTTATCAGATGTAAGTAATTTTGGTATTCCATGGCGACTAAATTGGCTCTTTAATTTATCAATGATAGCTGATGATGTCAATGAGTCAAGCTTATCAAGCTCAAAGAATCGACTATAGTAGTCGACAGTGATAAGATACTGGCGATTTTGCCAGTTGAAGATGTCAATGGCAATGTGTTCCCAGGATAGCTTTGGGATCTCTGAGCATATAAGTGGCTCTTGCTGCTGCTTGTCATGAAAGGCATTGCATGCATCACACTGGGATATATATGAAGTGATATCTTTTGTGATACCAGGCCAGAATACGACAGTCCTAGCATGCTGCTTGTTTTTGGTGATGCCAAGATGTGATACATGCAATTGTTGTAGGATCTCATGCTGCATGGATGGGGGCACTACAACTCTTGTCCCCTTCAAGATTATGCCTTGGTTGACTACAAGTTCGTCTCTGTAGTTCCAGAAAGCCAAACAGCTGGAATCACACTATCCCCGTCCCACACTAAACAAAACCAACAGTATCCTGACAAGCTATACCAACGGGAAGTTGAACATATATGGAGTGTGTGAAGCTGAAATACAATACAAAGATAGGCCTGGACAGAAGCACAAATTCTTCGTGGTTGACACTCAGAAAGTGCCAATAATTAGTAGGCAAACCAGTGTTGATCTTGGTCTTGTCAAATTCATATTTGATGTGCAAACAATGCAACCTTGCCCTGATCGAATCAAGATCATGATAGACCAATACGCTGATGTCTTTGAGGGTATTGGCCAACTTCCTGGCGTGTGTAAGCTGACGCTGAAGGAAGGAGCAGTTCCTACAGTTCAACCCCCAAAACGTGTACCATTTGCATTAGAGAAAAGATTAAAGGCTGAACTGGATCGCCTGGAACAGATGAAAATCATTGAGAAAGTTACAAAGCCTACTGACTGGGTTAATTCTGTTGTAATAGTGGAGAAAGCAAATGGGAACTTAAGGATATGTCTGGACCCCATGGACCTGAACAAGAACCTAAAAAGACCACATTATCCGATCCCAACATTCGGGAGCATCACCCAGAGGTGTGCTGGAGCTAAGATTTTCTCCAAACTCAATGCCACTAGTGGATTCTGGTCAATGATGCTTGATGATGAATCATCCGACTTGACAACTTTTAACACCATCTATGGTCGTTACAAATTCAAAAGGTACCCCTTTGGCCTAAACTCAGCACAAGACGATTTCCAGAGAAAAATGGAAGAGGCCTTTGAAAACCTCAATCTAGGCCTAATAGTCGATGACATAGTCATTTGTGGTGCTGATGATAGTGAACACGATGAAAGACTGAAGGCAGCACTAGAACGTGCGCGTGAGAAAAATGTGAAGTTTAACCAAGAGAAATGTGTGTTTGGTGCAGAGAGCATCCCATACTTTGGGCATCTTCTGACCTCGGAAGGAATAAAGCCCGACCCCGAAAAAACTCGGGCTATTACGGAAATGCCACCGCCAGAAAACAGCGAGCAGCTTCAAAAACTTCTAGGCATGCTTAACTACTTGTCGAGGTACATACCAAACTTGTCCTCATTAAACAAAAGCCTAAGAGAGCTAGCACGGGCTGATGAGTACAAATGGAAACCAGCTCATGAAAAGGCATTTTCAAAGATAAAGTCAGCCCTTTGCAGCAACTTAGCATACTTTGACCCAAAGTGCGAAAACATAGAGGTAAAAGTAGATGCATCAAAGCATGGTCTAGGCGCAGTACTAGCAGTTGACAATAATGTTGTCGCCTTTGGCTCACGTTCAATGAGTGAAACCGAGCAGCAGTATTCACAAATAGAGAAGGAATTGCTGGCAGTTGTATTTGGATGCAAGCATTTCCACCAGTATATATATGGCAGAACCGTAACAATAACAACAGACCACAAACCTCTAGAAAGCATCCTTGTAAAACCGATATCCAAAGAACCGCCACGGCTACAATGCATGATGCTGTCAATACAGCCATATAGTTTGAAATTTGTATACAGACCAGATTCTGAAATACCTGTGGCTGACACCCTGTCAAGGTTGCACACACCTGACCTCAACAATGAAAACGAGAAACAAGTAGAAGTCTTTGTCCATACACTCTTCAAAAACTTTGATTGGCAATGCTCTTTCCCACCTCTTTTTGTCACTAAGTTTGACCCAAACTGGTTGCCCTTCCTTCAATGCAGTCAGTGATTTTGCCTGTTATCAAGCAGTGATTTTGAAGGGGACAACATCTCTCATATTCCTTAAATGGAAGTATGTTGGCATCTGCTCCTGTATCAAGCTTGAAGCTGATGTACTTCTTTTGTGTACTGAAGTACAGATCAATGTGATGGTCTTTGGTTTGATTCATTGAATGAATTGAATCAATATACAACTCGCTTCCCGAGCAAGGGGAGAAGTCTAATGCATGTATATCCTGAGAACCAGAGCTTGTTCCTGCAATTCCTAGCTGGTGAACTGTTTTACTCTTGCAAACTCTAGCATAATGGTTGATCTTACCACACTTCAAGCATGTTTTTCCTTTTGCGGGGCACTTGTGTCCACGGGAATATTGTCCACCACACATATAACATTCAGGATATTTGCTCACAACATCGACTTCTTGTTTGATAGCTGTCTTGTGCTCAGCCTCATTCATAGTTAGTAGTTGTGCTTGGGTTTCTTCCATTGCTCGGCTTGTGTTAATGGCAGTAGTTAGAGTGAGTGTTGATCCCTGTGTAAGCAACTTTTCTCTGATTCTGTCATTTCTTATACCAAAAACTAGCCTGTCCCTGACCATTTCATCTTCCGAATTCCCAAATGAGCAGTCTTTTGCTAAGATCTTGAGACTTGTTACATATTGTTCAACTGTCTCTATAGCATCCTGGTTCCTTTTGTGAAATTTGTATCTGGCAAAAATGGGGTGTGCCATTGGTTCCACACAAGTGTCAAACTTTGCCAGGTATGCAGATACATTCTGTTCTGAGTCAGCAATAGTGAAGGTGTTAAATATATCCCTGCCTTTTTCACCAACCCATATGAGCAAGTATGAGCATTTCACAGTTTCTGCTTTACCACTAAGGGGGCCACTGAACATTAATTTTGCATGCTGCTTAAATCTATTCCATGAATGTTTCAAGTTTTGTGAATTCCAGTCGATCGTTGGTGTTGAGCAATGAACTGAATCCATCTTTACTTGGTTACTTCTGACACCATGTAGAAGTTTAATTGTTTATTATAACCCAAGCACTTATAAAAAGAAAAAGCGATATGTACAAGCAAGCAAGCAATGACTCATACAAGGAAGAATAAATAAGACACTAATGCAAGCAAAGCAAGGTGAGTATTCTACAATGTCAGTTTAGGCACAAACCTTGTCTTAAGTCAAGTGCTTCCAAAATTACTTTGATGAAAGGCTTATTGATGGTTTTAATGATTAAGAAAACTAAAACATTTAATAAAGCTTAAAAAATAATTTATTGCTTACTTCACTTATTGCTTACTTGTAAAATATTTACCCTTACTTACTGCAGAAAAAACAAGAAGCCAAAACTGGCTTATAATAAAGGCTAGAGAAAATTGTACACTACTTTTAAACAACAAAAAAAACAAGGTTTTTTCTAGATTGACCATTCTTCCATTGTTGTAATTTATTCTTAAGGCCTATGCTTTATGTTCATGAGGCCTATGTGAATTTCTATTTTAATTGTGCTTCAGTTTCAATTTTAATTTTAATTCAATTTTGGATTGTGTAATCCATTTAAATTGATTATAATTGTTGATTATATATATATATATATATATATATATATATATATATATATATATATATATATATATATATATATATATATATATATATATATATATATATATATATATATATATCATGAAAAGAGAAATCACCAATGCAACAGCACAAACACAAAAAAAAAGAAAAAAAAAAGAAAAAAAAAGAGAGAGACAGAAGGAGAAAAGGAAGACTGTTTTCCTAAATTAGTGATTAATATAGACCAGCACTTGAATGAGGCCTTAACCCTACTCATCCATACAATCACATAGGTCAAACAGCATAGCCATACACAATCAACCATAAAGAATAATCCATGGACAGGCAGTCATGTCGTCAATAAGTATAAGTCATCATTTACCAAACAATAGAAAAAATAATAAAGACAAATAATTCAGAGGCAACAACCCAACACAAGGGCTCATCAGGAGAATACACTGGCCTATAGGGTTTCGCCACTTTAAATTCTCTACCCAGCCAAGTGTTGTGGCTACCACATAATATCCATGGCATCCCCGTGTCAGGTATCACCCCCAAAATACATGCCTATGAAAGAAAAAAAAAACAACAGCAAATGTAAAACAACCAAGTAACACCAAAACAAACTTATCCTGTTAATATATCCCTCTTTTTAGCAACAATAGGTAAACTAAATATAATAAATTTTACCCTAATGTGCCTTTGATGATCTTGAAAAATATGTGTGTTATAAAAGTGAAACCATGCAAAATAGATCTTTTGCTTAATTGAAGTACAACAAAATTGTTTTCAGCTTCATAACATTACTCAATCCAATTTTATAAGGTTTTAAAGATATGCAAATACATTTCCTAAATTTCGCAAAAACATTGATTTGGCTCAAAGTTCTACTCAAATAACAGGAATTGTATTTTCAGAACTAAAAGCAGAGAAAAATCAACTAGTAACTGAAAATTAAGGTAAAATATTGTTTTGTAATAATTTCAATGTGTGTAGACCTGTCATATAGGCAAATATCAGGGCCCTCTAGAGGACAAAGGAGTGGAGGTGGGTACTTTAAAAACCTTCCCAGAACATATTTTTGTCAATGTTGATATTACCTGAACAATTGTTTTGGGTCATGAAACTATTGTTAATAGATGCATTTTGACTTTTTGAACATCTTTCTCTCTTTCAAAACTACCATAAACTCACCATTATCGAGTTATTATATATTTGCCCATTAGGAGGGGGAGGGGGTAAAGCATAGCATATATTATATATAGCAATGGTTAGTTTACATATTTAATACATGCTATGCTTTACCCCCACCCACCTAATGTGCAAATATATACCCCAAATTTATTTCTAAACTATTAGAGGTTTTCAATTTCAAACATCTAATCAACAAAAACAGAAATTATTGCAATTCTATATGTGTAAATACAAGAATATTTGGACTGGAATAACTCCATAACAGTGAGTTTGCAGTAGTTATGCAAGAGAGAAAAGATAATCCAAAAGTCAAAATGTATCTATTAATAATAGTTTCATGACCCAAAACAACTGTTCAGGTAATATCAACATGGAACCATATTTTAGCCTGTAGATTCATCCCTGAAAGTTTCTTTTTCCTAACCTAAACCCTTTCCTAGATAAGAAGTAGTCAATTAACTACAATTTTTCTAGTTTATATATATATATATATATATATATATATATGTATACATATATATATATATATATATATATATATATATATATATATATATGTATACATATATATATATGTATACATATATACATATACATATATACATATATATATATATATATATATATATATATATATATATATATATATATATATATATATATATATATATATATATATATATATATATATATATATATATATATATATATATATATATATATATATATATATATATATATATATATATATATATATATATTTTTATATATATATATATATATATATATATATATATATATATATATATATATATATATATATATATATATATATATATATATATATATATATATATATATATATATATATATATATATATATATATATATATATATATATATATATATATATATATATATAGGCCTATAGTAAAATTCTAGTTAATTGACTTCTTGCTATCTCGGAAAGGGTTTAGGCTAGGAAAATGAATCTTTCAGGAATGGGTCTACAGGCTAAAGTATGTCCCAGGAAGGTATTTTAAAGTACCCATATCCACTCCTTCTCCCTCTAGAGGGCCCTGAAATTTGCCTACATGACAGGTCTATACCTAATGAAATTTTGACAAAATAACATTTTACCTTAATTCTCAGTTAGTAGTTCCTTTTTCTCTGCCTTTAGTTCTGAAAATACAATTCCTACTATTTGGGTAGAATTTTGAGCCATATCAATATTTTTCTTTCAAAATTTAGGAAATGTAGCCTATTTGCATATCTTTAAAACCTTATAAAATGGAACTGAGCAAAGTTATGAAGCTGAAAACAGTTTTTTTGTACATCAATTAAGCAGAAGATCTATTTTGCAAGGTTTCACTTTTATAACACACATATTTAAAAGGTCATCATAGGTCAGGGCCCTCTAGAGGGAGAAGAAGTGGAGGTAGTTGCTTCAAAACCCCTTCCCGGGACATACTTTAGTCTGTAGATGCATCCCTGAAAGTTTCATTTTCCTAACCTAAAACCTTTCTAAGATAGCAAGAAGTCAATTAACTAGAATTTTACTGGCCTATCCTTATGAGACATTTAACTTATAACTAAAAGCTAAAACTAACAGCCAAAATCACTTTCCACCAGCATTCTGGTTTCGCTTTCAAAGTATAATATTTTTTCTTTTTACAAATATTGGTATAACATATGTCTACTAGCCTAGTTCAAACAATGGAAATTAAGTGGCCTATAGAGAAATAGGCTTTCTTTTTCAGCTGCGTAAATAAGGCCACTTCTTTTTAGAGAATGTTTGAAATAATCAAAAAAAGTGGAAACAATTGAGCATAAAATAAAAAGGCTAGATATTACACCAACTAGTAATGACCGTGTCCGAAATCTTATTTCACAAAGAATGCTGCATCCGGATGCAAGGTTAATTCTGAATACTCAGTCCGAAAGCTGTTTTCGTCATTTGTTCTTTGAAGCTCAAATCGCTACTCAACAGCAACTCAGAAGTAGGGGAAGAAACAGAATTCAACCATCAGATTGAAAATCCCAAGAGAAAATAAAATGTAAATGTCTCCAGAACCATCTAGACCATATCTTGTAGGCTAATAGAACTGATATTTTCCATTACCAAGCTGCTGCTAAGAATCAGAAACACAAAGAATTGGGATTAGAAGGCAGTTGTGTTTATAGGGCTTGATTATTTAGACCAATTAGATTTGTCATATATTTTACCACCTATTAACTGAATTTGCTTTGCCAAAAAGTTGTCTTAAAAAGTGCCAAGTTTAGAGAGTTATGTTAATATTTTTCTTGCTGATTTGAACAACTGTCTTTACATTTCCTTCTGTTTAAAGCATTTTAGAGAGATTATAAGTGCACCAAATGCATATTGCAGTCTCAAATGAGCTTGTGGAAAACAAATGGAACATATAATTTTTCTTATTTTGTATTATTTCAAGACTAGAATATCACAAAACTAAGCTTTCATATTGCTTATTGTCTTAAATACAATTCCTGATGGAGTTTTGTTGATACCTGTCTTAAATTTAATTTGTTTAAATAAAATGCATATTGTTTATGGGCAGCAACTGTGATTCAAGATTTTTTCAATATTTTCTTTTTTCAAACAATTGTTGTTCTGTGGTCACATTTGTGTTCCTTCCTAAGTGGCTGGCTGTCTAGCTTGAGAATCCTTTATCCAAAGGGCATAGGTTTAATTCCTGGCATTACCAGTTTATTTGGTTTGGGACAGGGATCAGTGATGTGACTCTGTTAGCTCAGCTAGAATTGGCCCAACTTTAAAAGGTTACCTAAAGAAATGTGGGGACAGTAAGCAGGAAGGGCATGCAAAAGCATAGGATGGCTGGCCCCTAGCTTCCTATTGTACTTCCTGGCTAAAGGAACACCTGGTCCTTTACTGGCCTACTGACTTAGCCATATAAGCTTTCTTTTAAACTTATTAAACATAAGTACAAATGAAGAAATGCCAGTAGGGTAGTTGTTTCTTTTCAATGAATTGTTGATTTATAGACAAGAGTGTGGGTCATGAGAGATGGCTGGTGAATGTAACAGGGGGTGAATGTTTTGCAAGGTTTAAAAATTTAGGGCAATTGCTCAGGTTGGCAACTGAGCACAAAAGTAAAATTTTGTGAATGGCTTTTCTTTGTGACTGTTATATTTATGTAATGTCAAGTATTTTATAGTTAATCATTATTGTTTTGTTTTAATTGCAATGGCCCTAGGACTTTAGTGTAATTAAACCAACTTACATCCATCCATTTTCTTCAAACAGACAGGAGTTCTATGTTCCCTAGCTTCAATAAATTCATATGCAATTTTGAGACCAAGGGTTACAAAGTAGGTCAAAACTTGCAAATGGAACTGTAGTGCAACTAATTAATTTGTAAGGAATGTATATAAATTTTAAGATTAAAAAACAATCATTTAGAATTCAAACAAGACAAATAAATAAATAAAAGTATCCCTTTACAACCATTTAATGAATTGTCACAAATGTAGGTCACTCTTAAGATTGAAATGAACAAAGCTTCAATTACGAATCTGTTTTCTTTCAACAGACTGAAGGGGCAAACCTCCATGCTTTGACATATTCAATCTCACTTTTGGGCTCTATTCAATGGGAACTTTCTTTGGATTTTTTTTTTACCAACTAAAAACAGTAGGGAAAGCATCAGGTATAAGTGACTTAAGAGACATGACAACATTTAGAAAAAGCTACATGCAACCTGACCTAAATAGGGATGCTATTGCAGAGTATCAAAGAGAAGCCTACAGGTATATCCTAAACACAGTAAAGGCATATTACAAAGAACAGGTTCATAGAATACCATTGAAGTGGTAAAGAAACAAGAAAATTGAGATTATAAGATTAACACGAAACTATGAAAATTGCAAGTACAGTACTAGCCTCCTTCCAACAGGACAAATAAGGGGATTCACACCCCAAAGCTCTGACTATTTTCAACCACACCTTTAGGAGCAAAAAAAAATTAAATACATTTTTTTTCACATATGTCAAATATGACAGTTGACTTAGGAGTTCAGGGTAAGGGATTCAATACTCTGTGGTGCCACCAATGAAAGGACCTTTGCTGTCATAAGCATTGTTAATCCTAGCACACACCCACACTCAAATATAACATTCTGTAAAATCATAAACATCTTAAACAGCAAAAATAAAAAACCTTTTATTTTTGATAAATATTATTTGAAAAAGGACACTACAAGGCAAATATCAGGTTCATCAGCATACTAAATTTGATATGACAATGATAAAATCTGTTGAATCTTTTCTGGGATCAAATGTGTTAACTATAGATAACACAGACATTGCAATATCTATTTGTCCATCCATCTGTTTGATTGAGATTCTGAGACTACGACCCTAGGTCAAAAAGGCTAAGGCTTTTAAAGTTTTTTTCATTGACCTGAGGTCAAATAGGGAAGAGGAGGGGGTTCTATGCACAAAAAGTAGAATTTTTTGTTGATTTGCTGAAGTTAGTGAAAGGAGCATATTTAAATGAAAGATGGAATAAATATACATAGCAAAATATCACCAAATTGGATCCTACTAGAATTTATCAGATTTGTTTAGTATATTTTCAAGAATAGGTAAGGTGCTGTCTCTAATAGTTGACCTTTAGATCAAAAAGCTTAAAAATAAATTTGTGTCTGATAGACAATATAGTTAAAGATATGTAGTTAAAGGAAAAGCTACCATATTTTTTATCCCTGGGAAATTAGTTTAAAGCCCTATCCTGATTAGAAGAGGTAGCTCACATCAGGTTACTCAAACATAATTCTAAAGGACCTAGACCAGGGTTAAAATGCTAATACTGCACTGATACTTAGTCAATCATACTTCTATTTCAGCTTATTTGTATTGTGATGTTAACAATGGGTTTGCAGCTTTAATGTGATGATTGCTTGAAGACAGGATTATCACCCTATTTAGGGTAGATCAATTTTATTTGAAAGAAAATCATTTGGTAAAATTCTAGTTGATTGACTTCTTTGCTATCTCAGAAAGGGGTTGTGTTAGAAAAATGAAACTTTCAGGGATGCATCTACAGGCTATGTCCTGGGAAGGTACTTTGAAGTACCTACCCTCTACTCCTTCTACCTCTAGAGGGCCCTGACCTTCAAAATATGTGTTATAAAAGTGAAATCTTGCAAAATAGATCTTCTATTGAATGAAGTACAACAAAATTGTTTTCAGCTTCACAACTTTGCTCAATCCAAATTTATAAGGTTTTAAAGATATGCCAATACATTTCCTAAATTAAAAAAAAAAACATGGATATGGCTCAGAATTCTACTCATACCAGGAATTGTATTTTCAGAACTAAAGGCAGAGAAAAAGCAACTGGTAACTAAAACTTAAGATAAAATGTTGTTTTGTCAAATTTTCAATTTTGACAAACCTATTAAACTTGTCAAACCTGTCATGTAGGCAAATTTCAGGGCTCTCAAGAGGGAGAAGGAGTGGAGGTGGGTACTCTAGAATTCCTTCCCAGGATATACTTTAGCCTGTAGACCCACCCCTGAAAGTTTCATTTTACTAACCTTACCCCTTTCTGAGATAACAAGAAGTCACTCAACTAGAATATTAACAATGACTTTATTAAACAACTATCAAAAAACTGCTGATCAGCTATTACTCTGCTTAGAGATAATCCTTTAGCAGGGCATTAGAAATTTTGTGTTTTCTCTTTGTTTAAAACAGCTTAATTTTTTGCTTCAAGAATAACAGAACAAGAAGTCAATGATCATTGTAGCCTATTTAGCAGTTATCATACAATTACAGCTCTATAATCACTGAGCAAGGTGAAGATCTACATCCTTAATAATAATCATCTAAAAGCTGCTGATCACAAATAATTTTTTTTTAAACTGAGATATTCTTAGCCACTTACACTGGAAGTTTTTTTTGTCACACATTTTTGGAATTTGAAATCTCTCCGGAAAGGAAACAGATCTTTCTTCCTTATGCTCTGGTCTTCCTTATGCTTTGGATATTTATCGCCACTATCTTTCCTTAGTTTCTTCTGAAAAACCTCAGATAAATACTGCAATTTCGTAGAATTTTTTCGTGGGGTTGTTGACGTCATAACCCTGCGATAATTACAGATGAAATTCTAGTCCGGACTGAGAATTCTTCGAAGAATTCCAGACGGATGCGAAATTAATTCTGCATACTTGAGATTTCGGACACGCACTAGTTTCTGCTCATTTTGAGGTTAACTTGGTTATAATTTATAGCCTAGTTTTGTTTGTTTGAATCAAATGATTTTGAACTGACAGTTTAATACATATTAATATGAAGTCCTGACAGTCTCCACAAATTTACATTTATTAAAGTTGTAAACCAGAATACATTAAAAATGAGGGCAGTAGGCTAGTCCAACCCTTCTTTGCACTAGTTTCTGCTCGTTTTGAGGTTAACTTGGTTATAATTTATAGTCTTTGTTTGTTTGGGTTTCATTTATTTATTTAGTGATTTATAGTCATTTTAAGCTTAAGAAAAGTATTTTACTTAATTTTTGGTTATGCTTGTTTAATGTGGCTCTTCAATTGCCTCTGAAAAATTCTTTGATGAGTTTTCTTAGATTAATTTATACTAGTTTTTAATTGAAATAGTCCTTTTCATAGATTAAGAAAGAGTATTTTAAATCTTTTGGTTTTCTTTTAATAATGCAAATTTTGATGAGATATTTATATGTTGGACAAAACCTAGAAACAAACTTTAATAATAGTTGTAGTGTGATGTTTTGTATGGATTGACACTGGGAAAATTTCAAATAAATTTTTTACTTATCTGAATAAACTTTGGGGTTACATAAGGTTTAAAAATTCTAATCTCCAACCTTGAACAGAGAAAAATATTTGTTAACCATTGTCTTTCTCATGGCTTGAAAGTCTCAACTTATTGCTCTTGACCTTTCTTGAAAATTAAGGGGTGTGTGTATATTACACACTCCTTAAAGGGTATCTAATATGCACACCTTTTCAACAGGCTTAGATGCACTTAGTCTCTCTTGATTTTGTTTAATTTCTGACTCAACATACCTTAACACTTTTAGCTGCTCCAGTTACATCACAGATATGCCCTATGGACATATTTGGATGCTCACATTGTGTTTTGATTTAGTTGAACATTTATAAAAACCTACCATGAAAGTTTCAACTTAATACCTTATTCCATTCCTGATATATTGAATCACTGCAATTCTATCAACCTGAATTAACTTAAGAAAAAATTATTTAGTTCAACAGTAGCAATTGAAAACAGTAGTTGTTGCAGTTACAGTAATTTGCAGTTGGAGTCACAGTCCCAAGTATTTGAAGTAGCCCCCATAAGTTGTTTCAGCTGCAATAGTCTTATTAACAGTATCAAGTAGTCATAGTCATGGTCACAGGTAGATGTGGTTGCATTTGCAAGTGGTCACAATCACAACTAGTTGGAATTGTAATTGGCAGTTTTTGCAGTCTCAAGTTGTTAAATAAGCAGTAATGGCCATAGTAAGCAGTTGCACAGCATGTAGGTATGGTATAATACATATATCCATGGTGCATTTTAATTTAGTTCAATATGCATCTAACATACCTTGGAAGATTTACATTAATATCCTTTGTGATTCCAAATAGTGCAAATATGCCTTTCTAACAACAATGTTTACTTAAACATTCCCATCAACCCATCAACATGTCCTGAAAGTTTCAACTTAATACATTTAGTCATTCTTGAGATTTCACAAATACAACCTTTTGAGAAACTTGATTTTACACTAGGTCTTTTGGGTTTTTTCAACATCTCCTGTAACAAGATCTGAAATTTCCAACATAACTTCCCTAGAGTATTGTTAAAGATTCCATGCATACCCTTTTTTCAATCTAGATAACATAGCACCTTTTGACTTAGTTTTATACCCCCTCAAGTCTCCTAAAAATAAGACTGAATACCCTATTTTGTTCCTGAAATGTTGAATATGTGCCATTTTTCAAACCTAAATGTAAGTTCACCCTTTGGTTCAGTTTAATAGTAATAGTAGCAATAGTATTCATACAGGCTCTGAGAGTTTCAACTTAATATCTTAATCCATGCCTAAGACATAATCATGTGCCTTTTGATAACCTATATGCCCTTGATGCATTTCAATAATGCCATGTGCCTTAGTTTTATATCAAATATATTTTCTAAAAGTTTCTACTTGTTACAACATTCCACTCCTGAGACATTGCATCTTTTCCATTTAGAAGGTTTTTTGTTTGCACATCTCAAGCACACAGCATTTGGTGACCTACATTTTTCTTGAGTATGGCCATACTTTTGACACTTGAAGCATTGTATCATTGGTCAGTTGTACCTCTCAATATTCCTTCTTCTTCCATAAAGCCAAATACTCTGGGGAAGAGAGTTGTTCTCAAATGCAACACAAATACTCAGGCTATCTTCTAATCTTTTGGTCTCTCAATTGTATCTTTTCAACCTCTTTAGTTCCTTAATTTCAATATTAGTTTCTGCCCTGAGGTCTGTCAGCAGTTCTTCCTTTGTATAATCTAGGTCTATTTGCTTAATTACACCATAGCTGACCTGCCTTCTCTTCAGGTGCTACATCAACATTGTCAAACTTCTTTATTTTCATTAAAACATCCAATACAGTTTGTGATTGAATATATAAATATAATCTATTCCTATCATAGTTTGAGTAAAAGTCTAACGTTTCTGTCTGAACAGTTTTCTTTAGTTCTAGAGTGATTACTCTGTCTGATGGGAGTTTTACCTGTGAGGTGAAAACCACTGTTAGATTAGCCACTGATTCACTGCATGCAAAATCAGTAGTTGCCTCTATTCTATTGTTCCTGGTACTGAACTTCTCTAAAAATCTTTCCACTATAGGAAGTTTTACAGTTTTAGAGGTCTCTTGCTCAAAAGGTGAGCCACTTCTCTTACCATTTCTTTTTAGCACATCACTAATCCCTTCAGCCTCCATAAGATTTACAACATTTGTGATGTCCTCCTCTTCTTGTTGGGTTAGGGGAGGATAATCAACTGATAACCCCAACAATCTACTGAAGGTACAAATTGTAAGTTCTGGGTTTAGGGGGCATGATATAAATGACCTTGATGACTTGTATATGGCAGAGGTGCATAGTAAACTGTGGGGGGCCCTTGTGTTTCCTGATATGTTGACTGAGAATATTGTAAGTGAAAATTTTTAGGTGGGTGATGGGGCTGTCCAGAGTATACTGGAAATGACTGGGTGTGATGTTGTGAGTATGCTATGTGTGGAGGTGAGAATGATGTTTGTGGAGATGAGAATCCTATTTGTGCTGGTGTTGACCCTGTTTTGGTTATGTGGTTTGTCTGTTGTGGATGGCTAGTACCCACTGTGATAGTTCCGCCAGGGGGAACCCCTATTAAAGGGTGGGAGTTCATTAATGAATCCTAATCCAATAATTCTAAATGCTCTTACCCAAATTAAAAATTTATAATACCAATAAATCCGAAAATAAACCAGGGCAAAAATTAATTTTTCGATTTTACCATGTTGGTCCGTTTTTGTCCCATAAAAGCTGTGAAAAACTAGAAAAAAATACCAGTTTGAAAATCTATCATAGTGAATACATAACAATCTGTATGTTACTACATAACAATCTGTATGTTTTGTTGCCAGTTTAAAACTGGAGTGCCATTTCTAAGTGTTGCTGATAGTATTATATGTTTTATAGCTGACATTAATTTATTTCAGAGATAATATTATGGATGTGCCTCAAACTCCAAACATGGCTGAGCCTATTACCATTCCTGAGACTGATGTTGTTAAAAAAGGTAAGCTATCCAATAAAAATTTTGGTATAAAGCTGAAAAGAAAGCTGCTTTTCTTTAGCTTTGCTTTTTGTTATTCCTCAGTAAAAATAATGAAACAGAAAAAACACGCAACTGCATAAAAGCTAGGTAGTGAAAGGGTTATTTTGCTATACAAAAGCCTAAATTATTAGTTATATTTTTTTTTCAGTTTGGGGAGACAACAAGTCTTTAAGTTGGAAAATTTTCTCTTACTTTTTCCTTTTTTTGGGCATAAACAAGTAAGAAAAATTAGAAAGCAATAAGAAAAAAAGCATTCCTACTGAAGACTCTATTTTGTATGGCAGCCACAATAATTGTCTATTAATTAAAAGGACTAGTTTTATTATAATTATCTATAATAATGCAATTATATATTAATTATAGGGACTAGTTTCTGTATCTTACAATAAGCATTTTTTTAAGCCAAATTACATTCATCCTTTTTCATAACATTACTTGATGTTTGTTTGTTTCCTGTGATTTTCTTATTGTGATTTGTAAATAAATCAAGAAAAAGAGTTTATGATAAGGTACATGCTGGTGACTAAAGAGGATACACCAAGCAATTTTCTTTTTTGTTCAGTTACCCTTCTTGGTAGCTAGCATACAAGTTGTTGTTTTTTTTTGTGTGTGACATTTATTATTGTCTTTGTCTTGCCATTTTTATCTTTATTATTTCCTTGGCAAAGAGCACATAATTCTATCAGATTTTTTTTTTTTATTTGTCCAAATTCTGTCAAGTTTCCCACTTTCCCAAACTTGTTATCAAGAGTTGTCCAGATGTTTCTATTTTTATATATTGCAGTCAATAATAGAGTCAATAATAGAAAAGGGGTCCAAAAAAGATGATTTTTCTAGTTTTTTGTTTTTAGTAGATTTTAGACAACTTCCCTTTCCCACCCTGCACATATTTACTTATTTTCCAAACACACCTTCTTTTTTTTATAAATATGTGGTATTTGTTCAGTATAGCTAAGCATGATTATCTAATAGATCGCCTACCAAAGATATTCCATGCTTAATTTTTCAGGAAACATTGTCTATATGTTTATTATAAATAACATTTTCATCACATGGATTTATTGTTAATTTTAGTCGATACTTTTAAGTCTGGAAGATTTAAGCTCAAGCCCTATTGAATCCAATTATAGTTTAATGTCAAGTAGTCTGATTTGTATGTTTGTTGTGTCTTAAAATTGCAAGCTTACCTCTAGTCCATATTTGCTGTCAATTGAGACCCTTGTAAAAAGGAAGATTTTTTTTTGCGGGGGGGGGGGGGGGGGTGGGTAGATAAAATGATTCACATGATTGGTAATAATCTTTCAATTATTTCATTAGAAGTGGAAGGGAACATATTTCAATTATCAGCTATGGTAATTCAATGTTTCTGAAACAGGAAGTGGGGTACCTATTTTCTCTCATGTATATGCACATGTTTTCCAAAATCATTTTACCAGTATGGAATCCGAAACAAAATGAATGAAAGATGTAGAAATAGAATTAGTTGATCAATTCTGTTTTTTGATGCTAAATGAAACTGGGACTAGCATTCAAAGGAAAAAGCCACATTGCCACTGGCTTTTTAATGCTGGATGATTAGCCAAATCATTAGCCTATAGACACTGCATAACCTATGGAAGAATTTTCAGGACTTTTTTCAACTCTAAATCTAGATATTATGTGTTGGTCATTTGCCAAAGATAGTTTGATTTCTGTCATTATTCTTTCTTGGGGCCATTGAGTTGAAAATTGGAAGCAGTTGGGCTTGTTTTGTAAGCTTTTCTGTTGAATTTGTTTTATGTCCATTTTATTTATACTTTCTTTCAGAAGTTGAAGAGGCTTTACCATGTGACCATGAGGAGCCTTTTGACTTTCCAAACCAACTTTTGTCTTTTAAAAGGGAAGATGTTCCCGTGGGTACTTTTGGCTGTTTTTCACAATCATGTAAACTTGACCCTGACAACCAGGAACTGGGCTCCACATGTTTTGACAGTGAAGGTACATCTCCAGCATTTGTTTTTGTATAATCAAATATTTTGGGTAATATTATATTAGGGACAACTAGAACAAATTAGAATTTGCTAGGACTTCATAATCTTAAGATTCGAAAATGCTGAAGCCAAACTCTGTTTTTTTTTATCTCTTTTGTTGTAAATTGAGCAGAAAATATATTATTATTATTATATAAAACTTTCAAATAGCATTACTAAACGTTTATAGTAGGACTCAGTTTGCATTATGAATTTTTGGAAAACACATCAAAGTAATTTAAGTATTAACACAAAACCATACACTCAGTGTCAAATATTCCCCTAAAATTGACCTAAGTTTTTCAAAGGAAAGACATAAGTGTTATGTAAATCAGCCCTGTATTTATGGTGTTTGCAAATCTTTAAAGGGATTATGCTACCATATGTAGAAATTTCCATAAACAACTCTAGAAAACCCCAGTTTAAACACAAGTTTAAATGGTGAGATGTTTATTATAAATGTTCAGTTACAAAAGAATGTCCAACATTTATAGGAGTAGGTCAGAGAGGAAGAGAATTTTTGTGGGGAAAAAGTGAAAACTATATTTCTGTTATGTCCAAAACAGTATTAGTAGTAAAAAAAAAATGGTGCAAAAAATAAAACCACCTAAAGCAATGACCTGCACATGAGCTTTGAGATTTTTCTCATCATAGTATTTTCAATAGAAAAAAAGATTTTGAAAATATTTTATAATATTAAATAAGGGAACTTGAACTTTTTCCAAACACTTACAAGCCACTCTCCTTCAATGCAGCAATGGCAGTGGTGAAGACCACGTAGGGCGGCACTCCGGGTGTTGACACCAAGAGAAGAAAGTGATAGGTCACTTCTGAACTATATTAAGACTACAAAAGATCTGAGGGTATTTTCCATCGTTAGCCTTAGCTACTAGAACTTAAGGCTTTTGTGATTGTTAGCTAAATACACTGGAAGGATTTTAGACTTACAAACACATTCAAAACTTTATACTGCATACTTAACAACCTCCTGCACTCTATCTAAAGCCCCAATTTAATCTGTGGATAAAATGCTAATTTGTGAAATGGGGTTCCTATTTATCTAATTATCATGCTTTAATTTCTTCAGTTTTCGTATTATGTCATTTTTCACATTTTTTGTCCGTTTTCTTTATGTCTGGAGTGGCTATTAATTATTGAGAATGCTTAATTATTGAGGGGCTATTAATTATTGAGAATATCATACTTTGCTCATTTTCTATTTCTTTATTTTTGTTGTAGAAGCTGAATATGTTTTGCCAAGTGATATTGACATGATCAGAGAAACTTCTAATTCCACTCTATCACCTGAGTATCAACAGCTACCTTTGAATGTTGCATCCAGGATATCCAATTTAACATCTGTGTTGGACTCCCAGGATCTGGAGGGTAAGGATGAAGGTATATTTGAAAATAATAGCATTGTAATATTAGTTTGAAAAGGGAAATTCTTTTATTCACGCATCCACCAACCCAACTAAAGTACTCATCTTCCTTTATCCCACATACTCTGCTGAAGTATTAATCTACTACATGCCATATTGATCCCTCCAATGCCAAATTTCAAGAGAGAAGAAGATACCAGCAGCAGCCAAGGCCACTGATGGAGAAAACACCCCCGAAACTTCTTTCCCGCTGTGAGTCACAAACCTGGAGCCACAAATAGGTTAACTCCAGGAATTCAGGTTTCTTTTGTTGGGTTTGGTGTGTTCTTATTTTTCATTGCGCTAACACAAAAATAACACAAATAATATCACAAGGTTTTTCAAATTGAAATTTGAGGCTTTTCATATTTAAGTCCTCTGTGAATATAGGTGTTTTCAATACTTCTAGAACATCTCAGTAAAGGTCATCAAAAGTATCTCTGAAACTACAGAGTAGCATTGACTAAATTGTAAACTCAAAAGATGCTTGTGAAACTATTTAGCTCTACAACCTTTCAAACAGTTAATGGTAATGAACTGTAGTAAGGAGCGACCCGGCTCAATAGTAAACAGAATTTTGATTTTAATAGATACATCAAAAGATTTTGATTTTATGCTGATTTTAAATATACAAGTTTCATCAAATTTAGTTTTATCCGCCAAAAGATACGAGCCTGAGAAAATTTGCCTTATTTTGGAAAATAGGGGGAAACACCCCCTAAAAGAAATAGAATCTTTACGAAAATCACATCATCGCTTTCAGCGTATAAGAGAACCCAACTTTAGAAGTTTCAAGCTCCTATCTACAAGAATGTGGAACTTCGTATTTTTTGCCAGAAGACCAATCATGGGTCCGTGTTTTTTTTTTTTTTTTTTTTTTTTTTTTTTTTTTTATTTTTTTTTTTTTTCAGGGTTGATTGTATCGACCCAGTGGTCCTAGAATGTTACGAGAGGGCTCATTCTATTGGAAATTAAAAGTTCTAGTGTCCTTTTTAAGAGACCAAAAAACTGGAGGGCACCTAGGCCCCCTCCCACGCTCATTTTTCCCAAAGTCAACGGATCAAAATTTTGATATGCCTGTTTTTTCAGCATAGTCGAAAAACATAATAACTATGTCTTTGGGGACGACTTGCTCCCCCGCAGTACCCAGGGAAGGGGCTGCAAGTTACAAACTTTGACCAGTGTTTGCATACAGTAATGGTTATTGGGAAGTATACAGACTTTTTCAGGGGTATTTGTTTGGTTGGGGGTGGGTGAGGTTTGGTGAGGGAGCTACGTGGAAGGATCTTTCCTTGGAGGAATTTGTCATGGGGGAAAAGGAATTCCATAATGAGGGCGGAGGATTTTCTAGGATTATTAAAAAAAACAATACAAAAATGAACATGAAACAGTTTTTTTCAACTGAAAGTAAGGAGCAATATTAAAACATTAAAAACGAACAGAAGTTGTTACGCATGTGAGGGGCTCATCTCCTCCTAAATACCTCGCTCTTTACACTAAAGTACTTATAGTAATTTCTACAATTTGTTCTACGGCCATTGTGATTCCGGGGTCATTCTTAAAGAACTGGGACAAAATTTAAACTTTAGTGAAAAGAGTAAGGTATTAACAAGGGGGCAAACCCCCTCATATACGTAATAAAATTATACGAATATAAAAGTTCGTTACGTAAGTTAATTCATAAGGTACGTATATTTTTCACTAATAAAAGCGTTCGTAAAAAATTAAAAGTTCTAGTTGGCTTCTTAAGTAACCAAAAAATTGGAGAGCTACTAAGCGTCCTCCCTCACCCCTTTTTTTCTCAAAATCATCCGATTAAAACTAAGAGAAAGCCATTTAGCAAAAAAAATTAATATGCAAGTTTTGTTTTCAACAGTTCGTGGTAACGAACTGTGGTAAGGAGTGACCCGGCCCAATAGTAACTGAAACTCTAAAAAACGGAATTTTAATACCAATAGTTACATCAAAAGAATCGTATTTTTATGCTGATTTTAAATATTTAAGTTTCATCAAGTTTAGTCTTACACATCAAAAGTTACAAGCCTGATAATATTTGCCTTATTTTAGAAAAAAGGGGGAAACATCCCCTAAAATTCATAAAATCTTAACGAAAATATGAGAAAGCCATTTAGCCAAAAAAATTCTTATGCTTTTGCTTTTCCACTCCCCAAAGGCTAGTTCCCAGTAAGTACTAATAGGTTAGCTATAGTTATTTCTATTTCAAAAAATTAAATAGCTATCATTTGGATATGAAAATTTGTTAATAAAGTGCTAAATCATGAAATTAATTTTTTATTAATCAAATTACCTTTTATTAATTATCAAGGTTCTATCAAATTATAACACTTAAATTTGTTTAGGCCTTACGTTTCGTGTCGTTTTTTCATTTGTAGTCTGTTTATCTTGTGAGGTTTATTATATTTTGGTAAACTATTGAGTATAATTAATTGTACTTCTATTATTTTCTGTCTCTTTGTTTATTTTTATTTTTGTTGTAGAAGCTGTAGATACTTCATCGATTGAAACTGAAACGATTAGAGAAACTTCTATTTCTACTCTATTGCCTGAGCATCAACGGCTACCTGTGGGTATATCATCCAGAATATCCCACTTAACATCTGAATTGGATTCCCAAAATCTTGACAACAATGACAAAGGTATATTTGAAGCTAATAGTGTTGTGAAGTTAGTTTGAAAAAGAAATATTAGGTCAAACATAAAAAGTTTTTGTGTTTTTTGCAAGCATAACATCAGCAATATATGCTTTCTACAACATAAACAGCATAACATAATTCAAATTCCAACAATGTATTAACCTCGAAATTTGGAGAGTAGAAAGAAAACAAAAATCAACAAACTGGACATATACATGTAAGACAACACACAAGCAATAATAGTGACCAATATACACAGACCCTAAATCACAGTAATAATGCTTAATTATATTTCATTGATAACATCATAAATTGTAACATATACAGTTTATGTAACATAAACAAGCAACAAATCTTAAAGAAGAATAGAAATATTAGGAATTATCCCACCCATCTATCCAAAAAAAAAAAAAAAAAAAATCTAGTTTCAATCATCTAAGAAATTCCAGAGTGGGGCTATGGGAGATCAGTAGCCCTAATAAATTAGTTTCTTTATGGCACATGGTAAATACCAGGTGCCATGTAGCGATTGCAAATTCTAGAGTGGAGGGATTGGGATGAAACTTTTTGAGAAAAATAAGCACAAAGTCCTAGATACGCAATTGACATAACCGCCTAGAGTGGAGGGATTGGGATGAAACTTGGTGGGAAAAATAAGCACGAAGTCCTAGATACGCAATTGACATAACCGGAACGATATCTCTCTCTTTGGGGGAGTTGGGGGGAGGGTTAATTCCGAAAAATTAGAAAAATGAGATATTTTTTACTTATTGATCGGGTCTTATTGAAATTTCATATTTAGAAGGACCTCGTTACTCAGATCTCTTGTTTTAGATCCCGACTGGATCCAGTGTCATTGGGGGGAGTTAGGGATGACTGGAAATCTTGGAACACGCTTAGAATGGAGAGATCGGAATGAAACTTGATGAAAAGAACAAGCACAAGCCCTAGATACGTGATTGACATAACCGGACTTAATCCGCTCTCTTTGGGGGAGTTGGAGGAGGTGTTAATTCGGAAAAATTAGAAAAATTGAGGCATTCTTAACTTACAAACAGGTGATCGGATCTTAATGAAATTTGATATTTAGAAGGATATCGTCTCTCAGAGGTCTTATTTTAAATCCCGACCAGATCCGGTGACATTGGGGGAGTTGGAGGGGGTGACCTAAACATCTATCTTAGATTTAGGCTAAAATGAAAAGCTGATTCAGAACAAAAGTTTTATTTACATTCAGCAGAACAATAATATTTTGTTGTTTAAACACCTTTTTGAGAATTCTGGAAAAAAAGATCCCTAAGCCGATCAAAAAGGATTTCAAATTTAAATGTAAAGTATATTATTGAAACTGGCATCATTGCCCACCTCCCCTCCTTCTTGAAAACAGGAGAATTACTTTTCTGTATTGGTTGCAGAGATCGTAGCCCGTAAAACGATTATTAAAGTTTGTTCTCTCTGCAAGTTTTGTGTGTTAATGTCGACAGTCGTGATTTCATTTGTTACTTGAGAATCAGTTTTAGCCCTTCATCAGAACGCATTCTCGAAATTCACTTGAAATTTTTATAGTGAAAAACGCGTGGAAAGATGTAAATATCCAGTTTTTAAGCAAGTTTAGATATTTCTTTGTTGAAAAATCTGAGTTATGTCGTATTCCTGACTCGATGAATTGACAGGTCTAAAATAATGTATGCCGCTATAACAATCATCTTGTTCATTCGGTAAAAGTAAGATCTGTAGGCTTGTCAAAACATAATGTCTTTGAGGGGGAACATAAACCCTTGGTCTAATGGAGTATTTGATGGAAGTAAAATTGCTAATTGTTCTTTTCCAGAGTTAAATAATACTACTAGTACTATTAACGACTCAACCCAGGTACCAGATCGCGTGAGGCCAACGCAGCTACGCGCACTCCTCCTTCGTCCCAGTTTATTCAAAGCCCCTCTTTACGCCCTCCCAGGACTATCCCCTTTCCTGTAATTTTTCTTAATGATGTTCTCCCACCCCAACCGGGAACCCTAGACGATTGGCCAAAAAGGACAATCTTTGGCAATCTGTCATTTTTTTATTCGTAGATCGGGCTCTATCCGTCTCATCCTTTCTCTCAATTATAGCCATAGAAAGCGGAATTGAACCATATTGTTTGTACAACCTATAATTTGAAATATAGTCAGTCAGTCGGGTACCCAAAACAATGCATAGGCAATTTCTCTAGAAAACATTTTGTAAATCTTCCTAGTTATTCGGAGCGTCCATTCTTCAGAACCATATTTGGTCACTGTCATTATTGTTGCTTCCAATATTCTAATCTTGGTTCGAAGACATGTCTTCCTGTTCTTCCAAAAAATTTTAACTGTAAAAAACACCCTCAGTTTTGGCTATTCTGCTTTTAACATCTTCAAATTACCCACCGTCTTTACTAATAATACTTCCAAGGTTAGTGAAGCTGTCCACTTGATCGATATTTTCGTTACCCAAAGTCAACTTTTTTTTTTCGTAAAATTATTCCATCCAGCTTCTACATTGTCAAATTTTAAACTCTCCAAGTTATTATTCAACGTTAGTATTCCTGTAGAGGATCCTCGCATGATGGTCCGTTTTTTGTGCATTTGTTCCTAAAAAAAGGATTGAAACTAATTTTAAAAATTGGAAATTTTAAAGAAACTGTTAAGTGAAGCTTAGTGCCAAAATCCTGTAAATATGATGAAAATTTTGATATTTTGGTTTATTTTATTTTTTGAGGTGGACGTCAATTCTCATGTCCTGGGAAAGAAAGAAATTAGTTATAGAGCAAGCAATGAAATTGTGCGAGATTTCAGTTTTAATTATTAAAAATATGTGCATTGTCAAATTTAATTAAGTAATTTCGCTTATTCATTTTCACAGTTCAAGGTGACTACACTGGCGAAAATGTGGTACTCACCGAAAAAATTCATAATTTTGAACCAATCAGAATAAGAATATTAAAAATTGAGGTTTCAGTTACTAATATACCTAAAATGGGACTAAGGGCTTAATTTTTATTTTATTTTTTTCTGTCCATGGTACCTTAAACCAATCAAAGAATTGAGCTTGCCAGAATTGTGTTGACCAGTGTAAAATCCAGATGATAGTTTTTCTAAATTTCTTTTAAGGTCTTCAGATTGATGCAGCCTAATATAGGCTTAATTATCTGTTAACTGAACTTCGTTAATACGGGCATAAGTAAAGTACCTTGATGCACTTTAATTTGAACTTATAATTTTGTTTCAATCAAATTTCGCTAATTCAGAAAAAAGTAGACTCTCCAAGAAGTGCCGATTCAAATTTATACGTTTATTAATAGAATTTTATTAATCCCTAGATGAGTAAACTGTTTTCAAAGTAAATGAAATTTTCAAAAGAGTGGGAAGTGCCGTAAGTTGCTGACAGCTTATATTCAATCAAAATAGAAGCCATAGACGATATTTCAAAAGGTCTGTGACAAAACTATGCCGCCAAATCTAAAGACTAAGCTTGAGGGTCACGATCGCATCCGATTGTGTAAAAACCAAGTAAAACCATGTTAGGTTCCTGGTGTAATTGTGATTTTAAATAAGTTGAGTGTCAAAAATTTTCAGTTCTAGAAAGATATTTTTAGCAAACTGACCGCTACCTATTAAAGGAAAATCATAATTCTTTTCTTTTTTTTATTAGAATCCATAGAATGGCATGCTTTTTCTATGTTTGAGAAGATTTTCCTTCACCCTTTTCACTCTTTCGAAAATATTGAAACATTTCGTAGTTTTCAATTTAGTTTTATATTTTCTCGAATTGATTTGAAAAATAAAACTTAATACCATTCCGAAAAAATTATACCCGTGCCCTTTGACAACCTGAAAAAACTTACAATCTTTTGATTTAGTTAAAATATAAGAGCAAAAGCATTAGTAAGTAGCCCTAAAAGTTTCTACTTAATGCCCTCAGTCGTTCTTGGTATACTGTTGAGAAGTCTTATTGGCAACCAGCAAACATACAGTGTCTTTTGATTTAGTTATAAAGAGTAATTTAGTTTTAAAGCATAATGGACAAATTTAATAACTCCGGAGACTCGACATGCATCCCTGGAGGTTTGACATACACCTATTAATCTCCATAGTATATTTAGATTCCCTGCTATTCAAAATGATAAGTCTAGAGGCTTAATCAGGTAGATTATCTCTAATGTTTCTATTTCATCATAGATACATAATATAAGAAAAATACTTCCCCATTATGTGTCTTTTAATTATTGTAGTGGGCCAAGCAAGAAAAAAAAAATCTTGATGAGATTCTATTCTTTTTTTTCTTTTTTTCTTGTTTTGAGATTCTCCCTTGTTTTTACAATACTGCATATTGATTGATATTTGGTTAGCTTAGATACACAATACAGTTATGAAAACTCGATTTATTTTTGGGGCACAGTGCGCGGTAGTTATGCTAGCGGCTGGAGACAGGAAACTGGCAGTCTGAATCTAAAAGATCGGAGCAATTGGACAAACGAAGCAAAATTGCGTTCCCGCCTATGGTGTTGTAGTACGATCTAGGAGGTGCCAAGTTCAGAGCTCTGTTCCAAAAGCTTCTTATGGGCAAGATAGGAGTTGTCATAACTGTATTGTATTTCTAAGCTGTGAGTCTATAAGAAGGGATGTTTCTTTTCATGTATTTACCCGCCTTATTATTTTGTCTGCACTCTATCTAAAGTCCCAATTTAATCTGTGAATAAAATGCTAATTTTTGAAATGGGGTTCCTATTTATCTAATTATCATGCTTTAATTTGTTCAGTTTTCATATTATATGTCATTTTTCACATTTTTTCTCTGTTTTTTTTTTATGTCTTGGTGGGTTATTAATTATTGAGAATATTTTATCATACTTTGCTTATTTTCCATCTCTTAGTTCTAGAAACTGAACATGCTTTGCCAAGTCATGTCAACATGATCAAAGAAACTTCTACTAATTCTACTCTATCACCTGAGCATGAACAGCTACCTTTGAGTATTGAATCCAGGATATCCGATTTAACATCTGTGTTGGACTCCCAATATGTGCATGGCGAGGATGAAGGTGTATTTGAAGGTACACCACATACTCTGCTAAAGTATTAATCTACTACATGCCATATTGATCCCTCCAATGCCAAATTTCAAGAGGGAAGAAGATACCAGTAGCAGCCAAGGCCACTGATGGAGAAAACACCCCCGAAACTTTGGTCCCAGATGTTGCGAGTCACTAACCTAGAGCTACACATAGATTACCTCTAGAAATTCATATTTTTTTTTCTTGGTCGTGTCGAGTTCTTATTTTTCATTACACCAACTAAAACACAACAACAAAAATTAATTTAAATCTAATGTTTTTCAAATTTAAGTCCACTGTGAATATAGGCGTTTTCAATAGTTCTAGAATATCTTAGTAAAGTTCTTGAAGAGCTCCTCAGAAACTACAGAGTAGCATTGACTAAATTGTAAACTCAAAAGATGCTTGTGAAATCTTAGAGCTCTAGAGTCTTTTTTTTTAATAAGCCAAAGGTGGAAGTGCTGCTAATTGGCTATTATGCCTTTCCAGTCCCCAAAGGCTAGTTCCCAGTAAGTACTAATAGGTTAGCTCTAGTTATTTCTATTTCAAAAAGTTAATTAGCTATCAATTGAATATAAAAATTTGTGAATAAAGTGCTAAATCATGAAATTATTTTTCTATTAATCAAATTACCTTTTATTAATTATCATGGCTCCATCAAGTTACAACACTTAAATTTGTTTAGGCCTTATGTTTCGTGCCGTTTTTTACATTTGCAGTCTTTTTATCTTGTGAGGTTTTCATTATTTCTTGGTAAATTATTGAGTATGATTAATTGTAATTCTATTATTTTCTGTCTCTTTGTTTATTTATTTTTTTTTTTTTTGTAGAAGCTGTAGATACCTCATCAGTTGAAACTGAAATGATTAGAGAAACTTCTATTTCTACTCTATTGCCTGAGCATCAACGGCTACCTGTGGGTATAGCATCCAGAATATCCCACTTAACATCTGAATTGGATTCCCAAAATCTGGACAACAATGACCAAGGTATATTTGAAACTAGTAGTGTTGTGAAGTTAGTTTGAAAAAGAAACATTTGGTCACACATAAAAAATTTTTGTTTTTTTTTATGCAAGCATAACATCAGCAATATATTAAGCAACATAACATAATTCAAATTCCAACAACTTATTAACCTTGAAATTTGGAGAGTAGAAAGAAAAATAAAAATCAACAAACTGGACATATAAATGTAAGACAACACACAAGTATAAATACTGACCAATATACACAAACTCTAAATTACAGTAATAATGCTTAATTACATTTCATTGATAACATCATAAATTTTAACATAAACAAGTAACAAATCTTAAAGAAGAATAGAAATATTAGAAATTATTCCACCCAGCTAAAAAAAAAAATCTAGTTTCAATCATTTAAGAAATTCTAGAGTGGGGCTATGGGAAATCAGTAACCCTAATAAATTGGTTTTTTATGGCACTTGGTAAATACCAAGTTCGAAAAATTTAGTTAATTCGGAAAAATTATATAAAATGAGGTATTTTTAATTTGTGAACGGGTGATCAGATCTGAATGAAATTTGGTATTTAGAAGGATATCTAGTTCCGAAAATTGTAGGGAGGTATATGGACTAACACCAAGCCCTTTCACCTCTTTGACTTCTTCTCCAGAAAAACTAGTTATTGGAAGCACTATTCTTCTCCAGTCTGCAAACAATGAATATGTGCAAATATGAACAATAATACACTGTTATTGATTGTGGGAAGTGCGAGTACCTGAGCTACCTGTTCCCAGCACCAATAGAAAAAAGTTATAGGTCACTTCTGAACTATAATAAGACTACAAAAGATCTAAGGGTATTTTCCATCGTTAGCCTTAGCTACTAGAACTTAAGGCTTTTGTGTTAGTTAGCTAAATACACTGGAAGGATTTTAGATTTACAAACACATTCAAAACTTTATACTGCATACTTAACAACCTCCTGCACTCTATCTAAAGCCCCAATTTAATCTTTGGATAAAACGCTAATTGTGAAATGGGGTTCCTATATATCTAATTATCATGCTTTAATTTGTTCAGTTTTCGTATTATGTAATTTTTCACATTTTTTGTCTGTTTTCTTTATGTCTGGAGTGGCCATTAATTATTGAGAATGCTTAATTATTGAGGGGCTATTAATTATTGAGAATATCATACTTTGCTCATTTTCTATTTCTTTATTTTTGTTGTAGAAGCTGAATATGTTTTGCCAAGTGATATTGACATGATCAGAGAAACTTCTAATTCCACTCTATCACCTGAGTATCAACAGCTACCTTTGAATGTTGCTTCCAGGATATCCAATTTAACATCTGTGTTGGACTCCCAGGATCTGGAGGGTAAGGATGAAGGTATATTGCTAAATAATAGCATTGTAATATTAGTTTGAAAAGGGAAATTCCCTAATTCACGCATCCACCAACCCAACTAAAGTACTCATCTTCCTTTATCCCACATACTCTGCTGAAGTATTAATCTACTACATGCCATATTGATTCCTCCAATGCCAAATTTCAAGAGAGAATAAGATATCAGTAGCAGCCAAGGCCACTGATGGAGAAAACACCCCCGAAACTTCTTTCCCGCTGTGAGTCACAAACCTGGAGCCACAAATAGGTTAACTCCAGGAATTCACGTTTCTTTCTTGGGTTTGGCGTGTTCTTATTTTTCATTGCGCTAACACAAAAATAACAACAAAAATAATATCACAAGGTTTTTCAAATTGAAATTTAAGGCTTTTCATATTTAAGTCCTCTGTGAATATAGGTGTTTTCAATACTTCTAGAACATCTCAGTAAAGGTCATCAAAAGCATCTCAGAAACTACGGAGTAGCATTGACTAAATTGTAAACTCAAAAGATGCTTGTGAATCTATATAGCTCTACAACCTTTCAAACAGTTCATGGTAATGAACTGTAGTAAGGAGCGACCCGGCTCAATAGTAAAAAGAATTTTGATTTTAATAGATACATCAAAAGATTTTGATTTTATGCTGATTTTAAATATACAAGTTTCATCAAATTTAGTTTTATCCGCCAAAAGATACGAGCCTGAGAAAATTTGCCTTATTTTGGAAAATAGGGGAAAACACCCCCTAAAAGAAATAGAATCTTTACGAAAATCACATCATCGCTTTCAGCGTATAAGAGAACCCAACTTTAGAAGTTTCAAGCTCCTATCTACAAAAATGTGGAACTTCGTATTTTTTGCCAGAAGACCAATCATGGGTTCGTGTTTGTTTGATTTTTTTTTTTTTTTTCAGGGTTGATCGTCTCGACCCAGTGGTCCTAGAATGTCACGAGAGGGCTCATTCTAACGGAAATTAAAAGTTCTAGTGTCCTTTTTAAGTGACCAAAAAAACTGGAGGGCACCTAGGCCCCCTCCCACGCTCATTTTTCCCAAAGTCAATGGATCAAAATTTTGAGATGCCTATTTTTTTTTTTTAGCATAGTCGAAAAACATAATAACTATGTCTTTTGGGACGACTTGCTCCCCCACAGTACCCAGGGAAGGGGCTGCAAGTTACAAACTTTGACCAGTGTTTGCATACAGTAATGGTTATTGGGTTTTATGTTTCGTGTCGTTTTTTCATTTGTAGTCTGTTTATCTTGTGAGGTTTTATTATTTTTTGGTAAACTATTGAGTATAATTAATTGTACTTCTATTATTTTCTGTCTCTTTGTTTATTTTTATTTTTGTTGTAGAAGCTGTAGATACTTCATCAGTTGAAACTGAAATGATTAGAGAAACTTCTATTTCTACTCTATTGCCTGAGCATCAACGGCTACCTGTGGGTATATCATCCAGAATACCCCACTTAACATCTGAATTTGATTCCCAAAATCTGGACAACAATGACAAAGGTATATTTGAAGCTAATAGTGTTATGAAGTTAGTTCGAAAAAGAAATATTAGGTCAAACATAAAAAGTTTTTGTGTTTTTTTGCAAGAATAGCATCAGCAATATATGCTTTCTACAATATAAACAACATAACATAATTCAAATTCCAACAATGTATTAACCTCGAAATTTGGAGAGTAGAAAGAAAACAAAAATCAACAAACTGGACATATAAATGTAAGACAACACACAAGTATGAATACTGACCAATATACTCAGACCCTAAATTACAGTAATAATGCTTAATTATATTTCATTGATAACATCATAAATTGTAACATAAACAAGCAACAAATCTTAAAGAAGAATAGAAATATTAGGAATTATCCCACCCATCTATCCAAAAAAAAAAAAGATCTAGTTTCAATCATCTAAGAAATTCCAGAGTGGGGCTATGGGAGATCAGTAGCCCTAATAAATTAGTTTCTTTATGGCACATGGTAAATACCAGGTGCCATATAGCGATTGCAAATTCTAGAGTGGAGGGATTGGGATGAAACTTTTTGAGAAAAATAAGCACAAAGTCCTAGATACGCAATTGACATAACCGCCTAGAGTGGAGGGATTGGGATGAAACTTGGTGGGAAAAATAAGCACAAAGTCCTAGATACGCAATTGACATAACCGGAACGAGATCTCTCTCTTTGGGGGAGTTGGGGGGAGGGTTAATTCCAAAAAATTAGAAAAAATGAGGTATTTGTAACTTATTGATCGGGTCTTATTGAAATTTAATATTTAGAAGGACCTCGTAACTCAGATCTTTTTTTTAGATCCCGACTGGATCCAGTGTCATTGGGGGGAGTTAGGGGGGACTGGAAATCTTGGAACACGCTTAGAGTGGAGAGATCAGAATGAAACTTGATGAGAAGAACAAGCACAAGCCCTAGATACGTGATTGACATAACCGGACTTAATCCGCTCTCTTTGGGGGAGTTGGAGGAGGTGTTAATTCGGAAAAATTAGAAAAATTGAGGCATTCTTAACTTACAAACAGGTGATCGGATCTTAATGAAATTTGATATTTAGAAGGATGTCGTCTCTCAGAGGTCTTATTTTAAATCCCGACCAGATCCGGTGACATTGGGGGGAGTTGGAGGGGGTAATCGGGATGAAACTTAGTGGGAAAAGTAAGCAGAAGTTCTAGATACATGATTGAAATAACCGGAATGGATTTGCTCTCTTTGGGGGAGTTGGGGGAGGGTTAATTCTGAAAATTTAGCAAAATGAGGTATTTTTAACTTACGAAGGAGTGATCGGATCTTAATGAAATTTCACATTTAGAAGGACCTCGTAACTCTCTTATTGTAGTTCTCTTATTGTAGATCCCGACCGGATCCAGTGTCATTGCGGAAAGTCGGGGGGAGGGGACCGGAAATATTGGAAAACGTTTAGAGTGGAGAGATCCTAGATACGTGATTGACATAACCGGACTGAGTCCACTCTCTTTGGGGGAGTTGGAGGGGGCGTTAATTCGGAAAAATTAGAAAAACTGAGGTATTTTTCACTTAAAACGGGTGACCGTTCGTGAGGTATTTTTAAATTTGATATTTAGAAGGAACTCATGCCTCAAAGCTCCTATTTTAAATCCCGACCAGATCTGGTGACATTGGGGGGGGGGGGGGAGTTGGAGGGGAAAACCCGAAATCTTGGAAAACGCTTAGAGTGGAGAGATCGGGATGAAACTTGGTGGGTAGAATACGCAAATATCGTAGGTACGTGATTGACGTAACCAGACTGGATCCACTCTCTTTGGGGGAGTTAGGGAGGGGGGTCCAGTGCTGTGGCGAGTTCGTGCGTCTGGACGTGCTAGGACGAGGAAAATTGGTAGGCGTGTCAGGCACCTACACAACTTGACTTGATAAAGTTGTTTTACCCGATTTGACCATCTGGGGGGGGGCTGAAGGGAGAGGAAAAATTAGAAAAAATGAGGTATTTTTGAGGTGCTGATTGGATCTTAATGAATTTTGATATTTAGAAGGACCTGACATAGAATGAAATTTTGTAAGTCAACATAAAAAATTTATAAAATAATTTTTTTAATATTTGAACGATTAGAAGAACTAAAATACGGTAACCATACTAAATATAGAAGAACTTAAGGTACAGCTACAAAATTAAAACATGAGTTAATGACTTCCTAGACAAAAAACTTCGAGAGAAATTACCCTACCAAAACTTTCAGAGATGCAAGAAAGGCCGAATTTTATTATATTTGCTTCACAAAAGATTAGTGACCATAAAGAATATCTACTTTCTCCTTAATATCTCTGTCTCAGATCGAAAGAAAAATTGGGAAACTACAAAAAACAAATGTCTGCCCTTTAGATATCCCGTTTCCTCTTAATAGTGCCTTCAGTGGCTTTTTCTCAAAGTCCTTGTCTGTTACTTTCAATGGTACTACTGAGTCTGGCCAATATCCGCAAATTCGGAAACAGGGTTTCATAACCTCCTTGAAAAATAAAGACGGGAAACCTAGTTTTGAGGGTGTTCGTCATATTTCACTCACTCCTATATTCTCTAAACTATAGAACATTATCTTTGATAATGCCAATATGTTTACTTAAAACCTTAAAATCTCCCCAGATATCTCTGTGTCTTCCTTAAAATTACTAGAGGTTACAATTTCTTCTAATTTAAAGTGGGATATCCACGTTAAAGATATTGTCCATAAAGCTATTGCATCCATGTCTCTTCTTAAGCTCTTGAATAAATTCTACGTCCCCCCGTCCTATTCTTTAAGGATCTACACTTCCTTTGTCCGTCTGCATCTTGAATATGCATGTCCAGTTTGGCATCCTGGCATCTCCCATGACGAATCAGATAAAATTGAATTCATTCAAAAAAGAGCCCTGAGAAAAATTTTCAAGGAAGCTAAGGTTCCATACTCGCTCCTTCTAAAAAAGACCAAGTTGGAAACTCTTGAGCACAGGACAGGAACGTTGTGCCTCCATTTTGCAGAAGATGCAATAATAAATCTTCGTACGGAAAACACTTTCCCCAAAAGACACTCCCCATCCAGACACCGCCTGTCACGTACTGTTTTTGAACTCATTCCCATCTTTCGCCCCATCCGTTGCTTAAGCTCGTTTTAGGAAAAAACCTTTGTCTTCTTCATTACTGATAAAATAAACCGCTAGTTTCCCTTTTTTTTTCTTTTGGTACTGGTGATACCCAAGATTTATGTTCGTTTGATTCTTTTGTTCCCTCCCCTTTCTTTATATGTTCTCTTTTAAATCCTTCCAACGCTAATTTTGACTCTTTTTTAGTTTTCTTTTAGTTTTTACCTTTTTAACTTTCTATCATTTTGCCGCTTAGTATTTTTTTTCTTATTAATGAATGGCTTTGCCTTTCTGATTTTGTTGTTTTTTACGTTGTTTAGCCATTTTTTTAGTTGTTGTGCTATTTTTATGATTTTTTTTATGGTTTTATGACTCCGAAATGCGAATTGGGGGTTTGTGATAGACATTTTTTGAAATTAAATATCTAGGATCTATGGTCCTAGGATAAGGATCATAAGGAGTATCTGAATAAAGGAAAGAGCATTACATAAAAATGTTTTTAAAGTGTCATATTATATGTTTAATGTTCTTAAGGCATTTAAATAGTATTACCAAAAGTCTTTAGTGTGCTAAGTTTGCATTTTGAATGATACGGTACCACATCAAAGCAATTCAAATGTTAAGCAAAAAAAAGCGAGATATTTTTCCTCGTAAAGCTCTTATCGTTAAAAGTAACTAAATTTCCTTTATAATTAACTAAAAAGTTAAACCAGCACAGGCTGTGAATTTAGATGCCAAAGTGGAAATTTATCTTAGATTCAGGCCAAAAAGGAAAGCTGATTCAGAACAATGGTTTTTATTTACATTCAGCAGAACAATAATATTTTGTTGTTTAAACATCTTTTGAGAGTTCTGAAAAAAAGATCCCGAAGCCGATAAAAATGATGTCAAATTTAAATGCAAAGTATATTATTGAAACTGGCATCATTGCCCACCTCCCCTCCTTCTTGAAAACAGGAGAATTACTTTTCTGTATTGGTTGCGTAGATCGCAGCCCGTAAAACTATTATTAAAGTTAATAAAAATGCTTTATGATTAATAGAGAGGAGGAGGAGCTTGTACAGCAATTATATGAATGATAGATCATGTGAAAATAAGAACAATAAAAAGAAAGTAGAGAAAGCATTATAATATGAACTAAGGAGGTGTGAAGTGGAGACCATGGATAAAATCGCTGAGGATCTGGAAGATGCAGCTAGACAGCATAATAGTCAAATACTGTCCTGGCTGGTTACTAAATTGAGAGGGAGCAGCCAATCTGGTCTCTGCAAGTTTTGTTTGTTAACATCGACAGTCATGATATCATTTGTTGCTTAAGAGTCAGTTTTAGCCCTTCATCAGTTCGTATTCTCGAAATTTACTTGAAATTTGTATAGCAGAAAACGTGTGGAAAACATGTAAATATAGGTGAAATATCCAGTTTTTTCGCAAGTTTAGATAATTCCTTGTTGAAAAATCTGGGTTTAGGAAGAGCATTGTACCAATGTCCTTTTAACGTCACTGTTAAATTAGTTTTCAAAGTGAAATTATAATAAAAGTTCAATATAAGTCCAACTAGGGGAGAGGGGTGGAAAAAGAAATTATTTGTTGCCTGTCAATTTTTTTTTTAATCCCGTATGACTCAAGTTTTAAAGCTTATAAAAGATTTTTAATATTAATATTCCAATTCTATGACCAGATTTTAAGTTTTGTTCTTTCATTTTGTTTCATTCGAAAGTGGTAGGTTGTGTAGATCCCAAACAGGTAATCGTTACAGAATGTTCATCTTTCATTTGTAATTGCTGTGATATCTAAATATTGAAATGGTTTCACCTTATATAATTTTAACAAATTTTTTTTTACTGTAGAGATAATTCATTATACTGTGTGCAGTTCTGATGGTGTGGATCAACCAAAACTCTTTGGCCCACAGCCAATGTTGAAGGTAAAGAAGCTGACTGAGAAGGCTATTGAAGAATTAACAGCTGGTATATGGCGTTGTGGCTCCTGTACAAAAGTAGAAAAATCGTTTTTTATGTTAGATCTTCACATAGACACCGGCTGTGAAAAAATTTCACCATTAGAGTGTGACATCTGCCCTACAATATTTAGGGATTACAGAAAATTTGTTGCTCACATTGTGGAACACCAAATGGGAGGGACAAGAAGATGTCCTATTTGTTTGTGTGAATGTATTGGCGATGTGAGTAAACATCTAGTTATGCATGGTCATTTTTCACAAAGTGTGTCTAATCTAGAACTACAGGCAAGTACATCACTAGCTGTTACACAGAATCCTTCTGCAATTCTGTCAAGTAGTTTGATTAAACACCAAAGAGTACACACGGGTGAAAAACCCTTTAAATTTGAAGTATGTGAAAATACTTTTTCTCTGTCAACCAGTTTGATTAACCACAAAAGAGCACACACGGGTGAAAAACCCTTTAAAGGTGAAGTATGTGAAAAAACATTTCTTAAGTTCAACCGTTTGATTAAACACCAAAGAGTACACACGGGTGAAAAACCCTTTAAATGTGAAGTATGTGAAAAAACTTTTTCTCTGTCAACCAGTTTGATTAACCACAAAAGAGCACACACGGGTGAAAAACCCTTTAAATGTGAAGTATGTGAAAAAACATTTCTTAATTTCAACCGTTTGATTAAACACCAAAGAGTACACACGGGTGAAAAACCCTTTAAATGTGAAGTATGTGAAAAAACTTTTTCTGTGTCAAGCAGATTGATTATACACAAAAGAGTACACACGGGTGAAAAACCCTTTAAATGTGAAGTATGTGAAAAAACTTATTCTCAGTCAATCAATTTGATTAATCACCAAAGAGTACACACGGGTGAAAAACCCTTTAAATGTGATGTATGTCAAAAAACTTTTTCTCAGTCAGGCAGTTTGATTAACCACCAAAGAGTACACACGGGTGAAAAACCCTTTAAATGTGAAGTATGTGAAAAAACTTTTTCTGTGTCAAGCAGTTTGATTATACACAAAAGAGTACACACGGGTGAAAAACCCTTTAAATGTGAAGTATGTGAAAAAACTTTTTCTCAGTCAACCAATTTGATTAATCATCAAAGAGTACACACGGGTGAAAAACCCTTTAAATGTGAAGTATGTGAAAAAAAATTTTCTAGGTCAAACAGTTTGATTAAACACCAAAGAGTACACACGGGTGAAAAACCCTTTAAATGTGAAGTATGTGAAAAAACTTTTTCTGAGTCAACCAATTTGATTAAACACCAAAGAGTACACACGGGTGAAAAACCCTTTAAATGTGAAGTATGTGAAAAAACTTTTTCTCAGTCAACCAATTTGATTAATCACCAAAGAGTACACACGGGTGAAAAACCCTTTAAATATGAAGTATGTGAAAAAACTTTTTCTGTGTCAAGTAGTTTGATTAAACACCAAAAACTACACACGGCTGAAAAAATCTTTAAATGTGAAGTATGTTAAAAAAATTTTCTCAGTCACGCAGTATGATTAACCACCAAAGAGTACACACGGGTGAAAAACTCTTCAAATGAGTGAAGTATGTGAAAAAACTTTTTCTTTTTCAAGCAGTTTGATTAACCACCAAAGACTACACACGGCTGAAAAAACCTTTAAATGTGAAGTATGTTAAAAAAAAAATTTTGACTCAAGCAATTTGATTTGGGACCGAACTCTACACGCTAGGGAGAAATCATTCAAGTGTGATATATGCAAGAGAGAATATTCTTCTAGATCAAATCTTAATAATCATATAAAAACCCATTCTTAGAAAAGGCCTGCTACCTCATAGTCTACAGTAAAAACTTCTATGGGCTTGCTCAACCCTATCGTAAGCCATTCTCTTGTTTTTCTGCTGCTTGTTTATATGTTGTTTTTTTTTTCAGTCCATTAATTGATTTGTGGAATATTTTTGTTTATTTTTTCTTTGATTTTGGTTTGCTTTTTGTTTTAAGCTGTTTTTTCCATTGGCTATGATCTCTCCCCCCCCCCACTCCTAAATTAGTCACTATATGTATCCGTGTTGGAGTAAACACCCCAGTAAAATCCATTTTATTCTTTTTAAAATTTATCTTCCCTTTTTTGACAGTTTTTTTGCGTATCATCTGGATTGAAACATTGTGAACAAATCTATATGTAGTTTTTGTTCTGTCCTCAGAGAAGTAAATCCTTAACATAAACCAGCATCAAATTTTAAAAAAATGGATATTTTAGAAATAATAAAAATTATCCGACCCAGCTAAAGACAAAAAAAATTCTAGTTTCAATCGAAAATTCCAGAGGGGGTTCTGAGGAATCAATAACCCAAACGAATTAAATTTTTGTTGCTTCTTATTCATTATCGCAATGGAATTGTTCATACCATATTTTTTCATTGCTGATGACGTAGAATGAATTTTTGAAAGTCGACATAAAAAATTTTAAAAATAAATAAAATACTATTTTAATATTTGAATGACTTAGAAGAACTAATAATAAAATTTCAATCAAATAATAAAAATTATCCCACCCAGCTAAAGAAAAAAAAAATATAGTTTCAATCAAGTATTCCAGAGTGGGCTGTGGGAAATCAATAGCCCTAATGAATTAATTTTTGGTTGTTTTTTATTCATTATTGCAATGGGATTGTTCATACCATATTTTGTTCTCATTGATGACGTAGAATGAAATTTTGAAAGTTGACTTAGAAAGTTTCTAAAATAAAAAAAAAGTTATTTTAGTATTTTAACGGTTAGAAGAACAAAAATACGGTAACCATACTAAATATAGAAGAACTTAAGGTTGAGCTACAGAATTAAAAACATGAGTTTATGAATTTCTATTCAAAAAGTCCTGGAGAGAAATTATCCCACCAACACTTGCAGAGATTCAAAAAAGGACAAATTTTATTATATTTGCTTGACAAAGGAGTAGTGACCATAAGGAATATATAGGATCTTTGGTCCTAGGATAAGGATCATAAGGAATATCTGAATAAAGGAATGAACATTACATGAAAATGTTTGAAGTGTCACATTATATGTTAAATGTTTTTAAAGCGTTTAAATAGTATTACCAAAAATCTTTGGTGGGCTACGTTTGTATTTTGAATGATACAACTCAATGACATGAAAACTCAAAACATGACTCAAAAACATGAAAATAACTCAAATTTTAAGCAAAAACGCGAGGTATTTTTATTGCAATTGGTATTAATCAAGTGACATATAACGATCACAAACTCTGTTGGTCTGTCCTGGTTTTGCTACTTTAGGCACTTCCAGGTAAGCTAATAAGATGAAATTTTGCAGGCGTATCTGGGACCGGACCAGATTAAATCGAAAATAGTCGTTTTCCCGATTTCACCATCCGGGGGGAAGTGGGGGGGCTGGTTAATTCGGAAAAAATAGAAAAAATGAAGTTTTTTTATGGCACTTGGTATTAACCAAGTGACATATAGCAGTCGCCAATTCTGTCGGTCTGTCTGTCGGTCCCGGTTTTGCTACTTTAGGCACTTCCATGATTGACATAATCGGAACTGATTTGCTCTTTTTGGGGTAGTTGGGGGGGGGGGGGGATAATTCTTAAAAATTAGAAAAATGAGGTATTTCCAACTTACGAACGGGTGATTGGATCTCAATGAAATTTGATGTTTAGAAGGATATCGTGTCTTAGAGCTCTTATTTTAAATCCCGACCGGATCTGGTGATGGGGGCGGGGAGTTGGGAGGGGGAAACCTAAAACTTGGAAAACACTTAGAGTGGAGGGATCGGGATGAAACATGGTGGGAGAAATACACACAAGTCCTAGATAGATGATTGACATAAACGGAACAGATCTGCTCTCTTTTGGGTAGTTGGGGGGGGGGGGGGTATTTCTGAAAAAATAAAAAAGAGGTATTTTTAACTTACGAACGGGTGATCGTATCTCAATGAAATTTGATATTTAGAAGGATAAAGTGGCTCAGAGCTCTTATTTTAAACCCGACCGGATCTGGTGACATTTGGGGGGGGGGGGGAGTTGGGAGGGAGAAACCTAAAAATTGGAAAACACTTAGAGTGGAGGGATCGGGATGAAACTTGGTGAAAAAAAAAACATGAGTTCTCGATACATGATTCACATAACCACAACGGATCCGCTCTCTTTGGGGTGTTTGGGGGGGGGGGGGTTAATTCTGAAAAATTTGAAAAAATGAGGTATTTTTAACTTACGAACGGGTGATTGGATCTCCATGAAATTTGATTTTTAGAAGGATATCGTGTCTCAAAGCTCTTATTTTAAATCCTGACCGGATCTGGTGACATTGGGGGAAGTTTGGGGTGGGGAGACCTAAAATGATGGAAAACGCTTAGATTGGAGGGATTGGGATGAAACTTGGATGGAAAAACAAGCAGAAGTCTTGCATACGTGATTTACATAATTAGAACGGATCCGCTCAATTGCGGGGGGGGGGGGGGGTAATTCTGAAAAATAAGAAAAATGACGTATTTTTAACTTACGAAGGAGTGATCGGATCTTCATGAAACTTCATATTTAGAAGGATCTCGTAACTCCGATATCTTATTTTAAATCTCAACCGGATCAAGCGTAATTGGGGCGGAGGCAGTTGGGGAGACCGGAAATCTTAGAAAATACTTAAAGCGGTGATATCAGGATGAAACTGGATGGGAAGAATAGAAACCTGTCTAAGATATGTGTCTGAAATAACTGGACCGGATCTGCTCTCTTTGGTGGAATTGGGGGGGGGGGGTAATTTTGAAAATTGAGGTATTTGTAACTTACGAAAGGGTGACCAGATCTTAATGAAATTTGATATTTAGAAGGATCTTGTGCTTTAAAGTTCTAATTTCAAATTCAGACCAGATCCTGTGACATTTGGAGGAGTTGGAGGGGGAACCGGAATTCTTGGAAAACGTGAAAATTGGAGTATTTATATCTTACGAATAGATGATCGGATCGTAATGAAATTTGATTTTTAGAAGGAATTCATGTCTCAGACTCTTATTTCAAATCCCGACCAGATCTTTTGACATTGTGGGGATTTGGAGGGGGAAATCTTGGAAAAACACTTGGAGTGTAGGAATCGGGATGAAGCTTGGTGGATAGAATAAACATATGTCCTTGATACGTGATCGACAGAATCGTACTGGATTCGCTCTCTTTGGGGGAGTTGGGGGGAGGGGTTCAGTGATTTGGCGAGTTCGGTGCTTCTGGACGTGCTAGGGCGATGAAAATTGGTAGGCGTGTCAGGGAGCTGCACAATTTGACTTGATAAATTCGTTTTCCCAGATTCGACCATCTGGGGGGCAAAAGGGAGAGGAAAAATTAGAAAAAATTAGGTATTTATAACTTACGAGTGGGTGATAGGATCTTAATGAATTTTGATATTTAGAAGGACTTTGTGACTCAGAGCTCTTATTTTAAATCTTGACCGGTATTAAGCCTCTTATTTTCCTTTTTAAATCAATCTATTGATTCATAGAATTTTGTTAGAGCTCATACCATATGATCTCTTGGCTCTTAGCTCTTCTCGCCTCGTCACAAGTGCCATATGAGCTTTTAGCTCTTGTTTAACTTATGAGTGGGTGATGGGATCTTAATGAGATTTGATGTTCGGAAGAATATCGTGTCTCAGAGCTCTTATTTTAAATCCTGACCAGATCCGGTGACATTGGAGGAAGTTGGAGGGGGGAACCTAAAATCTTGGAAAACGCTTAGAGTGGAGGAATTGGGATGAAACTTGGTTGGAAAAATAAGCAGAAGTCCTAAATACGTGATTGACATAACCGGAACGGATCTGCTCTATTTAGGGGGGCTGGAGGGGGGAGGGTCAATTCTGAAAAATTAGAAAAAATGAGGTATTTTTAACTTACGAAGGAGTGATTGGATTGTAGTGAAATTTGAAGTTTGGAAGGATATCTTGTCTCAAAGCTCTTATTTTAAATCCGGATTCGGTGACTTTGGGGGGAGTTGGGAAAATTGGTAGGCGTGTCAGGGACCTGCGTAAATTGTCTTGATAAAGTCGTTTTCCCCGATCCGACCATTTGGTGGGCTGAAAGGAGAAGAAAAATTAGAACAAAAAATGAGGTTTTTTAACTTACGAACGGGTAAACGGATCTTAATGAAATTTAATATTTAGAATTATATCGCGCCTCAGAGCTCTCATTTTGAATCTTGCCCGGATCCGGTGACATTGGGGGAAGTTGGAGGGGGGAACCTAAAATCTTGGAAAACGCTTAGAGTGGACGGATCGGGATGAAACTTGGTGAGAAAAATAAGCACAAGTCCCAGATACGTGACTGACGTAATCTAGTCTCTTTGGGGGGGGGGGGGGGGTAATTCTGAAAAAATAGAAAAAACTAGGCATTTTAACTTCATAAGAAGTGATTGGATCTTAATGAAATTTGATATTAGGAAGACTTTGTAACTCAGATCTCTTATTTTAAATCCCGGCCGGATCCAGTTTCATTAGGGAAAGTTTGGGGGGGCGGAAATCTTGGGAAACGCTTAGAGTGGAGAGATCAGGATGAAACTTGGTAGGAAGGATAAGCACAAGTCCAAGATAAGTGACTGACATAACCAGGCCAGGTGTGCTCTCTTTGGGGGAGTTAGGGGGAGGGGTTAATTCGGGAACATTAGAAAAAATGAGGTATTTTTTTCTTACGAATGAGTGGTCAGATCCTAATGAAATTTGACATTTAGAAGGATCTTGTGCTTCAGAGCTCTTATTTTAAATCCTGACCAGATCTGGAGAAATTGGGGGATTTGGAGCGGGAAATCTTGGAAAACGTGAAAATTGACGTATCTATCTCACGAATGGGTGATCGGATCTTAATGAAACTTGATATATATCAATATCTTATGTCTCAGATGCTCCTGGGGAGGGTCAATTCTGAAAAATTAGAAAAAAATGAGGCATTTTTAACTTACGAGTGGGTGTTCGGATCTTAAAATTTACGATGTTATCACTGAAATGTAACTAAACATTATTATTGTAATTTAGGGTTTGTGCACACTGACCAGTATTTATATTTGTTTGTTGTTTTAAGTTTATATAGCCAGTTTGTTGATTTTTATTTTTATTTTTACTCTCCAATTTTTGAGGTTAATAAAATGTTTGAATGTGAGTTATGTTGTTTATATTGCTTAATATACTGTTGATATTATACTTGTAAAATTTACAAAAACTTTTTATGTTTGACTAAATATTTCTTTTTCAAACTAAGTTCCCAACACTACTAGTTTCAAATATACCTTCATCATTGATGTCCAGATTTTGGGAATCTAATGCAGATGTTAAGTTGAATATTCTGGATGCAATTCCCACAGGTAGCCGTTGATGCTGAGGCAATAGAGTAGAAATAGAAGTTTCTCCAATCGTTGCAGTTTCAATTGAAAGACTATCTACAGCTTCTAAGAAAATGAAAATAAACAGAGACAGAAAATAATAGAAGTACAACTAAATATACTCAATAATTTACCAAGAAATAATGAAAACCTCACAAGATAAACGGACTACAAATGAAAAAATTGATACAAAACACAAGGCCTAAACAAATTTAAGTGCTATAATTTGATGGAACCATGATAATTAATAAAAGATAATTTGATTAACAGAAAACTAATTTTATGAGTTAGCACTTTATTGACAAATTTTAATATCAAAAAGATTTTTTGAATACTTTCAAATTTGAAATACAGTCGCTATTCAAATGTAAGGAGTATGTCACTATATGATGTTACTTTATGAGTTAGCACTTTATTGACAAATTTTAATATCAAAAAGATTTTTTGAATACTTTAAAATTTGAAATACAGTCGTTATTCAAATGTAAGGAGTATGTCACTATATGATGTTACATAATTTATGGTAATGTTTTGACTTATCATATACCTTTACTTAGACAGCGCTAGTGCGCTGCCTGCAAACAAATCAATTTAAAAAAATTATAAATAATATTTATTTATTTATTTTATTGAACGCAGGAGAAAGCCATAGGCTTTTCGCAGTAAATCCCGCGTTGCAAAATGCAGATCCCGTATATTAAAAGTTCAGTGCAACAATTCAAATCTTACAGAGTCAAAATCCATTCAAATTTACGAACAAATGAATAGCGCAATACCCGAGTAGAGCTTGGTTCGAGAATGAGATTAAGCATCCTGTGGTAGGCATGGGGGTGCGGGTAGGAGGGGGGGGGTATGTACTGCAGTATTAGTGGTGAATGTAGCTGAAAATTCTTGTGTGTACGATATTTACCTTCGCCCACACAAAAAGTTGTTTACGCTGTATTACTGTCGCTTGCAACAGCTCATTGCTGACAATTTTAGTAAAACCCAAGCATCAGCACTTATATTTTTGATTGTTTAATGTGTGTTTATTGTTTATAATGTATTGTATAATGTTTTTATTTCACCAAGTAGTGTGTGTTTGTTAAATAGTATTTTTTTTTTCACTACCGCTTGAATAGCCTCTGCTTCAATAGCATTCCCTCTTGCCCCCCCTCATAAAAATACTGTCGCTACGCCCCCGACCGTACCTATAGAAAGCTTTCAATACTGGTGGTTTCATTGGTCTTCTTTTCATTTCGATTTGACAGTATTTTTGAGAGATTTCAGTCTTTTCAAAATTCCTGTGAATTTGGTTTCAAAATAATGTTTTACTGTTAAGAAAAAATGAAATAACATTTGCCATGATTTGGTGGTGTTAATTCATCCTCCCTTTCCTTATTGCTAAGCAATCCTTCAAGAATAATCATCACATCCATGTGACATTTTGTAACATATGATTATGTTACAAAACTTATCAAGCATATCAGTAATGAGATTTGTCGTAAAATAATATATTGGAGCTCTTTCAGGACGATTTTGGATGTTTGACTTCCCTTTCATTGAATAATTCCTAATGTTCCCTCTTGAAAGGACACTTTTTCTCTTCTCTTAGTTCGAATTGAATACTATATTCATTGTTATATGTTCTTTCTTTGAGGTTTCATCACTGTCTTTTCTAGTATATTTTGAGATATCTGTGTAGAGAAATCCTTCTTTTCAATACGTCTTATTTTGATTTTCCTGTTCCTTTTCTGATGCATCAAACCTATTTTTGTGTGACCCTCCTTTTGCCCTGTATAAATTTCTCTCCACATCAACCAAGATTCTTCTTGTCTTTTCTACAGTCCACAATATCTAAATTTGTTTTACTAATCTCATAAGAATTGCTGAAATTATGGTAAGGGCCTTTACATTTAAAACAGTCACAATTCAAAGATATTTCTAATTCAAAATGTTCATCCATGTTAACACACAGCAAAATGTTCTTATACTGAATCTAAATTTGTCTGGGTTTACATAAGAAATACCTTAGGAAGGATCTGCTATAACAAACCTAATAGGTTTCATTTATTCTTTATTCGTAATGATTTAACAAAATTTTTCCACAAAATAATTTTTTCAGAGAAAAGTAAGGAGCTCCGTTAAATCAAAAATAAGCAGAAGTAGTCATATAATCCCCCAAGGGCAAAATGCCACAAATAATAATTAATATTAATTTATTTGTTACCCCCTTCTTTGACAATTTAAACGGAGTAAAAACATTAATGAAAGAAAAACAAAATAACACAAACAATACAGTTAATACAGTCTAATCAAAGGGTGGTAAGGACCCAAGTGTTGACAGGCCTCAGCACCTAATCTAGCATAGAGTTTTTTATAAACAAAAATAATATCAGTGGCACAAAACTTTCTGATAATCTTCTGATTTCTATAAGAACGCGGCAGATACAATAGATATTTACAATAACGAAAATACAGAACTCTTATACCTTGCAAATCTTGATTATTAAAAAAAGGGCGCAAACCAGAAAGAAACAATATAGAATGATCACAATATGTAGAATAAAGTCTGGATAAAGCCTTTCGTGAAAATCTGCCTCGGTTCGGGACAATTTTCGCGTACCCAATTTTAAGTTTACTTTTAATATCATTAAGCCCACAAGATCGAAAAGCCGATAAAGATGAACAAATACTAATACCAGGCAACCGAATCGAAGAAACGAGGTTAACTGAAAAATAACCACAATCAAGGTCACTACTTTGATGCTTAGCATTAAAAACCAAATATTCACATTTTTCAGTATTAAGTTTGAGGCCGATTTCCTCAAAAGACTTAGAAACAAGCTGGGTCGACTTAATTAGGCTAGATTTAGTGTGGCTGATCAAAAGTAAATCATCTGCATATGCAATATACGTAAGATTAGTTAGGCCTAAAAAACATGATGGATTAATACGTGACAAAACAGAATAAAGACAAGCATGAAAAAGATAAGGGGATAAGACTCCTCCTTGCCTAAGACCAGAACGGATGGGGATATCACCAACGTAGGTGTCACCTGACTTGAGTCGAACATATGAATTAGCATACCAAAAATGAAGAGTTGATATAATAGACACATTTGCACCAAGTTGGATTAAAGAATACCAAAGTTGGCTATGGCATATTGAATCAAAAGCTTTTGCAACATCGAGTGCACAAAAATGAACCTAAAAACCATTTTTATGCGCTTCAAGTAATAGCGAAACTATTGCACGATGAGCATGTTGGCATCCTATATACGGCTTGAAGCCAAACTGGTTACACATATAATATACATTAGACAGGAGATAAGGGAACAAAACACATTCAAATACTTTACTTAAAGTACAAGTAACCGTAATAGGCCTATACGAAGCGTAACTAGTTGGATCCTTGCCACGTTTCAAAATTGACGTAATGTTACCAACTAAAAAAGAATCAGGGACAAAAGAAGAGCATAAACACATCTGAAAAAGTAACTGCAAGTGATAAACTAATTCCTCCAATTCGGTATTGAGGTGAAAAGCACTGATACCGTCTATATCATAAGATTTCGATTTAAGTCTCTACAATTCTTTTGACACGGTCAACACAAACGGGAGGTACATGACCTTGAATGATTTTCTTAGGCAATAGGCTAGAACAGAGCTTGGCAAAACGAAAATGAACCGCATATATCACTATATCGAAAATGTTACTATAATGATTGATCCATGATACATTAGGGATTCGGTCGGCCGTAGGCGATCTATCGAACTTCGCGACATTAATAACTTTTTTCCACTGGCTAGGAAACTTAGGAAATTCGGCACCATTATACCTAATTTTTTGAAGATAGCGTTTAAAATCAAGCTTTGTTCTTTGTTTAATATTGAAAACATTACCCCTTAAAGGGTGGCCGCAGGCTATCCAAATTTTTAGCCACAATTTAGCCCGATTTTTTATTGTTTTGAGCTCTGGGTCATTCTTCCAAATTGAACTTCTTGTTTGTGCTCGAAAGTGACATAGGGGAACAGCTACCTCTTCAGACCTCTTTAAGCACGATACAATGTGGCTATAATAAATATTAAGCTGAATTCTGGCTTGTGGGGACCCAACGCTTGTACACAACAGATTAAAAGGGACTTTAATCATTGATAGAAGGCTAACAAGCGTAGAAAAATAAAGAGGTCAGTTAGCTTTGTTCCATTATCTTTTAGAAATCCATTTTCTAGAATTAGGACGAAGGTTCTTTTCAGCAGTAGCACTAAGGGTCACAGTGAGGGATAGGGGGAGATGGTCATAATCACGCTCATCCTGATCAACATGGACTTCGCCACAGATGAGACCAGAAGAAACGACACAATGGTCAATGTCCGAAAGTGAGCCACTATTATGGATATAGGAATGGGAGGCATCTTTCTTCAAAATTTTGTAACTATTCGGTAGGGAATCCAAAAGAAGCTCAGTCCGCACTGATGAAGAGTTAATGTTACAGTTCAGATCACCGATTAATAACCAATCCAGTCCATTACTCTCAATGCCATTCAAAAGACTTTTTATTAATGCGCAAGATTTTGTAAATTTAGTTAAACTTCGGAGGGATTTCTGGTCGCAGGGGAGATAAACATTAATGAGGACAAGGTTGGCAAGACGGATAGCAATATAACAATCACTCTTATAATAACATAAAGGGGGTGGTGAAAACAGCGTCTCTTTTATTAAACATGCCATGCCACCTGATGGTCTGCCAGAGGTTTTGCGTGTACTTTTAGAAAAAACTGAGTGTTCGTTACTTCTCCGTAGGGAGTTTAAGCTCACTAAAGGTAGGAGATGTTCCTGGAGGACTAAAAGATCAAAATTTTCTAATTTCTGATCTAAAGAAACGTCTTTATCCTTAGTACCGTTAATATTGAACGAACTTATAGTGAAGTTAGTCTTAGCACTCATTTTCTTGAATAGGACGATCGTTTCGACAGAAGTTCACGAAGAATTCGGCATTTCATTGAGAATGACACGTGATTGCCTTGACAGTTCGCACATTTTGGTGCAGCCTGGCAAGGAGAATCAGGTGAGTATTCATGTTGCCCTGCGCAACGGGAGCAGCATTTTTCTTCATCACAATTTGATTTTAAGTGATTTGGTGATTGGCAATTATAACAGCATTTGGGTGGGCGTTGGAATTCGTAAACTCGATATATCTCATACCCAATCTTTATACCAAGTCGAAGTGCATTAGCGAGCGCAACAGCGTTTTCAAAAAACACTCTAACAGCCAAAGAATTGCCTATTCGTTTCGCATGAGTAATATTGCCACAATCAATTAACATCCCCTCATCAAAATTGGTCGGTATACCTTTAATGATTCCAATATATTTCGTTTCTTTTACTTTGACGTCACAATCTCTCATTACAGACGGAACGGCATTGCAAAAGTTCCTTACAGCAATCTTATCAATTCGTACCACCAGCTTATCGCCAGAGGGCTTAATTCTATGAATGCATTCATGACCTGGAATAGAGTCTTTTATTTCGCGACGCTTGGCAAGATTATTTAATTCCGATGGGACTTTAGAAATAACAACAGTCGTCAGATCGTGATTCAATGACTGAGGGCCAGGGCTGCTAAGAGGGGGGAATTTAAAATCATACGACAAAATCTTCTCACGAATTTGCTTAAGTTCCGAATCAATGCTTACAAGCTTTGAGGCGAAGCTAGAATAAGCCACACTAGGAATAACAGGAACCTCGGTAGGCAAAATAATTACGTATGTAGGCAAAGACAAATTTTTGCTGTCGCAGTTCTGGAAGATTTCCATCAGGTCCTTAATGTGACGGTAATTAGCTTGATCGCCTTGGCGTCTTTGCACACGTTCACTCTCGTAAACACGAGACCAAAGTTCTATTTTATCCGCCAAAATAGACTTTTCATCGAAAAAACCAACAGCATGGTTAGCAATAACTTCATCACTTACTCTTTCTTTAAGATTAGATTGCACGAAATTCAACACCGACGAATGTACATATTCCGTCATAATGGTATAACCAACAAATATGGACAATTAGTCGAAGTCCAAAATCAAATCAGTTTATTACTCACCATGCTGTCAAACAGCTAACATCCGATTAAAATAATCCTTTAAAAAGTAACTGAATTCGTTATTTTCAGTGTGAGATAGTGTCCGTGCAATATCTTCAACATGTAGGTTAGTAAGTATAAGTAGGGATTATACGTCACTATAATCCCTATTGCGAATTTTTTTTTTCTTCACATAAAACCTACTAAATTAATAATGTCCAAGCAGTATCCGATTTAGATGATGACACTTTGAACTCTGAAATACAACTCTACTGAAAATCAACATCAGTAGATTAGTAAAACCCAATATGAACAGAAATTACAATAAATAGCCGAGTCAAAATCAAAACGAGCCGGAATTATCCTGAGTAGAGCTGACAGCCCAATGCCTTCTGAAGACCAAAACATAGTTGCGCTTTACCGAAAACAAAATGCAGATTAAATATTACTCTTTTTTTACTTTAATAGATCAAAATTATTTTGACTGTAAGGAATAAAAATTAGTAGATGTATACTTAAATGTCAATCCACATTCATTTTGTTTTGTAAAGTGCAAAAACTAGTTTAGGTCTTCTAAAGGCATTGGTGGTGTCAGCCTAGTTTCATTTCTGTTTGTTTTAGGTTTCATTTATTCAATTATAGTAATTTGTCTTAGTTTTACGCTTGGACGATTATTTGAGTTAAATTTTGAGCAGTTTTGGTTTAGTGAAGCTCTTTGCTCTTCGTTGAAAAAATTATTTTATGGAAAAAGCTTTTTAATTTGTTTTCTGTTCGTTTATTATTGAAATTGCCTTTTTTATGGAAAAAGGAAATAATAATATTTTTTAAAGTTTCTTTTTCTATTAGAATTCATAGTTTGGCATGCTATTTCTATATTCTAGAAGATTTTCCTTCACCCCTTAGAAAATTTTGAAACAATTAGTAGTTTTTAATTTAGTTTTATACTTTCTCGAGTTGATTTGAAAAAGGAAACTTAATACCATTCCAAAAAAAAATTGTACCCATGCCCTTTGACAACTTGGATAAACTTTGAATCTTTTGATTTGATTAAATTGAAAGGGTGAAGGAAAATTATCCTTCACCCTTTAGAAAATTTTGAAACAATTAATTGTAAAAATTGTAATCAAATCAAAATTGTAAAACTGCGGAGGGTTGACATGCCCAATATTCTTAGAGACAACTAATGGGCTTCGGGAGAGGGCTTCTTGCCCTTCAATCAGTTTTGGCTCTTAAAAAGGCCATTAGAATATTTTGATTTTCAATTGGACAAGCTCCTTTAAAAGTTTCTATGAAATTGTTATCTGTGGTGGCGTTTCAGTGCCAATGCTTTTGCTTATATGCCGTTTTGAAAACCTGCATACACATAGTTTCATCGTTTATAGAAAATCTACCTAATCATTCCCTAAAAGTTTCATCTTAATACCTTTGCCGTCATTAGTTACAGCAATCGTAGTAGTAGCATTAATAGTATACACATAGTTCCTTCTTGCTAGTTCAAAATCCATAAGAAATTACCCTGAAAGGTCCTACTTAGCTGTTCTAGAGAGGTTCCCGTGTTATCTTTTTGACAATGCTTGTAACCCTTTCGCCTTGATACCAATAGCTTTAGTAGCAGTAGCAGTATTAGTAAAATCAGTTTTCGTAACTTTGTCTTTAATAGCAGTAGTAATAGCACTACTAGTAAAATTAGTAGTAGTAAGAGCAGGAGTAGCAGTATTGGGATGCAAATATTGTCATTTGGTTAGTTCAGCATCACCTACAAGAAGCCCTGTAAGATTTCACTTCATAAACCAAACAAATGTTGCTGATATGCCCTTTTGACAATTGGCACACAGAAGACCTGTTGCGATTGATTTCGTCTTTTTGCTTCAATATATCTGGAAATTTTACCGTCATACCATTAAGCATAATTGCAATAGTAGTCATAGCTGTAATATTAGTACTAGTAGTAGTATTAACAGTAATATACACTAGTACTGGTAGTATTAGTAGTATTAACATATTGCTTATGGTCAGTTGAACAGCCCCTTCATCAAGTCCTGGAAGTTTCAACTGAATGGCATTACCAATATGCCTTTTTGATAACCTGTATATCGATAGACTTTCTGAATTCTTAGCTTAGTACCCTTAGCCCTTAAATAGTTGCAATAGAAGTAGTAGTCATATCATTAGTAGAAGTAGCAGCAGTATTTATAGCAGAAGCAGCATATACATGCGGCCTTTGGGTCAGGTGAACATCCCCTTCATGATACCCGGATGTTTCATTTTGATATGGTAAGCCGCTCCAAAATATTCCTGATGCGCTCTATTGACATCTATTTCATCTTAATCCTCTTAGCCTTACAAGTATTTGAAATTGAATTAGTAGTTGGAGTAATTTAGAAGCATTAGTTGTAATAGCAGTAAAAATTACACTAGTAGTTGCATACACTTATTACCTTTTGGTGAATTGATATTCCCTTTTAGCCTTCTCTGAAAATTCCTATTTTATGCCCAAATGCATTCTTGAGATACAACCTTTTGGCAATCTACATGCATATAGTGTTTTTTTTCATTTAGGTCAAATTTTTCCTCAATGTACTATCGAATTTTCGCATACATACGCTTAACCTTTGTAGTGCTAGGATCATATTAGTAGTGGCAGGAGTAGGAGCATCCTCCTTATGATGCTCCGGAAGTTTCATGTTGACACGGTAAGGAGCTCTAAAAATATTGCTGAGACGCCATTTCCTCAGATGTTATTTCAATATCCTCTGCTTCGGAAGTACTTACTACAGAAGCAGTAGTTTTTGAAATAGTATTAGTAATAATAGCCAGCAAATATTACCATTATGGTCAATTGCTCATCTCCCTGATCATTTTCTGAGAGATCCAAGCTAATATACTCAGTCATTCTTGGTTTTCGCTCTTTTGACAACCCATATGCACATAGCGTGTTTTGATTTAGTTCAGCACTCTCCTTAACATTCTCTGAAAGTCTCACTTGAATACCTTGTGTCTTTTTTGGAAAGCAAAAGTCAAACATACCCACTTTTCTGAATATCATATACTATATTTAAACAATGGAAGGATTGTCCTGCTTAAAAACCTTGCCCTTGGGACTGGGTGGTTAATACCCCCAAAGACATAATTACTGGACCTTTCAACTATACTAAGCAAAATAGCTGTCTCAAAATTTCGATTAGATGTGTTTTAGGAGATTATGGCCGTGGTGGTGGGGCTGGGGGGGTAGGGGTGGGGGTGGTTCCCCTCCAGTCACTTATGACTCAGAAACAAGCTAATAGAAATATCATTTTCAATAAAAACCTTATACGTCTTCAGCGTGTAACTTACAGCCCTTGCCCCTGGGCTCCGGAGGGTTTTATTAACCACAAAGGTATATTTGTTGGCCTTTGATCACTTTTGACTCTTAAAAAGGGTACTAGAACTAAATTTCCAATCAAATGAGCCTCCACTAAGGCTTATACGATCACCCCTTCATAAAAATTTTATACGCCCCCGGGGAATAACTTAAAACATTTTCCCTGGGCTCTCAGTGTTTTCAACTACCCTTAGGGTATTGTTGTATACTCTTTGGACAATCTTGAACAAAATTTGTATCACAAAATTTCGATCGGATACATATGGGAAAAGAGGTGAGAGGGCTAGTTGCCCTCCAATCACTTTTGAATGTAAAGAGTGGAACTAAAACTTTCAATTTCTAATCCAATGAACCTCCTCCTAAGTTCATACAACCACCCCTTCAATAACAACCTTTTATGACTTGGGGGGCTTAATTTACAACTCTTGTCCCAGGTCCTGGGAGCTTGTGTCATCCTAGAGGCATTGTTATATGCTCTCTGGATTACTTCGAACAAAATGGCTTTCTCAAGTTTTGATCAGACGCGTTTGAGGAAAAGTAGGGCGTAAGGGGCTAGGCGATCTCCGATCACTTTTGACTCTGATGAAGGTCGCTAGAACTTCCGATTTCCAATCGAATGAGACCTCTTATAAGCTTATAAGACCTCTCCTTCTAAAACAAACTCAAGTGTTAAGAATGAACAACTAGCACAACTTCTTATGCTTGGCGTGGGGGGTATCCCCAAAGACGTAATTTACTTGGCTTTTCAACTATGCTGAACAAAATGGCAAATCTCAAAATGTTTATACGACATTTTTGAATAAATAATGGAGGTGGGGGGACTGTCTGCTCTCCAATCACCTTTGATTCTTAAAAAGAACACTAGAAATTATTATTTCCAATAGAATGAGCTTTTTTCAAAGTTTCAATGATGGCAATTCCTTCTACACAAAGTACCTCGTTCAGAGAAAAAATACATCGTGCCCACATCACGCATTACCCAGACTGCCTATGATTTGGTCACTGTATTATTACGCTATATACGCTGCTATTATGCCCCCTATGATGTGGTCAACTATATTGTGACCAGACCATAGGCAGGGCAACTCTAGCTGCAACTGCAGCTAAATTTGAAAATGAAGATTTCTTTTCAACAATTTTGTTTTAGGGATTTCGACGAATGAGGATTCTAATATCAAAGAAGAAAGGATTTATTAAAAATAATGTGGATACCGGTTTCTAGTGTTTTATTGCTAATATCTAGTATTTTATTTTAAGCGCAGTCATGTGCACTTTTTTTTTTAATCATTTCAAATATTTTCTGAAAAAGAAAGTGGCCTTTTTCGGGCAGCTGAAAAAGAAATCTTAGTTTCTATAGGCTACTTAATTTCAATTGTTTGAATCAGCAGAAATCTGTTTGACCAATATTTGTAAGAAGACAAGAACTGGTTAGACGCTGGAAGACAAAACCAGAATGCTGGTGGAAACTGATTCTGGCTGCTGGTTTTTGCTTTTAGATTTAAATTAATTGTCTCATGAGCATAGGCCTAGTAGCCTAGGCTAAAACTTGTAATTTTTACTCTTTTTTCATCATGTTTTTATCAGCTTGTTGAACAAATTAGTATCATATGTTCAATTATGAATGTAATTTTCTTCTGTATGTAATCAACAATTATAGCCAATTTAAACCAGTGGCAAAATTCTAGTAAAGTGACTTCTTGCTATCTTGGAAAGGGGTTAGGTTAGGAGAATGAAACTCTAGGGGATGTGTCTACAGGCTAAACTATATCCTGGGAAGGTATTTTAAGGAACCCACCTCTACTCCTCCCTCTAGAGGGCCCTGAAATTTGCCTACATGACAGGTCTGTACCTATAGAAATTTTGACAAAACAACATTTTACCTTAATTTTCAGTTACCAGCTGCTTTTTCTCTGCCTTTAGTTTTGAAAATTCAATTCCTGTTATTTGAATAGAATTCTGAGCCATATCAATGTTTTTTTTTTCAAAATTTAGGAAATGCATTTGCATATCTTGAAAACCTTATGAATCAGGATTGAGCAAAGTGATGAAACTGAAAACAATTTTGTTGTACTTCATTCAAGCAGAAGATTTATTTTGAAGAGTTTCACTTTTATAACACACAAATTTTTAAAGGTCAGGACCCTCTAGAGGGAGAGGAAATAGAGGTGGTACTTCAAAATACCTTCTCAGGACATACTTTAGCCTCTAGACCCATCCCTGAAAGTTTCATTTTCCTTACCTACCCCCTTTTGCAAGATAGCAAATAGTCACTAAACTAGAATTTTACAGTATAAATTGCAACAATAGAAGAATGGTCATTTTAGAAAAAAAAACTTGTTTTTGTGTTGTTGTTTAAAACTAAGCTACAATTTTTGGTAAATTTTTTGTTGTTCATATTGTTGATATATAAATAAAGTGAACATACCACTTGATACCTTTTTTATGTTCTTTACAAATATAATAATTGCTTCTATTAGAAATTCAAATTTAAGCACTTATTGAGCTCTTGAAAATGAGCAAAGTATTTCAAGTTTTTGGGTATAAAAAAGCCTTAAAACATTGGTCTCAAACATTATAACATTGCTTTCAAACTTACTGTTTCATTATAAATCCATTTTTTAAATGTTATATAATCCACATGCACTGATTTTCCAGGATTAAGTTGGATAAATAAATTTTATTTTGCTGTTCCTGCTGTTTTCTTCTTCCTTGATGCTGAATTTTCAATTAAAGTATGCATTTTTGGTTGTTTTTGACAAAATAATATTCTATGTTTTCTCAGTATCAAAATTATCTATAGTTAGGTTAGGTAAAAAAGTTCTTAAATTTGAATTTGTGATAGAAGCAATTATTATATTTGTAAAGAACATAAAAAAAGGCATCAAGTGGTATGTTCACTTTATTTCACTTCAACTTACCTTAATCCATCTGAGAGCCTTAAGGTCTTCCAGACCTATAGTGCTCTTGAGTTGATGACTGCCAGTCAAACCTCCACTGCTTCTTCTCGCACTCTTTGTCAAGTTGGTTTTTGAAGGACTAGATGGAAGGAGCACTGACTATTGATTCTTTTAGTTGATTCTAATGGTTTATGACTCTTCTTGAAAAAAATGTTAGGCAAGTTTTCGATCAGGAGCTTGACTTTGGTAGCTTCTTAGAGTGTCCTCTTGTGTTGCGCTGGTTGGCACTGTGTTTGTTGCCAAAGATGCTGACTTTTCATTCTACAGCTTGTAAGTAAGCATCATATTGCTGTGCAAGCATCTTTAAACCAGAGTGGGTAGTTTAAGATACCTGAGGCAGTCCTCATATGAGGTTGATGCTAGACTTTGTATGCATTTTGTTGCTTGTCTCTGTACATTTTCAATGAGCCTCACATCTTGTCAATAAGAAGGATTAGCAAGACACATGCCAAAATTGAGATGGGGTCTGACAAGAGCTTTATATAGTTTTATGAATATAGATGCCTGTCTGCTGTTGATAGTTTGTTTTAGTAGTCCAAAACTAGAACTGCATAGGAAACAACATGCTAGACATGGCTGTGAAATTTAAGTTTATCATCAATGATGACTCCAAGATTCCTTTCTTCTGCTCTGTTCTCTAGTTGCTCTCTTACTTTGGTGGCGGGGTTGTATATTGTGTAGTTTGCCATTGGGTTATTGGTTCCAAGGTGTAATACACAGCATTTTCCTACATTAAATTGGAGAAGCCAGTCTTCAGTCCAAACTTGTAGCTCATCTTTGTTGTGCTGGATACTCTGAGGGTATGCAATATCAAAGAGTTTGGCATCATCAGCAAACAGGTGCATGCCATTGTTAATATGGTTAAACATGTCATTGGTATAAATCAAAAAGAGAGTTGGACCCAGTACTGTCCCCTGCAGTACTCTGCTCATTACTTTGGCCTCATCAGAGTAGATTGGTTGGTCATCTATAGCAAATAAGCACTTCTGGCTTGCAATTTTTAAGGAAATTCATCAGCCAGTCTACAAAAGCCTGATTGATACCAATAGTGGATATGTTGGAGTGCAGTTGACTCTGAGGAACCTTTTCAAAGGCCATAGCAAAGTCCAGGAGGAGCAGGTCAACCTGATGTCCATGGTCAATTAGGTCTGTGATTTCCTTGTATGATTCCAAGAGGTTTGTTTCAATTAATTTCCCTGACTGGAAGCCATGCTGCTTGGGGGACAAGATCTTGTTGGTTGTTAAATGCTTAAGAATTGAATCATTGACTATGAGCTCAAGTATTTTGATGACAACTGAGGTCAGGCTAATAGGCCAATAGTTTTTAGGCTTGGAACAATTACCTTTCTTGAAAACTGGTGTAATGTTGGTTATTTTCCAGTCTGCTTGCAGCTTTCTAGAAGTAAGTGATGTCTGGAAAAGTCTCTTAAGCAGTTCTGCTACAATAGCTGCAGTTTCTTTTATTAGCCTGGGATGTAGATTATCTGGTCCTTGCAATTTGTTAGTATCTAATTTCTGTAAGCATCTGAGAACCTCTGTCAGAAATTGAGTGATTCTTTTCATTGGGGATTTTACAATGTATTCAGGTGAAGAGGGTAAAGGACCATCAGGTTCAGTGGTGAAAACAGAAACAAATTGCTGATTTAATGGGTCTGCAAGCTTGTTGATATTGGTTATTTCTTCATCTTCCTCAGTTACCGGTTTCCTGATGCCTTGTCTATTATGGTCTTGGCTAGAGACATATTGACAAAATTTCTTTGGATTTATCTGCAAGTTTAGATCTGGAGCTTGTGTATAAATCACATGTTAAATTTTAAGTTGGTTCCTGTTCTTTGAAAATTGTTTTTTGTTTTCTGGAGATGTATGCTTTTTGTACTTCTTTCGAAGTCTGTTTTTTTTTGGTTTATTTACTTCTCAATATCTTTTGGCATCGTCGGCAGTGTTTGTGGTTTTGGGATGAGCTTGGTCAAAGTTTGCTGTTCAGCTTTGTTTAGCAGTAATTCTTTGAAGCATTGTCATTGTTGTTCTAAAGAGCCAATTAGGACATCATCTTAGGAGATGTTGCTGAGATCCATTCTAATCTTCTCACAGTCTATGAAGGTTCTTATGATGTAGCTGTTAGTTACTTTGAGGAATGTTGTTTTTATTTCTATGGAACAAGGTTGCTTTTCCTGATTGGGGGCATATACTTAGTATAAAGAAGGGATTCTGGTCTTCTAAGAAATATTAGGTCTAGGAGGCTTGGAAGCTGCCTGCTCATGAAATGGGCTGGTTGGTTGACAATTTGGTGGAGGCATGTATTATGGATCATATCTATGATTGGATTCACAGAATCAGAGGTGACATAGGGGAATTAGTCTTTCCAGGTGATGGCTGGCTGGTTGAAGTCACCTGCAATTAATAGGTCACCCTTATGGGTGTCTGCAATCTTCCAAATAAGCTCAGCTAGCTTTGCTTCTGTTTGCTTGGGCGAAAGTGATGTTAGGCTTCTGTACACACAGCTAATTCTAACAGTAGGATGGCTTTTACTCTGTGGAACTGAAATATTGAAAAATATAGTTTCAGCATAAGGGCATCCACTGGAATGCTCAATAGGGGTGACAACATACAAGGATTTGACTAATGCTAGTGTTCCATGGCAGCAATGACTAGATGATAGATTGGATATAGAAGTGGTAACCTTGCAGATTAACATTTGAGTCTAGGAGCTGGTTTCTTGAGTTCTTAGGACAGACCTCACAAAGGAGTATAGCATCATAGTTATTTGCATAAATCGTAGATTTCAGCTCATTGATTTTGTTAGGAAGTTGGTCAACGTTTGCGATTAGAGCAGAAAAATCTAGAATTACTTGCTTCCTTTTTGAGTTAGATACTTCCTTTTGGTAGTTGTAGATATTTTGGATCAGCTCATCTTCAATGGACATGAAAGTGCTGCAGGATCTACTATTGTTGGTTGGATTGGCGCTTTCATTTCCGAAGGACTTGAAGGACAAATAAGAAAGTTTAGCAATACTAGTTAGTTTATTGATATTCGCTTTATCACTATTTACACTATATACAGGGCTAGCAGTTGGAGCAACTAACATTCCATGGCCTGGTGAGAGTATCCCCCACCTGGGCACACAGAGTTTTTTGGGGCAATCTTTCTGTGGTTGATAGTTAAGTTTGTCTCTCCTAGTTCAGCTTGGTGTCTGAGTTCAGCAGCTAAGACTTTTTTTTTCTTCTGGTTTTCACGTCATGCATCTGCCCTAAACTGAATTTCTTGACATAGCTTGTAAGATCTTTGTAGAATGCATTTTTTCAAGTTTAGATTTTGGACAGAGAAAAGAATGGGAGGTGGTTGGCTGTGGGTTGATTCTAGTTTGTTCCTGCTTGTCCAATGAGTTGCTGAGTGGTCCATTTGTAAGTCAAAAATGTGAACAACAAAAATTTTCACTAGGCTACCCATTAGGCTATTATAAGCCAGTTTGGCCTTCTTGTTTTTTGCAGTAAGTAAGTAAGTAATAAGTGAAAGTAAGTGGTAAATAAGTAGAGTAAGTAATAAACTTTTTCAGCTTTATTAAATTATTTAGTTTTCTTAATCATTAAAACCATCAATAAGCCTTTCATCAGAGTAATTTTGAAAGCACTTGGCTTAAGGCAAGGTTTGCAGCTAAACTGACATGCATTTTCCTGGGTCCTAGTTTAGGCTTTACATATGATTGAGAAACTGTTGCTTTTTTAATATAACAAAAGCCTGTATTCTGCAATTTTATCATACATGGATTGCTTCAGCTAAATTCTAGGCACTAAAAAAAAACATTAAAAATAAAAGAAAAAAATTATTTTATGAAAGCTGTGAAACTGATCTGAGAGACTTGAGTCTCCTCTTGACAGCAATGTCAGTTGAGATTTCTTTCAATATGACTAATTTTCTTTTTTCTCAGCACTTCACCATTAGCTGCAACTACTTTCAACATAGCAATTATTATTTCATCTCAGCTTCAAACTAAAAAGAACAAATAATTTTCCTTTATAGCAGCTTTTTTTTCTTTATATATCACTCATCAAGTACCTAGATCATTAGTAAAACACTCAGTCAGACAGAGTTCACATACAAATCAATCCCTATTACATCACTGTCAACACAGTATTATCAACATCAGATAAAATCTTTTTCTCTGCCACTTTCACATATAAACTTAATTAACAAGTCTATCATCATATACTTCAAGCATTCATCATTAATCAAAATTCCTAATGCAAGCCGCACTGAAAGCTGTCCTAAATTTTCCTATTTACACAACAATCTCATTTAGTTTCTTAAATTTTTATATTCTTTGCAATCAACAACATAATGGAAAATACTTTCTATCTCACTACAATTATCACACTGAGGACTTTCAGCTTTTCCTATGATAAACAACCTATGCTTAATACCTACATGGGTCACCCAAAAATGGAACATTAAGCAACCATATTTTCTTTGTAATCTACTTTAATTTTTCATATCAAAACCATATTTCTTTTTCTAGATAACAGCTATATTACTACTATTGTCCCTCATTTCCTCAAAATTTTTTGGTAAATCCTTCTAACCATCTCTCTAATCTGTATATATGGTTCTGTAGGAGGTGTAAGAAATAAATTTTGTGCGGCCTTTTTGGCATATTTATCTGCTTTTTCATTACCCATCACCCCCACATGGGCTGGTTACCACAAAAATTGTATCACTACTCCTATCTCAACAATCTTCAGAATAGAGCTATAATACTTATGGACCTCATCCTTTGTTTTTTTTTTTGGGGGGGGGGAATTCTTTAGGGACTGGAGGGCTGATTTTGAGTTACTGCATATGAGGAACTCATTTCGGATTTGATCACTTTCACTAATTTTTTTTGGCACTTGGTATTAACCAAGTGACATATAGCAATTGCAAATTCTGTTGGTCTGTTGGTCCCAGTTTTGCTACTCTAGGCACTTCCAGGTAAGCTAGGACGATGAAATTTGGCAGGCGTATCAGGGACCGGACCAGATTAAATTAGAAATAGTCGTTTTCCCGATTTGACCATCTGGGGGGGGGGGGAGTGGGGGTTCTGTTAATTCAGAAAAAAAATGAAAAATTGAAGTATTTTTAACTTACGAACGGTTGATCAGATCTTAATGAAATTTGATGTTTGGAAGGATATCGTGTCTCAGAGCTGTTATTTTAAATCCCGACCGGATCTGGTGATATTGGGGGGGGGGAGTTGGGAGGGGGAAACCTAAAATCTTGGAAAACACTTAGAGTGGAGGGATCAGGATGAAACTTGGTGGGAAAAATAAGCACAAGTCCTAGATACATGATTGACATAATCGGAACGGATCCGCTCTCTTTGGGGTAGTTGGGGGGGGGGGGGGGGTAATTCTGAAAAATTAAAAAAACGAGGTATTTTTAACTTACGAACAGGTGATTGGGTCTCAATGAAATTTGATATTTAGAAGGATATCGTGTCTCAGAGCTCTTATTTCAAATCCCGATCAGATCTGGTGACATTGGGAGGGGGAAACCTAAAACTTGGAAAACACTTAGAGTGGAGGGATTGGGATGAAACTTGGTGGGAAAAATAGGCACAATTCCTAGATATATGATTGATATAACCTGAACGGATCCGCTCTCTTTGGGGTAGTCGGGAGGGGGGGTTATTCTGAAAAACTAGAAAAAATGAGGTATTTTTAACTTACGAAGGAGTGATCGGATCTTAATGAAATTTCATATTTAGAAGGACCTCGTAACTCAGATCTCTTATTTTAAATCTCAACCGAATCCAGCGTAATTGGGGGGGGGGGGGCAGTTGGGGGGTACCGGAAATCTTTGAAAATACTTAAAGCAGTGAGATCAGGATGAAACTGGATGGAAAGAATAAAAACCTGTCTAAGATACGTGACTGACGTAACCGGACCGGATCTGCTCTCTTTGGTGGAGTTGGGGGGGGGGGGTAATTTTGAAAATTGAGGTATTTGTAACTTACGAAAGGGTGACCAGATCTTAATGAAATTTGATATTTAGAAGGATCTTGTGCTTTAAAGCTCTAATTTTGAATTCCGATCAGATCCTGTGACATTGGGGGGATTGGAGGGGGAAACCGGAATTATTGGAAAACGTGAAAATTGGGGTATTTTTATCTTACGAATAGGTGATCAGATCTTAATGAAATTTGATATTTAGAAAGAATTCATGTCTCAGAGCTCTTATTTCAAATCCCGACCTGATTTTTTGACATTGGGGGGAGTTGGAGGGGGAAATCTTGGAAAACACTTTGAGTGGAGGAATTGGGATGAAGCTTGGTGGATATAATATGCAAATGTCCTTGATACGTGATTGACGGAACCGTACTGGATTCGCTCTCTTTGGGGGAGTTTGGGGGATGGGTTCAGTGATTCGGCGAGTTTGGTGCTTCTGGACGTGCTAGGGCGTATCAGGGAGCTGCACAAATTGACTTGATAAAGTCGTTTTCCCAGATTCGACCATCTGGGGGGTTAAAGGGAGAGGAAAAATAAGAAAAAATTAGGTATTTATAACATACGAGTGGGTGATCGGATATTACTGAATTTTGATATTTAGAAGGACATCGTGACTCAGAGCTCTTATTTTCCTTTTAAATCAATCTATTGATTCATAGAATTTTGTTAGAGCTCATACCATATGATCTCTTGGCTCTTAGCTCTTCATGCCTCGTCACAAGTGCCATATGAGCTCTTAGCTCTTGTTCAAATACCCATTCTAGTGCACTTTCAATTGCTTTTATTTCTGCCTCAAAGACAGTTGATTCTTTGCTAAGTGGATTTGTTATCTCTGTATCAAATTCTGGAACCACTGCTGAGCAGCCCACTCCTGAACCATATCTGAATGGGCATTAAAATCACCAGTAATTATAAAAGACTCTTTGTCTTTAATCACTTTTTTCATTTATTAAATATTTCCTCTGTTTGTCGTTCATTTCCATCAGGGTTATATACATTAACAATAACTATTGTATCCTTCTTACCCAGGAATACTCGGCAAGCTTCCATCTCAATTTGATAACTTGTAATTTCTTCAATATCTAATTTTTGAAACATCAATTACTTTTTAATACAAATCAATATTCCTCCTCTTGACTGTTCTGCTCTATCTTTGCTTATTACATCATAATTTCTAAGTCTACATGAATACTGGGGTTGTAGCCATGTTTCTTGAAAGGACCCAACATTGATTTTTTCTATTTCTAAATTGTAATCTAATAAATCCTTATTTCCGTTTCGAAATAGATCAGATGTTAAAAGAGATCCAGACTATTTTAGCTGAACAGATCTCAAAGGCGTACCACAACTATAGAAAAATATATACAGATGGATCTGTCCAGAGGGAAAGAGCTGGAGCAGGAGCATGTATCCCATCCCTGAATTTGAACATCTATTCTCCTCTCCCATTGGGATCTTCTATCTTGTTTGCTGAATTATGTGCCATCCGCCTGGTCTTGGATGCACTTATAAATTATAACATGGAATCTGAAAATATACTCTATCTCTCCAACTCTAAATCATCATTATTATTGATCCAAAATATTAATAGAATTGCTAATGACAAGGATTTATATAATATTAGAAGACATCTTTTTAATCTTAAGATCAAAGGAAATGAAGTTTATTTTCAACATGTTCCTAGTCATAAAGGCATCAAATATAATGATATGGCTGATTCTCTAGCAGCAAAGGCTTCCATGTCAATTCCTAGTCCTTCCTCTGACCTCAATTCACAAGATTTTATCAGGCAAAGATCCAATGTTAATCAAAGTAAATTAATTTTATCTTCATTTCATACAAGATTAAATACAGTAATATATTACTGGCTGAATTCAGGTGCCCTACTTCTAAGTAGCTTGTTATTTAAGTGGAAGCTACATCATTCCCTTTATGCCGAGTCTGCTTTTCAGCAGATGAAACAATCCAGCATATATTATTTGTTTGCCAGGCTCAGAGTGAGGAGACTATTGATCTTAAGCATTTCTGCTCCTTGTCTAAGATTCCAAATACTTATACAGCTATAAGGAAAAAAAACTTTATTCCTCACGCCCCTCAATACAAAATTTCTATACAACTGACACCTTTTTAAAAGAAAAATGTTATGGCAGGGCGAAGAGCGGATCGACTGTGGCACGATTTCCATTTAAAGTCGTCCTACGTTAAAAGTCTCGAGATATGGTATGTTTATGTTTAGGCTGTTGGAGAAGGCTTCCAGTGATTTCATCTTTTCTACTGGGAATGGTAGTTTGTTCTAGATCCTGATGACCCGGGGTATGAACGAATGATGGTAAGAATTAGATCTTGCAATCTTCATCTTCACGGGCTCCAATTGCAGACTGTGCGATCTTGTGTTGCTTTGGGGAATTTTTTGAACAAGCTTGTCTTTTACGTTCCCAAAATTCTCATGAACTATCTTGAAGATGGTTTTTAAGTCTAAGATCGTTCTTCTTGTCTCAAGTTTATGGAGAGTGAGCCTTCTTAGAGCTTCGTCATACGGAAGGTTTCTGAATCCTTGAAGTCCTTTTACAAAGCGTTTCTGGACCCGTTCTATTCTGTCAATATCCTTTTTGAGATATGGCGACCAGATGACAGTGGCGTATTCAAGCTGTGGCCTGACGTAGCTTGTGTATGCTGATATCTTTGAGTGATTGTCAAGGTATCGTAGGGATTGACTGAGTAGCCAGAGAGTATTCGACGCTTTACGCACAACCAGGCCGATATGCTTTTCTGGTTTGAGGTCCAAGCTCAGAATTACACCTAGGTCCTTTTCACTGGTGGATTTTGTCAGGTCGACACCTTTCATTTTGTATGAGTACATCGGATTTTGGCAGCCAAAATGGACGACAGAGCATTATGCTAAATTTGGTGAAAGTTGCCATTCTTTGAGCTTCTCTGTCATGGCATCCAAGTCGCTTTGGATTTGTGATGATGCACTAGCTTCTCCCAGGAGCTTCGTATCGTCTGCAAACAGGCCGAAGTCGGTTTGGGAAATGTCATTTATGCAAATGTCTATGTACATGACGAACAAGACTGGGCCGAGAACACTACCTTGTGGGACGCCACTGGTTGCATCTGTCCATGTGGATAGTGTGTCTGCAACCTTGACTGCTATTTTTCTATCATTCAGGTACGCTGAGAGCCAATTTTTTAGCTGTCCTTTGATACCATAGATTTCTAGGCAGTGGATGAGTTTTCGCAAGGATATTCGGTCGAAGGCCTTAAGTAGATCGATTTGGATAATATCTATTGGAATCCCACGGTCAAGGGTAGACTGGATGTAGTCGTGTATCACTACTAGTTGGGAAACAGTAGAACGATTTTTACGGAAGCCATGCTGATGATCTGAGATGAGGTTGTTCAATCCGAGGTGTGAGTTTAAGTTTTCCACTATGACCCTTTCCATGATTTTCAGGAAAGGTGAAGTAAGGCTGATCGGGCGATATTTCTCCGGGTCACTCCGTTTCCCTTTTCCTTTGAAAATAGGTGTTACATGGGATAGCTTCCAAAGAGTAGGAAACTTGCATTGCTTGAATGAGATTTGGAAAAGTATTGCCAGAGGTTCACATAGCTCGTCTCTCACTTCTTTCAGGATGAAGGACGGGATGCCATCAGGATTGCTTTAGACGCTTTCATGCCAAGAATTAGCATATCGATGGCCGGCTCCTGGATCAAAGCCCTGCTTTGACTTACTTGTCTATTTGGCCCTGGTGCCATTGTGGGACCTTGGTCTGCCACGGAATCTCGTAGTCTCAAGAGTAGCTTTGATACGTTCCTTTTCGAGCAGCTTGTACACTCGTACTTAAACAATTGTGAGTCGTTGTCAAGCTGCTTAATCGCTAGGAATAGATCTGCGTGCAATGATCTGCATCCAGCGTGCTCTCATTCTGAGCAGAAAAAGCACTGCAATGATGAGCAATGTTCTGCCACTTTGTGACAGTACGAGCAGTCGGCAGTTTTACATTGTTGGGATGTGGAAGTTGACTGAGAAGAATCCAAGCCTGTGAATACTGGGATCGGAGTTCCTGGTGGATGAGTGACCGAGCGTCCATCGGCTGGTTTTAAAGTGGATTTGTTTGTACTGGAGTGCTTTTGGGGGTGCCAGATTTAGATTTGCATTTCTGACAGAGCCACTTTCCCTTCAGTTTTTCCATTATATCTTTGTTGTACGTTACTGAGGCACAATTAAAGTGAAACCAGCTGCAGTACTCTCTGCACTCTATTCCACCCTGAGCTCTTGTAACGTTCTTTTTGCATTTAGGGCAGTTATTTGCCATGGTTCACGGTCTTATCAAGAAGCCGAGAGATATCAACTCGTCACGGGGTTTTTAAAACTTGGGAGGGGGGATTTCGGACCTGTGGGAAGTGCAGATACCAGAATCGCCTATCCCCGGCAGTTTAAGGATGGATATCCAGCCGGTACCAATACGGCCCTTTGTGTTCGTTATCGCTCTCTTCTGCACAGGTTTTTCCGAATATAAGAGATAAACGACTTAATGAAAGGTTTCTCCAAATGTAGAAGACAAACAACAACTCAGTGTACTTACTTTGCAGACTTTTGGAAAACAGGTACTTGGTAACTATAGACCGGTGCTATATGAAGAGCCACAAAGATGAAATTGGCGATGTAGATGGTGAGCTAGCAAATATGAGAAATAAAAGATGGCGCTGATAAAAACATCCATAGAAAAAGACCTATACTAGGAATTGGAGAAGGTCTCTTAAATTCTCCTTAGCTAAAAATCTATTGTTAGAGTGTCGAAATCATGGGAAATTGATCATAAGATATTTAAGGCAGCAATTGATATCTTGAAGAAGAGAAATATTGTTTAAGAATGATTAATGCTTGAAGAAGTCAATTTTTAAAAAGACGTGATTTATCCATAGTTTTTGATTATGCAGAAGAGAGCGGGAATGAGTAGGAAGAGCCGTATTGGTACCAGCCGGCCTAGTGGCCTTAAACTGCTGGGAACAGGTAGCTCAGGTACTCACACTTCCCACAATCAATAACAGTGTATTATTGTTCATAATTGCACATATTCATTGTTTGCAGACTGGAGAAGAATAGTGTTTCCAGTGGCTAGTTTTTCTGGAGAAGAAGTCAAAGATGTGAAAGGACTTGCGGTTAGTCCATATACCTCCCTACAATTTTTAGAACTGGAACTGAACATCACCTTCATTGTGAATTATTTGCTAGATTCCAAACTTCTTTAATATTGATTTGAACTTGGAACAGTGAGTGCATAAGATGACATAACTTCACAATCCTATCTTTCATTTGTAATTCATTGATTTCTATCACTTCTGGCACTTTAGATACAAATAACAGTAGCTGTTGAAGGGTCTTTTTAGGTTCAAGGAGGGATTGCTCTTTCACAGCCTTCTTATTCAGTGCATCTGCATAACTCTGGCATGCCCTAGCTGCTCTTTTCATTGGTAAATTTTTGGCAACTGAAATTTTTATGATTTCACGGTTTTCTTGGCGGGTTGGGCAGCTACCAGATGTTGTTGAATGATTTTTCCCACAGTTAGCACAGACATACTTTTTTTATTTTCCAGACTTTTGTTTCTAGTTTTAAGGGACATTCTTTAGAAGCATGTTTGTTTGCACATCTGAAGCATACAGCATGTGGTGACCTACATTTTTCTTGAGTAAGGCCATACTTTTGACACTTGAAGCATTGTATCATTGGTTAGTTGTACCTCTCAATATTCCTTCTTCTTCCATAAAGCCAAATACTCTGGGGAAGAGAGTTGCCCTCAAATGCAACACCAATACTCAGGCTATCTTCTAATCTTTTGGTCTCTCAATTGTATCTTTTCAACCTCTTTAGTTTCTTAATTTCAATATTAATTTCTGCCCTGAGGTCAGCAAGTCTTCTTTTGTATAATCTAGGTCTATTTGCTTAATTACACCATAGCTGACCTGTCTTTTCTCTTCAGCTGCTACATCAACATTGTCAAACTTCTTTATTTTCATTAAAGTATCCAATACAGTTTGTGATTTAACATATACATATAGCCTATTCCTATCATAGATTGAGTAAAAGTCAAACTTTTCTGTTTGAAGAATTTTCTTTAGTTCTAGAGGGATTTCTCTGTCTGATGGAAGTTTTACCTGTGACGTGAAAACCAATGTTAGATTAGCCACTGATTCACTGCTTACAAAATCAGTAGTTATCTCTGTTCTATTATTCCTTGTACTGAATTTCTCTAAAAATCTTTTCACTATAGGAGGTTTTACAGTTTTAGAGGTTTCTTGCTCAAGAGGTGAGCCACTTTTCTTAACATTTCTTTCTAGCACATCAATAATCCCTTCAGCCTCCATAGGATTTACAACATTTGTGATGTCCTCCTCTTCTTCTTGGGGGAGGGGAGGATAATGAACTGATAACCCTGACAATCTATTATGGACACACTTACTGAAGGTACAAATTGTAAGTTCAGGGTTTGGGGTGTATGATATAAATGACCTTGATGACTTGTATATGGCAGAGGTGTATAATAATCTGTGCGGGCCCTTGTGTTTCCTGATATGTTGACTGAGGATATTGTAAGTGAAAATTTTTAGGTGGGTGATGGGGCTGTCCTGAGTATACTGGAAACGATGGGGTGTGAGGTGGTGAGTATGCTATGTGTGGAGGTGAGAATGATGTTTGTGGAGATGAGAATCCTATTTGTGCTGGTGTTGACCCTGTTTTGGCTATGTGGTTTGTCTGTTGTGGATGGCTAGTACCCACTGTGATACTTCCCCCAGGGGGAACCCCCATTAAAGGGTGGGAATTCATTAATGAATCCTAATCCAATTATTCTAAACGCTCTTACCCAAATTAAAAATTTATAATACCGATAAATCTGAAAATAAACCTGGGCAAAAATAAATTTTTTGGTTTTACCACGTTGGTCCGTTTTCATCCCACAGAAGCTGTGAAAAACTAGAAAAAAAAATACCAGTTTGAAAATCTATCATAGTGAATACATAACAATCTGTATGTTTTGTTGCTAGTTTAAAACTGGAGTGCCATTTCTAAGTGTTGCTGATAGTATTATATGTTTTATGGCTGACATTAATTTATTTCAGAGATAATATTATGGATGTGCCTCAAACCCCAAACATGGCTGAGCCTATTATTATTCCTGGGGCTGTTGTTGTTAAAAAAGGTAAGTTATGCAATAAAAATTTTGGTAAAAAGCTGAAAAGAAAGCTGCTTTTCTTTAGCTTTGCTTTTTGTTAGTCCTCAGTAAAAATAACAAAAAAGAAAGAACATGCAACTGCATAATAGCTAGGTAGTGAAAGGGTTATTTTGCTATACAAAAGCCTAAATTATTAGTTACATTTTTTTCAGTTTGGGAAGACAACAAGTCTTTAAGATGAAAAACTTTGTTTTACTTTTTCCTGTTTTCGGGTATAAACAAGTAAGAAAAATTAGAAAGCAATAAGAAAAAAGCATTCCTACTGAAGACTATTTTGTATGTCAGCCACAATAATTATGTATTAATTATAAGGACTAGTTTTATTATAATTATCTATAATAATGCAATTATATATTAATTATAGGGACTAGTTTCTTTCTCTTACAATAAGCATTTTTAAAACCAAATTACATTCATCCTTTTTCATAACATTACTTGATGTTTGTTTGTTTCCTGTGATTTGTAAATAAATCAAGAAAAAGAGTTTATGATAAGGTACATGCTGGTGACTAAAGAGGATACACCAAGCAATCCTCTTTTTTTAGTTACCACTAACCACCCTTCTTATTAGCTAACATCAAGTTGTTGGTTTTTATTGTGTAACATTTATTATTGTCTTGCCATTTTTATCTTTATTATTTCCTTGGCAAAGGGCACAGAATTCCATCTTTTTTTTTTGTTTTTTTTAATTAGTCCAAATTCTGTCAAGTTTCCCAGTTTTCCCAAACTTGTTATCAAGAGATATTCAGATGTTTCTATTTTTATATATTGCAGTCAAAAGATTTTGAGTAGGAGGGGTAGAAAAAAGTTGATTTTTCAAAAAAAAATTAGTAGATTTTAGACAACTTCTATTTCCCACCCTACTTGTATTTACTTATTTTCCCTACACTCCTTTTTTATGGCACTTGGTATTAATCAAGTGACATATAGCAATCGCAAATTCTGTTGGTCTCTCGGTCCCGGTTTTGCTACTTTAGGCACTTCCAGGTAAGCTAGGACGATGAAATTTGGTAGGTGTACCAGGGACCGGACCAGATTAAATTATAAATAGACGTTTTACCGATTTGACCATCTGGGGGGGGGGGGGGGGGTTAGGGGGCCCGTTTATTCGGAAAAAATGGAAAAATAGAAGTATTTTTAACTTACGAACGGCTGATCAGATCTTGATGAAATTTGATTTTTGGAAGGATATCGTGTCTCAGAGCTGTTATTTTAATTCCCGATCGGATCTGGTGACATTTGGGGGGGGGGGAGTTGGGAGGGAGAAACCTAAAACTTGGAAAACACTTAGAGTGGAGGGATCGGGATGAAACATGGTGGGAAAAATAAGCACACGTCCTAGATACATGATTGACATAACCGGAACGGATCCGCTCTCTTTGGGGTAGTTTGGGGGGGGGGGGTTAATTCTGAAAAATTAGAAAAAATGAGGCATTTTTAACTTACGAACGGGTGATCGGATCTCATTGAAATTTGATATTTAGAAGGATATCGTGTCTCAGAGCTCTTATTTTAAATCCCGACCGGATCTGGTGACATTTTGGGGAGGTGGGATGGGGAAACCTAAATCTTGGAAAACACTTAGAGTGGAGGGATCGGGATGAAACTTGGTGGGAAAATAAGCACAAGTCCTAGATACATGATTGACATAACCGGAACAGATCCGCTCTCTTTGGGGTAGTTGGGGGGGGGGGGCTAATTCTGAAAAATTAAAAAAATGAGGTATTTTTAACTTACGAACAGGCGATCGGATCTTAGTGAAATTTGATGTTTGGAAGAATATCATGTCTCAGAGCTGTTATTTTAAATCCCGACCGGATCTGGTGACATTGGGGTTGGGGGTTTTGGGAGGGAATCTTGAAAAATACTTAGAGTGGAGGGATCGGGATGAAACTTGGTGGGAAAAATAAGCACTAGTCCTAGATACATGATTGACATAACCGGAACAGATCCGCTCTCCTTGGGGTAGTTGGGGGGGGGGGGGCTAATTCTGAAAAATTAAAAAAATGAGGTATTTTTAACTTCCGAACGGGTGATCGGATCTTAGTGAATTTTGATGTCTGGAAGAATATCGTGTCTCAGAGCTGTTATTTTAAATCCCGACCGGATCTGGTGACATTGGGGGGGGGAGTTGGGAGGGGAAACCTAAAACTTGGAAAACACCTAGAGTGGAGTGATCAGGATGAAACTTGATGGGGAAAATAAGCACAAGTCCTAGATACATGATTGACATAACTGGAACGGATCCGCTCTCCTTGGGGTAGTTGGGGGGGAAACTAATTCTGAAAAATTAAAAAAATGAGGTATTTTTAACTTACGAACGGGTGATCGGATCTTAGTGAAATTTGATGTTTGGAAGGATATCGTGTCTCAGAGCTCTTTTTTTAAATCCCGACCGGATCTGGTGACATTGGGGTTTGGGGGGTTGGGAGGGAATCTTGGAAAACACTTAGAGTGGAGGGATCGGGATGAAACTTGGTGGGAAAAATAAGCACAAATCCTAGATACATGATTGACATAACCGGAACGGATCCGCTCTCTTTGGGGTAGTTTGGAGGGGGTGGTTAATTCTGAAAAATTAGAAAAAATGAGGTATTTTTAACTTACGAACGGGTGATCGGATCTTAATGAAATTTGATATTTAGAAGGATATCGTGTCTCAGAGCTTTTATTTTAAATCCCGACCGAATCTGGTGACATTTTGGGGAGTTGGGATGGGGAAACCTAAATCTTGGAAAACACTTAGAGTGGAGGGATCGGGATGAAACTTGATGGGAAAAATAAGCACAAGTCCTAGATACATGATTGACATAACCGGAACAGATCCGCTCTCTTTGGGGTAGTTGGGGGGGGGGGGCTAATTCTGAAAAATTGAAAAAATGAGGTATTTTTAACTTACGAACGGGTGATCGGATCTTAGTGAAATTTGATTTTTAGAAGAATATTATGTGTCAGAGCTGTTATTTTAAATCCCGACCGGATCTTGTGACATTGGGGTTGGGGGGGTTGGGAGGGAATCTTGGAAAACACTTAGAGTGGAGTGATCGGGATGAAACTTGATGGGAAAAATAAGCACAAGTCCTAGATACATGATTGACATAACCGGAACTGATCCGCTCTCTTTGGGGTAGTTGGAGGGGGGGCTAATTCTGAAAAATTAAAAAATGAGGTATTTTTAACTAACGAACGGGTGATCGGATCTTAGTGAATATTGATGTTTGGAAGAATATCGTGTCTCAGAGCTGTTATTTTAAATCCCGATCGGATCTGGTGACATTGGGGGGGGAGTTGGGAGGGGAAACCTAAAACTTGGAAAACACCTAGAGTGGAGTGATCGGGATGAAACTTGATGGGAAAAATAAGCACAAGTCCTAGATACATGATTGACATAACTGGAACGGATCTGCTCTCTTTGGGGTAGTTGGGGGGGGGGGCTAATTCTGAAAAATTAAAAAAATGAGGTATTTTTAACTTACGAACGGGTGATCGGATCTTAGTGAAATTTGATGTTTGGAAGGATATCGTGTCTCAGAGCTCTTATTTTAAATCCCGACCGGATCTGGTGACATTGGGGTTTGGGGGGTTGGGAGGGAATCTTGGAAAACACTTAGAGTGGAGGGATCGCGATGAAACTTGGTGGGAAAAATTAGAAAAAAATTAGGTATTTTTAACTTACAAACGGGCGATTGGATCTCAATGAAATTTAATATTTAGAAGGATATCATGTCTCAAAGCTCTTATTTTAAGTCCCGACCGGATCTGGCGATACTGGGGGGAGTTTGGGGTGGGGAACCTAAAATCATGGAAAACAGTTAGATTGGAGGGATCGGGATGAAAATTTGTGAGAAAAATAAGCAGAAGTGCTAGATACGTGATTAACATAATTGGAACGGATCCGCTCTATTGGGAGGGGGGGGGGAGTTAATTCTGAAAAATTAGAAAAAATGAAGTATTTTTAACTTACGAAGTTGTGATCGTATCTTCATAAAACTTCATATTTAGAAGGACCTCGTGACTCAGATCTCTTATTTTAAATTTCAACTGGATCCAGCGTAATTAGCGGGGGGGGGGGGCAGTTGAGGGGAACCGGAAATCTTAGAAAATACTTAAAGCGGTGAGATCAGAATGAAACTGGATGGGAAGAATAAGAACCTGTCTAAGACACGTGAATGACATAATCGGACCGGATCCGCTCTCGTTGGGGGGGGGGGGGGGTAAGTTTGAAAATTGAGGCATTTTTAACTTACGAAAGGGTGACTAGATCTTAATGAAATTTGATATTTAGAAGGGTCTTGGGCTTTAAAGCTCTAATTTTAAATTCTGACCAGATCCTGTGACATTAGGGGGAGTTGGAGGGGGAAATATTGGAAAACATTTGGATAGGAGGAATCGGGATGAAGCTTGGTGGATAGAATAAGCAAATGTCCTTGATACGTGATTCACCGAACCGTACTGGATTCGCTCTCTTTGGGGGGGGGGTTCATTGATTTGGCGAGTTTGGTGCTTCTGGACGTGCTAGGACGATGAAAATTGGTGGGCGTGTCAGGGAGCTGCACAAATTGACTTGATAAAGTTGTTTTCCAAGGTTCGACCATCTGGGGGGTTAAAGGGAGAGGAAAAATTAGGTATTTATAACATACGAGTCGGTGATCGGATCTTACTGAATTTTGATATTTAGAAGGACATCGTGACTCAGAGCTCTTATTTTAAATCCTGACCGGCATTATGCCTCTTATTTTCTTTTTAAATCAATCTATTGATTCATAGAATTTCGCTAGAGCTCATACCATATGATCTCTTGGCTCTTAGCTCGTCTTGCCTCGTCACAAGTACCATATGAGCTCTTAGCTCTTGTTTTTATAAATATGTGGTATTTGTTCAGTTAAGCTAAGCATGATTATCTAATAGATAGCCTACCAAAGATATTCCATGCTTTATTTTTCAGGAAAAATTGTCTATATGTTTATTGTAAATACTATTTTTATCACATGGATTTATTGTTAATTTTAGTCGATACTTGTTCTAAGATTTAAGCTCAAGACCTATTGAATCTGATGATAGTTTAACGTCAATTAGTCTGATTTGTATGTTTGTTGTGTCTTAAAATTGCAAGCTTGCCTCTAGGCCATATTTGTGTTTGTGGGGGGGGGGTAGAAAAAATGATTCATATAATTAGTAATAATCTTTCAATTATTTCATTAGAAGTGGGAGGGAACAGATTTCAATTATCAGCTATGGTAATTCAATGTTTCTGAAACAGGAAGTGGGGTACCTATTTTCTCTCATGTATATGCACATGTTGTCTAAAATCATTTTACCAGTATGGAATCCAAAACAAAATGAATGAAAGATGTAGAAATAGAATTAATTAATCAATTATATTGTTTGATGCTAAATGAAACTGGGACTAGCATTCAAAGGAAAAAGGCACATTGCCACTGGCTTTTTATGCTAGACGATTAGCCAACTCATTAGCCTATCAACTCCATAACCTGTGGAAGAATTTTCAGGACTTTTTTTCAACCCTAATTTTAGACATTTTGTGTTGGTCATTTGCTAAAGATAGTTTGATTTCTGTCATTATTCTTTCTTGGGGCCATTGTGTTAAAAATCGGAAGCAGTTGGGCTTGTTTTGTAAGCTTTTCTGTTGAATTTTTTTGATGTCCATTTTATTTATGCTTTCTTTCAGAAGTTGAAGAGGCTTTACCAAGTGACCATGAGGAGCTTTTTGACTTTCCAAGCCATCTTTTGTCTTTTAAAAGGGAAGATGTTCACGTGGGTACTTTTGGCTGTTTTTCACAATCATGTAAACTTGACCCTGACAACCAGGAACTGGGCTCCACGTGTTTTGACAGTGAAGGTACATCTCCAGCATTTGTTTTTGTATAATCAAATATTTTGGGTAATATTATATTAGGAAAAACTAGAACAAGTTAGAACTTGCTAGGACTTCATCATCATAAGATTTGAAACTGCTGAAGCCAAAACAAGATGAAAAAAAATAACTGAAACCATGCAATAGATTATGGACAACAAATTCTGGAATTTGCAAATTTCTCTACAAAAATTTGCTTATTTTGTTCAAAGAACTTGTTTCAGTTCTAAAATAAAATATTAAATTAGTGTCCTTGTACTGTAGTAGTAAATAGTAAGTATTGTAGCGTAAATATTTTGTATTTGTTGATGAAATCTTTAAAGGGATTATGCTATCATATGTAGAAATTTCCATAAACAACTCTAGAAAACCCCCAGTTTAAACACAAGTTTAAATGGTGAGATGTTTATTATAAATGTTCAGTTACAAAAGAATGTCCAACATTTATAGGAGTAGGTCAGAGAGGAAGAGAATTTTTGTGGGGAAAAAGTGAAAACTATATTTCTGTTATGTCCAAAACAGTATTAGTAGTAAAAAAAAAATGGTGCAAAAAATAAAACCACCTAAAGCAATGACCTGCACATGAGCTTTGAGATTTTTCTCATCATAGTATTTTCAATAGAAAAAAAGATTTTGAAAATATTTTATAATATTAAATAAAGGAACTTGAACTTTTTCCAAACACTTACAAGCCACTCTCCTTCAATGCAGCAATGGTAGTGGCGCAAACCACGTAAGGTGGCACTCCGGGTGTTGACACCAAGAGAAGAAAGTGATAGGTCACTTCTGAACTATATTAAGACTACAAAAGATCTGAGGGTATTTTCCATCGTTAGCCTTAGCTACTAGAACTTAAGGCTTTTGTGATTGTTAGCTAAATACACTGGAAGGATTTTAGACTTACAAACACATTCAAAACTTTATACTGCATACTTAACAACCTCCTGCACTCTATCTAAAGCCCCAATTTAATCCGTGGATAAAATGCTAATTTGTGAAATGGGGTTCCTATTTATCTAATTATCATGCTTTAATTCCTTCAGTTTTCGTATTATGTCATTTTTCACATTTTTTGTCCGTTTTCTTCATGTCTGGAGTGGCTATTAATTATTGAGAATGCTTAATTATTGAGGGGCTATTAATTATTGAGAATATCATACTTTGCTCATTTTCTATTTCTTTATTTTTGTTGTAGAAGCTGAATATGTTTTGCCAAGTGATATTGACATGATCAGAGAAACTTCTAATTCTACTCTATCACCTGAGTATCAACAGCTACCTTTGAATGTTGCATCCAGGATATCCAATTTAACATCTGTGTTGGACTCCCAGGATCTGGAGGGTAAGGATGAAGGTATATTTGAAAATAATAGCATTGTAATATTAGTTTGAAAAGGGAAATTCTTTTATTCACGCATCCACCAACCCAACTAAAGTACTCATCTTCCTTTATCCCACATACTCTGCTGAAGTATTAAGCTACTACATGCCATATTGATCCCTCCAATGCCAAATTTCAAGAGAGAAGAAGATACCAGCAGCAGCCAAGGCCACTGATGGAGAAAACACCCCCGAAACTTCTTTCCCGCTGTGAGTCACAAACCTGGAGCCACAAATAGTTTAACTCCAGGAATTCAGGTTTCTTTTGTTGGGTTTGGTGTGTTCTTATTTTTCATTGCGCTAACACAAAAATAACACAAATAATATCACAAGGTTTTTCAAATTGAAATTTAAGGCTTTTCATATTTAAGTCCTCTGTGAATATAGGTGCTTTCAATACTTCTAGAACATCTCAGTAAAGGTCAACAAAAGTATCTCAGAAACTACAGAGTAGCATTGACTAAATTGTAAACTCAAAAGATGCTTGTGAAACTATTTAGCTCTACAACCTTTCAAACAGTTCATGGTAATGAACTGTAGTAAGGAGCGACCCGGCTCAATAGTAAACAGAATTTTGATTTTAATAGATACATCAAAAGATTTTGATTTTATGCTGATTTTAAATATACAAGTTTCATCAAATTTAGTTTTATCCGCCAAAAGATACGAGCCTGAGAAAATTTGCCTTATTTTGGAAAATAGGGGGAAACACCCCCTAAAAGAAATAGAATCTTTACGAAAATCACATCATCGCTTTCAGCGTATAAGAGAACCCAACTTTAGAAGTTTTAAGCTCCTATCTACAAAAATGCGGAACTTCGTATTTTTTGCAAGAAGACCAATCATGGATCCGTGTTTTTTTTTTTTTTCAGGGTTGATCGTATCGACCCAGTGGTCCTAGAATGTTACGAGAGGGCTCATTCTAACGGAAATTAAAAGTTCTAGTGTCCTTTTTAAGAGACCAAAAAACTGGAGGGCACCTAGGCCCCCTCCCACGCTAATTTTTCCCAAAGTCAACGGATCGAATTTTGATATGCCTGTTTTTTCAGCATAGTCGAAAAACATAATAACTATGTCTTTGGGGACGACTTGCTCCCCCGCAGTACCCAGGGAAGGGGCTGCAAGTTACAAACTTTGACCAGTGTTTGCATACAGTAATGGTTATTGGGAAGTATACAGACTTTTTCAGGGGTATTTGTTTGGCTGGGGGTGGGTGAGGTTGGGGTGAGGGAGCTACGTGGAAGGATCTTTCCTTGGAGGAATTTGTCATGGGGGAAAAGGAATTCCATAATGAGGGCGGAGGATTTTCTAGGATTATTAAAAAAAAACAATACAAAAATGAACATGAAACATTTTTTTTCAACTGAAAGTAAGGAGCAATATTAAAACATTAAAAACGAACAGCAGTTATTACGCATGTGAGGGGCTCATCTCCTCCTAAATACCTCGCTCTTTACACTAAAGTACTTATAGTAATTTCTACAATTTGTTCCACGGCCATTGTGATTCCGGGGTCGTTCTTAAAGAACTGGGACAAAATTTAAACTTTAGTGAAAAGAGTAAGGTATTAACAAGGGGGCAAACCCCCTCATATACGTAATAAAATTATACGAATATAAAAGTTCGTTACGTAAGTTAATTCATAAGGTACGTGTATTTTTCACTAATAAAAGCGTTCGTAAAAAATTAAAAGTTCTAGTTGGCTTCTTAAGTAACCAAAAAATTGGAGGGCTACTAAGCGTCCTCCCTCACCCCTTTTTTTTCTCAAAATCATCCGATTAAAACTAAGAGAAAGCCATTTAGCAAAAAAAAATTAATATGCAAGTTTTGTTTTCAACAGCTCGTGGTAACAAACTGTGGTAAGGAGTGACCCGGCCCAATAGTAACTGAAACTCTAAAAAACGGAGTTTTAATACCAATAGTTACATCAAAAGAATCGTATTTTTATGCTGATTTTAAATATTTAAGTTTCATCAAGTCTAGTCTTACACATCAAAAGTTACAAGCCTGATAATATTTGCCTTATTTTAGAAAAAAGGGGGAAACATCCCCTAAAATTCATAAAATCTTAACGAAAATATGAGAAAGCCATTTAGCCAAAAAAATTCTTATGCTTTTGCTTTTCCAGTCCCCAAAGGCTAGTTCCCAGTAAGTGCTAATAGGTTAGCTATAGTTATTTCTATTTCAAAAAATCAAATAGCTATCATTTGGATATGAAAATTTGTCAATAAAGTGCTAAATCATGAAATTAATTTTTTATTAATCAAATTACCTTTTATTAATTATCAAGGTTCTATCAAATTATAACACTTAAATTTGTTTAGGCCTTATGCTTCGTGTCGTTTTTTCATTTGTAGTCTGTTTATCTTGTGAGGTTTTATTATTTTTTGGTAAACTATTGAGTATAATTAATTGTACTTCTATTATTTTCTGTCTCTTTGTTTATTTTTATTTTTGTTGTAGAAGCTGTAGATACTTCATCAGTTGAAACTGAAATGATTAGAGAAACTTCTATTTCTACTCTATTGCCTGAGCATCAACGGCTACCTGTGGGTATATCATCCAGAATATCCCACTTAACATCTGAATTGGATTCCCAAAATCTTGACAACAATGACAAAGGTATATTTGAAGCTAATAGTGTGGTGAAGTTAGTTTGAAAAAGAAATATTAGGTCAAACATAAAAAGTTTTTGTGTTTTTTGCAAGCATAACATCAGCAATATATGCTTTCTACAACATAAACAACATAACATAATTCAAATTCCAACAATGTATTAACCTCGAAATTTGGAGAGTAGAAAGAAAACAAAAATCAACAAACTGGACATATAAATGTAAGACAACACACTGAATACTGACCAATATACTCAGACCCTAAATTACAGTAATAATGCTTAATTATATTTCATTGATAACATCATAAATTGTAACATAAACAAGCAACAAATCTTAAAGAAGAATAGAAATATTAGGAATTATCCCACCCATCTATCCAAAAAAAAAAAAAAAATCTAGTTTCAATCATCTAAGAAATTCCAGAGTGGGGCTATGGGAGATCAGTAGCCCTAATAAATTAGTTTCTTTATGGCACATGGTAAATACCAGGTGCCATGTAGCGATTGCAAATTCTAGAGTGGAGGGATTGGGATGAAACTTTTTGAGAAAAATAAGCACAAAGTCCTAGATACGCAATTGACATAACCGCCTAGAGTGGAGGGATTGGGATGAAACTTGGTGGGAAAAATAAGCACGAAGTCCTAGATACGCAATTGACATAACCGGAACGATATCTCTCTCTTTGGGGGAGTTGGGGGGAGGGTTAATTCCAAAAAATTAGAAAAAATGAGGTATTTTTAACTTATTATCGGGTCTTATTGAAATTTCATATTTAGAAGGACCTCGTAACTCAGATCTTTTTTTTTAGATCCCGACTGGATCCAGTGTCATTGGGGGGAGTTAGGGGGGACTGGAAAACGCTTAGAATGGAGAGATCGGAATGAAACTTGATGAAAAGAACAAGCACAAGCCCTAGATACGTGATTGACATAACCGGACTTAATCCGCTCTCTTTGGGGGAGTTGGAGGAGGTGTTAATTCGGAAAAATTAGAAAAATTGAGGCATTCTTAGCTTACAAACAGGTGATCGGATCTTAATGAAATTTGATATTTAGAAGGATATCGTCTCTCAGAGGTCTTATTTTAAATCCCGACCAGATCCGGTGACATTGGGGGGAGTTGGAGGGGGTGACCTAAATATCTATCTTAGATTTAGGCTAAAATGAAAAGCTGATTCAGAACAAAAGTTTTATTTACATTCATTAGAACAATAATATTTTGTTGTTTAAACACCTTTTTGAGAATTCTGGAAAAAAAGATCCCTAAGCCGATCAAAAAGGATTTCAAATTTAAATGTAAAGTATATTATTGAAACTGGCATCATTGCCCACCTCCCCTCCTTCTTGAAAACAGGAGAATTACTTTTCTGTATTGGTTGCAGAGATCGTAGCCCGTAAAACGATTATTAAAGTTTGTTCTCTCTGCAAGTTTTGTGTGTTAATGTCGACAGTCGTGATTTCATTTGTTACTTGAGAATCAGTTTTAGCCCTTCATCAGAACGCATTCTCGAAATTCACTTGAAATTTTTATAGTGAAAAACGCATGGAAAGATGTAAATATCCAGTTTTTAAGCAAGTTTAGATATTTCTTTGTTGAAAAATCTGAGTTATGTCGTATTCCTGACTCGATGAATTGACAGGTCTAAAATAATGTATACCGCTATAACAATTATCTTGTTCAGTCGATAAAAGTAAGATCTGTAGGCTTGTCGAAACATAATATCTTTGAAGGGGAACTTAAACCCTAGGTCTAATGGAGTATTTGATGGAAGTAAAATTGTAATTGTTCTTTTCCAGAGTTAAATAATACTACTAGTACTATTAACGACTCAACCCAGGTACCAGATCGCGTGAGGCCAACGCAGCTACGCGCACTCCTCCTTCGTCCCAGTTTATTCAAAGCCCCTCTTTACGCCCTCCCAGGACTATCCCCTTTCCTGTAATTTTTCTTAATGATGTTCTCCCACCCCAACCGGGAACCCTAGACGATTGGCCAAAAAGGACAATCTTTGGCAATCTGTCATTTTTTTATTCGTAGATCGGGCTCTATCCGTCTCATCCTTTCTCTCAATTATAGCCATAGAAAGCGGAATTGAACCATATTGTTTGTACAACCTATAATTTGAAATATAGTCAGTCAGTCGGGTACCCAAAACAATGCATAGGCAATTTCTCTAGAAAACATTTTGTAAATCTTCCTAGTTATTCGGAGCGTCCATTCTTCAGAACCATATTTGGTCACTGTCATTATTGTTGCTTCCAATATTCTAATCTTGGTTCGAAGACATGTCTTCCTGTTCTTCCAAAAAATTTTAACTGTAAAAAACACCCTCAGTTTTGGCTATTCTGCTTTTAACATCTTCAAATTACCCACCGTCTTTACTAATAATACTTCCAAGGTTAGTGAAGCTGTCCACTTGATCGATATTTTCGTTACCCAAAGTCAACTTTTTTTTTTCGTAAAATTATTCCATCCAGCTTCCACATTGTCAAATTTTAAACTCTCCAAGTTAGTATTCAACGTTAGTATTCCTGTAGAGGATCCTCGCATGATGGTCCGTTTTTTGTGCATTTGTTCCTAAAAAAAGGATTGAAACTAATTTTAAAAATTGGAAATTTTAAAGAAACTGTTAAGTGAAGCTTAGTGCCAAAATCCTGTAAATATGATGAAAATTTTGATATTTTGGTTTATTTTATTTTTTGAGGTGGACGTCAATTCTCATGTCCTGGGAAAGAAAGAAATTAGTTATAGAGCAAGCAATGAAATTGTGCGAGATTTCAGTTTTAATTATTAAAAATATGTGCATTGTCAAATTTAATTAAGTAATTTCGCTTATTCATTTTCACAGTTCAAGGTGACTACACTGGCGAAAATGTGGTACTCACCGAAAAAATTCATAATTTTGAACCAATCAGAATAAGAATATTAAAAATTGAGGTTTCAGTTACTAATATACCTAAAATGGGACTAAGGGCTTAATTTTTATTTTATTTTTTTCTGTCCATGGTACCTTAAACCAATCAAAGAATTGAGCTTGCCAGAATTGTGTTGACCAGTGTAAAATCCAGATGATAGTTTTTCTAAATTTCTCTTAAGGTCTTCAGATTGATGCAGCCTAATATAGGCTTAATTATCTGTTAACTGAACTTCGTTAATACGGGCATAAGTAAAGTACCTTGATGCACTTTAATTTGAACTTATAATTTTGTTTTAATCAAATTTCGCTAATTCAGAAAAAAGTAGACTCTCCAAGAAGTGCCGATTCAAATTTATACGTTTATTAATAGAATTTTATTAATCCCTAGATGAGTAAACTGTTTTCAAAGTAAATGAAATTTTCAAAAGAGTGGGAAGTGCCGTAAGTTGCTGACAGCTTATATTCAATAAAATAGAAGCCATAGACGATATTTCAAAAGGTCTGTGACAAAACTATGCCGCCAAATCTAAAGACTAAGCTTGAGGGTCACGATCGCATCCGATTGTGTAAAAACCAAGTAAAACCATGTTAGGTTCCTGGTGTAATTGTGATTTTAAATAAGTTGAGTGTCAAAAATTTACAGTTCTAGAAAGATATTTTTAGCAAACTGACCGCTACCTATTAAAGGAAAATCATAATTCTTTTCTTTCTTTTTTTTTATTAGAATCCATAGAATGGCATGCTTTTTCTATGTTTGAGAAGATTTTCCTTCACCCTTTTCACTCTTTCGAAAATATTGAAACATTTCGTAGTTTTCAATTTAGTTTTATATTTTCTCGAATTGATTTGAAAAATAAAACTTAATACCATTCCGAAAAAATTATACCCGTGCCCTTTGACAACCTGAAAAAACTTACAATCTTTTGATTTAGTTAAAATATAAGAGCAAAAGCATTAGTAAGTAGCCCTGAAAGTTTCTACTTGATGCCCTCAGTCGTTCTTGGTATACTGTTGAGAAGTCTTGTTGGCAACCAGCAAACATACAGTGTCTTTTGATTTAGTTATAAAGAGTAATTTAGTTTTAAAGCATAATGGACAAATTTAATAACTCCGGAGATTCGACATGCATCCCTGGAGGTTTGACTGACCAATATACACAAACTCTAAATTACAGTAATAATGCTTAATTACATTTCATTGATAACATCATAAATTTTAACATAAACAAGTAACAAATCTTAAAGAAGAATAGAAATATTAGAAATTATTCCACCCAGCTAAAAAAAAAAATCTAGTTTCAATCATTTAAGAAATTCTAGAGTGGGGCTATGGGAAATCAGTAACCCTAATAAATTGGTTTTTTATGGCACTTGGTAAATACCAAGTTCGAAAAATTTAGTTAATTCGGAAAAATTATATAAAATGAGGTATTTTTAATTTGTGAACGGGTGATCAGATCTGAATGAAATTTGGTATTTAGAAGTATATCTAGTTCCGAAAATTGTAGGGAGGTATATGGACTAACACCAAGGCCTTTCACCTCTTTGACTTCTTCTCCAGAAAAACTAGTTATTGGAAGCACTATTCTTCTCCAGTCTGCAAACAATGAATATGTGCAAATATGAACAATAATACACTGTTATTGATTGTGGGAAGTGCGAGTACCTGAGCTACCTGTTCCCAGCACCAATAGAAAAAAGTTATAGGTCACTTCTGAACTATATTAAGACTACAAAAGATCTGAGGGTATTTTCCATCGTTAGCCTTAGCTACTAGAACTTAAGGCTTTTGTGTTAGTTAGCTAAATACACTGGAAGGATTTTAGATTTACAAACACATTCAAAACTTTATACTGCATACTTAACAACCTCCTGCACTCTATCTAAAGCCCCAATTTAATCTTTGGATAAAACACTAATTGTGAAATGGGGTTCCTATATATCTAATTATCATGCTTTAATTTGTTCAGTTTTCGTATTATGTAATTTTTCACATTTTTTGTCTGTTTTCTTTATGTTTGGAGTGGCCATTAATTATTGAGAATGCTTAATTATTGAGGGGCTATTAATTATTGAGAATATCATACTTTGCTCATTTTCTATTTCTTTATTTTTGTTGTAGAAGCTGAATATGTTTTGCCAAGTGATATTGACATGATCAGAGAAACTTCTAATTCCACTCTATCACCTGAGTATCAACAGCTACCTTTAAATGTTGCATCCAGGATATCCAATTTAACATCTGTGTTGGACTCCCAGGATCTGGAGGGTAAGGATGAAGGTATATTTGAAAATAATAGCATTGTAATATTAGTTTGAAAAGGGAAATTCCCTAATTCACGCATCCACCAACCCAACTAAAGTACTCATCTTCCTTTATCCCACATACTCTGCTGAAGTATTAATATACTACATGCCATATTGATTCCTCCAATGCCAAATTTCAAGAGAGAATAAGATATCAGTAGCAGCCAAGGCCACTGATGGAGAAAACACCCCCGAAACTTCTTTCCCGCTGTGAGTCACAAACCTGGAGCCACAAATAGGTTAACTCCAGGAATTCACGTTTCTTTCTTGGGTTTGGCGTGTTCTTATTTTTCATTGCGCTAACACAAAAATAACAACAAAAATAATATCACAAGGTTTTTCAAATTGAAATTTAAGGCTTTTCATATTTAAGTCCTCTGTGAATATAGGTGTTTTCAATACTTCAAGAACATCTCAGTAAAGGTCATCAAAAGCATCTCAGAAACTACGGAGTAGCATTGACTAAATTGTAAACTCAAAAGATGCTTGTGAATCTATATAGCTCTACAACCTTTCAAACAGTTCATGGTAATGAACTGTAGTAAGGAGCGACCCGGCTCAATAGTAAAAAGAATTTTGATTTTAATAGATACATCAAAAGATTTTGATTTTATGCTGATTTTAAATATACAAGTTTCATCAAATTTAGTTTTATCCGCCAAAAGATACGAGCCTGAGAAAATTTGCCTTATTTTGGAAAATAGGGGAAAACACCCCCTAAAAGAAATAGAATCTTTACGAAAATCACATCATCGCTTTCAGCGTATAAGAAAACCCAACTTTAGAAGTTTCAAGCTCCTATCTACAAAAATGTGGAACTTCGTATTTTTTGCCAGAAGACCAAACATGGGTCCGTGTTTGTTTGTTTGTTTGTTTTTTTTTTGTTTTTTTTTCAGGGTTGATCGTATCGACCCAGTGGTCCTAGAATGTTACGAGAGGGCTCATTCTATTGGAAATTAAAAGTTCTAGTGTCCTTTTTAAGTGACCAAAAAAACTGGAGGGCACCTAGGCCCCCTCCCACGCTCATTTTTCCCAAAGTCAATGGATCAAAATTTTGAGATGCCTATTTTTTTAGCATAGTCGAAAAACATAATAACTATGTCTTTTGGGACGACTTGCTCCCCCACAGTACCCAGGGAAGGGGCTGCAAGTTACAAACTTTGACCAGTGTTTGCATACAGTAATGGTTATTGGGAAGTGTACAGACTTTTTTAGGGGTATTTGTTTGGTTGGGGGTGGGTGAGGTTTGGTGAGGGAGCTACGTGGAAGGATCTTTCCTTGGAGGAATTTGTCATGGGGGAAAAGGAATTCTATAATGAGGGTGGAAGATTTTCTAGGATTATTAAAAAAACAATGCAAAAATGAACATGAAACAGTTTTTTCAACTGAAAGTAAGGAGCAGCATTAAAACATTAAAAACGAACAGAAGTTATTACGCATTTGAGGGGTTCATCTCCTCCTAAATACCTCGCTCTTTACACTAAAGTACTTTTAGTAATTTCAACAATTTGTTCTACGGCCTTTGTGATTCCAGGGTCATTCTTATAGAATTGGGACAAAATTTAAGCTTTAATGAAAAGAGCAAGGTATTAACAAGGGGGCAAACCCCCTCATATACGTAATTAAATTATACGAATATAAAAGTTCGCTACGTAAGTTAATTCATAAGGTTCGTATATTTTTCACTAATAAAAACGTTCGTAAAAAATTAAAAGTTCTAGTTGGCTTCTTAAGTAACCAAAAAATTGGAGGGCAACTAAGCGTCCTCCCTCACCCCTTTTTTTCTCAAAATCGTCCGATTAAAACTAAGAGAAAGCCATTTAGCAAAAAAAATTAATATGCAAGTTTTGTTTTCAACAGTTCGTGGTAACGAACTGTGGTTAGGAGTGACCCGGCCCAATAATTAAATCATGAAATTAATTTTTTATTAATCAAATTACCTTTTATTAATTATCAAGGTTCTATCAAAGTATAACACGTAAATTTGTTTAGGCCTTATGTTTCGTGTCGTTTTTTCATTTGTAGTCTGTTTATCTTGTGATGTTTTATTATTTTTTGGTAAACTATTGAGTATAATTAATTGTACTTCTATTATTTTCTGTCTCTTTGTTTATTTTTATTTTTGTTGTAGAAGCTGTAGATACTTCATCGATTGAAACTGAAACGATTAGAGAAACTTCTATTTCTACTCTATTGCCTGAGCATCAACGGCTACCTGTGGGTATATCATCCAGAATATCCCACTTAACATCTGAATTGGATTCCCAAAATCTGGACAACAATGACAAAGGTATATTTGAAACTAATAGTGTTGTGAAGTTAGTTTGAAAAAAAGAAATATTTGGTCAAACATTAAAAGTTTTGTAATTTTTGCAAGCTTAACATCAGCAATATATGTTTTCTACAACATAAACAGCATAACATAATTCAAATTCCAACAATGTATTAACCTCGAAATTTGGAGAGTAGAAAGAAAACAAAAATCAACAAACTGGACATATACATGTAAGACAACACACAAGCAATAATAGTGACCAATATACACAGACCCTAAATCACAGTAATAATGCTTAATTATATTTCATTGATAACTTCATAAATTGTAACATATACAGTTTATGTAACATAAACAAGCAACAAATCTTAAAGAAGAACAGAAATATTAGGAATTATCCCACCCACCTAAAAGAAAAAAAAAATCTAGTTTCAATCATCTAAGAAATTCCAAAGTGGGGCTATGGGAGATCAGTAGCCCTAATAAATTAGTTTCTTTATGGCACATGGTAAATACCAAGTGCCATATAGCGATTACAAATTCTAGAGTGGAGGGATTGGGATGAAACTTGGTGGGAAAAATAAGCACAAAGTCCTAGATACGCAATTGACATAACCGGAACGAATTCGCTCTCTTTGGGGGAGTTGGGGGGAGGGTTAATTATGAAAAATTAGAAAAATGAGGTATTTTTAACTTATTGATCGGGTCTTATTGAAATTTCATATTTCATAGAAATAGCTGTGTTTCATAGAAATAGAAATAGCATAGAATACAGCTAGAAATATCTATGGTGCTATCGGTATCGCCTATTGCGGGAACATCACAGGGGCTGAATATCACGACTTTAGAAATGTTCACTTTTTGCTTCGCGGCGTTGACTAAGATTTTCGACATTTTGAGAATATTGTCCTCATCTTTGGCATGGATTACTACTCTTATTAGGCTCATTAAGTTCTGTATGGAGAAATTGTTTAGCTAGTATAATTGTCTCATGGTCGTAGTAGCCTACCGCTGATTTGATAATTGATTCCATTTTAATGCCATCGCTAAGCGCTCTGCTAATGAAGTTCAAAACTGCATTTAATATCAGTTTCTCACCCATCTTACGAGTCCCAAAGACAATCCAAAAGCATAGTCCGTTAAACTGTTTCTGACGTCACTTTTAATTGTATTTTTTATTTATAGACGTGCCAGCCTTCGTCTGTTTCTCATTAAAATTATCCAGAAAAAGTATCCAAAAAAGATTTAATTTCTTCGTCACTGAGTAATTAGATATAGTACTTTTACAAAACGTATCAAATCAGCCTGTTGCGTAACACAGAAATCACTATTCAAAATATAATCCTTTTTCAACACTGGTCTTAACTGGACGAAGTAGTTCATAAATATCCAATTTAAACCAAATCCTTTTACTTTGAACTCTGAATCAATATAATCCGATTATTTGAGATGTTCTCACTTTGAATCGCGTGAGGCCAACGCTGCTACGCGTGCTCCTCTTTCATCCCAATTTATTCAAAACCCCCCTTTACACCCTCCCAGGACTATCCTTTTTCCCTTAAATTTTTTTTTATGACGTTCTCCCACCCCAACCAGGAACCCTAGACGATTGGCCGAAAAGGACAATCTTTGGCAGTCTGTCATCTTTTTATTCGTAGATCGGGTTCTATCCGTCTCATCCTTTCTCTCAATTATAGCCATAGAAAGCGGAATTGAACCGTATTGTTCGTACAACCTATAATTTGAAATATAGTCAGTCAGTCGGGTACCCAAAACAATGCATAGGCAATTTCTCTAGAAACGATTTAGCAAATCTTCCTCAGTTTTTCGGAGCGTCCCTACTACAGAACCATATTTGGTCACTGTCATTATTGTAGCTTCCAATATTCTTGTCTTGGTTTGAAGACATGTCTTCCTGTTCTTCCAAAAAAAATTCAGCTCTAAAAAACACCCTCAACTTTGGCTATTCTACTTTTAACATCTTCAAAGTACCCACCGTCTTCACTAATAATACTTCCAAGGTAAGGGAAGCTGTCCACTTGATCGATATTTTCGTTACCTAAAGTCAACTTTTTTTTTCACTTATTCCTAGCCTTAGTGACACAGTCTTCTTAACATTAATTTTCAAACCAAACCTAGCACCTTTTCATTTTGCTCACACTTTCATCTAAGATGTTTAAATCATCAGCATAATCTATATCCTGGATGGTTATAATTCAATAAAACTGTTGATGGATATGATTCAAATAAAACCTTGATGGTCATAATCAATAAAACTGAGAACTAAAGGTGTTTGCTGACTCAGGCATTTCTCTATATTGACCTAAGAGTGAAAATATGATCTACACATCCTCTACCTTCCTGAAACCACATTGCTCATCCCTTAAAACTTTAAGTAAAACAGTTCAAAATAGGGATGATACCTTTTTATTGACAGTGAATAGATATAAAATTATTTAACTGTATATGTGTTCGAAATATCCAGTTAAATAAATTTATATCTATTTACTGTCAATAAAAAGGTATCATCTCTATTTTGAACTGTTTTACTTTCGTCATGGAAAGGCAGTGTGGTCTTCGAAGTTATCTACCTTAAAACTTTGTTTACAGCATCTTTTGCCTGATTATTTTTTAATTTTTTTAGTACTGTCTCTAATTCTTCCTCACAAGACAAATCTTCCGTCACATCCGAGGTGTCACATTATTCTTTATTTTGTTCTTTATATTTTCCTTTAACTTTATCCCATCTTTAAGTGGGGCAAGTCCAGATTGGCTGCTCCCTCTCAATTTATTAACCTGCCAGGACAGTGTTACTATTATGCTGTCTAGCTGCATCTTCCAGATCCTCGGCGATTTTATCCATGGTCTCTACTTCATACCTCCTTAGTTCATACTTTAATGCTTTCTCTACTTTCTCTATTTTCACATGATCTATCATTCATATTATTCCTATACAAGCTCCTCCTCCTCTCTATTCTTAAAGCATTTTTATTAACACTCTTAGCTGCGTTTCTAACTTTCTTCCCTTAGACAGCATCAGCAACTTCACAAATTATTTCCGTAAAATTATTCCATCCATCTTCTACATTGTCAAATTTTAAACTCTCCAAATTAGTATTCCACTGTTCCAAGAAAGTTTCTCTCAAATTCTAATCCTGGAGTCTGCCAATGTCATGGATTCTCAGAATGTAGTTACCCTTCCAAGATTTCAGCTTTAAATTAACCATAGACACTACTAGATTGTGATCTTTAATTTCAGCATCAATTAAAGTACGTCCTATATATCCCAGTATCTTGTATCGATCATGCCAGTCTTTGGTTTTACAATACCATAATCAATAAGGTTAGCTTTTAATGAAAATTATGGTAGTTAATTAATTAAAAAGAGGTTTTTAGCCCCAAAACACCCACCAAAACAGACAAATCCCATAACGATTATTTATTAGTCAGAATCCCGTGCGAATGCTGTATAGTTTGCTAGGATATAATTTCCTCGAGGGGCGCCACTCCTCAAGTGGGAATTGAGTTGATCACGAGGTCCCCAGTCTTGCAGGTAACCTGACTTCAAGGCAGCCCTCTGCAGAGGCCTTTGTGCATACACCTGGATCTTACGCCCTGTCGCAGTTGTCCTCCTGTAGAGGATCCTCGCATGATGGTGCGTTTGTTCCTAAAAAAAGGATTGAAACTAATTTTAAAAATTGGGAATTTGAAAGAAACTGTTAAGTGGGGCTTAGTGCCAAAATCCTGTAAATATGATTGGTTTATTTTATTGTTTGAGGTGGACGTCAATCCTCATGTCCTGGGAAAGAAAGAAATTAGTTATAGAGCAAGCAATGAAATTGTGCGAGATTTCAGTTTTAATTATTAAAATTCTGTGCAATGTCAAATTTAATTAAGTAATTTTGCTTATTTATTTTCACAGTTCAAGGTGACTACACTGGCAAAAATGTGGTATTCACCGAAAAAAATTTTATTTTGAACGAAACAAAATAAAAATATTAAAAATTGAGGTTTCAGTTACTAATATACCTAAAATGGGACTAAGGACTTAATTTTTATTTTATTTATTTTTTTCCATGGTACTTTAAACCAATCAAAGAATTGAGCTTGCCAGAATTGTGTTAACCTATAAAAATCCAAATGATAGTTTTTCTAAATTTCTCTTAAGGTTTTCAGATTGATGCAGCCCAATTTAGGCTTAATTATCTGTTAACTGAACTTCGTTAATATGGGCATAAGTAAACTACCTTGATGCAATTTAATTCGAACTTGTAATTTTTTTTTAATCAAATTTCGCTAATTCAGAAAAAAGTAGACTCCAAGAAGCGCCCATTCAAATTTTGAAAAAAAAAATTTTATTGAAAAATAAAAATAAAAAATAAATTATTGAAAAATAAAACTTAATACCATTCCGATAAAATTATACCCGTGCCCTTTGACAACCTGAAAAAACTTACAATCTTTTGATTTAATTAAAATATAAGAGCAAAAGCATTAATAGTAGTAGCCCTTAAAGTTTCTACCTAATGCCTTCAGTCGTTCTTGGGATATTACTGAGAGGTCTTATTGGCGACCAGCATACACACAGTGTCTTTTGATGTAGGTATAAAGTAACATTTAGTTTTAAAGCATAATGGACAAATTTAATAACTGAAGGGTCGACATGTCTCCCTGGAGGTTTGACATACACCTATTAAACTCCCTAGTATGTTTAGATTCCCTGCTATTCAAAATGATAAGCCTAGAGTGTTAATCTAGATTATCCCTAATGTTTCTATTTCGTCATAGATGTATAATATAAGAAAAAGATTTCCCCATTATGTGTCTTTTAATTATTGTAGTAGCAAGAAAAAAAGTCTTGATGAGATTCTTTTTTTTTCTTATTCTCTTGTTTTAAGGTTCTCCCTTGTTTTTACAATACTGCATATTGATTGATATTTGGTTGAAGGTCCCTGTAAAGTTTATGTCTCTTGTCTTAGGAGCTATCACAGCTTAGATGTATAGTTATGAAAACTCGATTTATTTTTGGGACACAGTGTGCGGTAGCGCACTGGGACACACAGTGTCTTTTGATTTAGTTATAAAGTAACATTTAGTTTTAAAGCATAATGGACAAATTTAATAACTCTGGAGGATCGACATGTCTCCCTGGAGGTTTGATATACAGCCATTAATATCCCTAGTATATTTAGATTCCCTGCTATTCAAAATAATAAGCCTAGAGTGTTAATCTAGATTATCCCTAATGTTTCTATTTTGTCATAGATGTATAATGTAAGAAAAAAAATTCTCCATTATGTGTCTTTAAAGTATTGTAGTAGGCCAAAGAAAAAAAAATAATTTCGATGAGATTCTATTCTTTTTTTTTCTTATTTCTTGTTTTGAGGTTCTTCCTTGTTTTTACAATACTGCATATTGATTGATATCTGGTAGAAGAACCCCGTCAAGTTTATATCTCTTGTCTTAGGAGCTATCACGTCTTAGATATACAATACAGTTATGAAAACTCGATTTATTTTTGGGACACAGTGTGCGGTAGCGATACTAGCGGCTGGAGACAGGAAACTGGCCGTCTGAATTTAAAAGATGGGAGTAATTGGACAAACAAAACAAAATTGCGTTCCCGCGTATGGTGTTGTTGTACGATCTAGTAGGCGACAAGTTCAAGGCTCTGTACAAAAAGCTTCTCATGGGCAAGATAGGAATTGTCATAACTCCTACTGTATTGTATATCTAAGCTGTGGGAGCTATACTAGTAGTAAGGGAAATTTCTTTTCATCTATTTACCCACCTTATTATTTTCCAATAACGCTGTTATGAAGTGTGAAAGAACCTTGATCGTCTATAAACGAAGCAGATAGTGAATCCTAAAAACAAGCAGTAATATAATACAACTTGAAGAGATACGCCAGTAACTGTTGCAACTTCTCTGATGAATTTTTATAAAGCCAAACCTAACCAAAGGTCCTTTATTTATTATGTCTTATAAAGTTGATACACCATTTTCTTGTAAAGAAATGCACGTTATGTAAAAACTAGGAAAAAATTAAACAGAACGTGACTAGTCTAGATTTGAAAAAACAGTACTACCCCCTCCGCGAATTAACGCCAGTGTTTGTACTAAAGGAAAAGGGGTACTTGTCCCTTTACTTCATATTCTAATTACTTAAAAGCCCCTACTTAATATTTTCCTGATATGTTTCTCTGATGCTCAATTCTAACACCTAAGTATGATAAAAATTAAAAGACATGCCAAAAATCAAAGAAATTAAAAATGACACATTTCGGTCTTCAAAAAATGTTCTTTGGCTAAAAACGAAAATGTCAATCTAGTTAAAACCAATATTTGTTCAGAAATATCGGTGCAAGGGGGAAAGGGGGGGGGCACTTTTCCCTGTATATCCCCATTTTTATAGCTAAATAATTATTTTCTGCTGTCTACGAGTTTATTGGTACAATGCCCTTCCTAATGTCCATACGGGCATTGTACCAATGTCCTTTTAACGTCGCTGTTAAATTAGTTTTCAAAGTAAATTTATAATAAAAGTTCAATATAAGTCCAACTAGGGGAGAGGGGTGGAAAAAGAAATTATTTGTTAAAGCCTGTCTAAATTTTTTTTAATCCTGTATGACTTTCAAGTTTTAAAGCTGATAAAGATTTTTAATATTAATATTCCAATTCTATGACCAGATTTTAAGTTTTGTTCTTTCATTTTGTTTCATTCGAAAGTGGTAGGCTGTGTAGATCCCAAACAGGTAATCGTTACAGAATGTTCACCTTTCATTTGTAATTGCTGTGATATCTAACTATTGAATCGGTTTCATCTTATATAATTTTAACAACATTTTTTTACTGTAGAGATAATTCATTATACTGTGTGCAGTTCGGATGGTGTGGATCAACCAAAACTCTTCGGCCCAAAGCCAATCTTGAAGGTAAAGAAGCTGACAGAGAAGGCTCACCAAAGAGTACGCACGGGTGAAAAACCATTTAAATGTGAAGTATGTGAAAAAACTTTTTCTCGGTCCACCAGTTTGATTAACCACCAAAGAGTACACACGGGTGAAAAACCCTTTAAATGTGAAGTATGTGAAAAAACTTTTTCTCGGTCCACCAGTTTGATTAACCACCAAAGAGTACACACGGGTGAAAAACCCTTTAAATGTGAAGTATGTGAAAAAACTTTTTCTGAGTCAACCAATTTGATTAATCACCAAAGAGTACACACGGGTGAAAGACCTTTTAAATGTGAAGTATGTGAAAAAACTTTTTCTGTGTCAAGCGGTTTGATTAGACACCTAAGATTACACACGGGTGAAAAACTATTTAAATGTGAAGTATGTGAGAAAACTTTTTCTGATTCAACCAATTTGATTAAACACCAAAGAGTACACACGGGTGAAAAACCCTTTAAATGTGAAGTATGTGAAAAAACTTTTTCTGATTCAAGCAGTTTGATTAGACACCAAAGAGTACACACGGGTGAAAAATCCTTTAAATGTGAAGTATGTGAAAAAACTTTTTCTGATTCAAGCAGTTTGATTAGACACCAAAGAGTACACACGGGTGAAAAACCCTTTAAATGTGAAGTATGTGAAAAAGCGTTTTCTCAGTCAACCAATTTGATTAATCACCAAAGAGTACACACGGGTGAAAGACCTTTTAAATGTGAAGTATGTGAAAAAACTTTTTCTGTGTCAAGCGGTTTGATTAGACACCTAAGATTACACACAGGTGAAAAACTATTTAAATGTGAAGTATGTGAGAAAACTTTGTCTGTATCAAGTAGTTTGATTAAACACCAAAAACTACTCACGGCTGAAAAAATCTTTAAATGTGAAGTATGTTAAAAAAATTTTCTCAGTCACGCAGTATGATTAACCCCCAAAGAGTACACACGGGTGAAAAACTCTTCAAATGAGTGTAAAACAAATTTCTGACTCAAGCAATTTGATTTGGCACCGAACTCTACACGCTAGGGAGAAATCATTCAAGCGTGATATATGCAAGAGAGAATATTCTTCTAGATCAAATCTTAATAATCATATAAAAACCCATTCTTAGAAAAGGCCTGCTAGCTCATAGTCTACAGTAACAACTTTTATGGGCTTGCTCAACCCTATCGTAAACCATTCTCTTGTTTTTCTGCTGCTTGTTTATATGTTGTTGTTTTTTTCAGTCCATTAATTGATTTGTGGAATATTTTTGTTTATTTTTTCAGTGATTATGGTTTGCTTTTTGTTTTAAGTTGGTTTTTCCTTTGGCTGATTCTCTCCCCCCCCCCAAATCTGTCACTATATGTATCCGTGTTGGAGTAACCACCCCAGTAAAATCCATTTTATTCTTTTTAAAATTTATCTTCCCTTCTTTGACAGTTTTTTTGCGTATCATCTGGATTGAAACATTGTGAACAAACCTATATGTAGTTTTTGTTGTGTCCTCAGAGAAGTATGAACCATATTGTTCGTACAACCTATAATTTGAAATATAGTCGGTCAGTCGGGTACCCAAAACAATGCATAGGCAATTTCTCTAGAAAATATTTAGCGAATCTTCCTCAGTTTTTCGGAGCGTCCCTACTACAGAACCATATTTGGTCACTGTCATTATTGTAGCTTCCAATATTCTAATCTTGGTTTGAAGACATTTCTTCCTGTTCTTCCAAAAAAAAATTCAGCTTTAAAAAACACCCTCAGCTTTGGCTGTTGTGCTTTTAACATCTTCAAAGTACCCACCGTCTTCACTAGTAATACTTCCAAGGTAGGTGAAGCTGTCCACTTGATCGATTTTTTCTTTACGCAAAGTCAACTTTTTTTTCACTTATTCCTAGGTTTAGTGACACAGTCTTCTTAACATTAATTTTCAAACCAAACCTGGCACCTTTTCATTTTGCTCACACTTTCATCTAAGATGTTTAAATCATCAGCATAATCTATATCCTGGATGGTTATAATTCAATAAAACTGTTGATGGACATAATTCAAATAAAACCTGGTTGGTCATAATCAATAAAACTGAGAACTAAAGGTGTTTGCTGACTCAGGCATTTCTCTATATTAACCTAAGAGTAAAAAATATGATCTACACATCCTCTACCCTTCCTGAAACCACATTGCTCGTCCCTTGAAACTTTGTTTACAGCATCTTTTGCCTGATTATTTTTGAATCTTTTTAGTGCTGTCTCTAATTCTTCCTCACAAAACAAATCTTCCGTCACATCCGTGGTGTCACAAAATTCTTTATTTTGTTCTTTATATTTTCCTTTAACTTTATCCCATCTTTAAGTGGGGCAAGTCCAGATTGGCTGCTCCCACTCAATTTATTAACCTGCCAGGACAGTGTTTTACTATTATTCTGTCTAGCTGCATCTTCCAGATCCTCGGCGATTTTATCCATGGTCTCTACTTCACACCTCCTTCGTTCATACTTTAATGCTTTCTCTATTTTCACATGATCTATCATTCATATAATTCCTATACAAGCTCCTCCTCCTCTCTATTAATCATAAAGCATTTTTATTAACACTCTTAGCTGCGTTTCTAACTTTCTTCCCTAAGACAGCATCAGCAACTTCACAAATTATTTCTGTAAAATTATTCCATCCATCTTCTACATTGTCAAATTTTAAACTCTCCAAGTTAGTATTCCACTGTTCCAAGAAAGTTTCTCTCAAATTCTAATCCTGGAGTCTGCCAATGTCATGGATTCTCAGAATGTAGTTACTCTTCAAAGATTTCAGCTTTAAATTAACCATAGACACTACTAGATTGTGATCTTTACTTTCAGCATCAATAAAAGTACTCCTATATATCCCAGTATCTTGTATCGATCCTGCCAGTCTTTGGTTTACAATACCATAGTCAATAAGGTTAGCTTCTAATAAAAATTATGGTAGTTAATTAATTAGAAAGAGGTTTTTAGCCCAAAAACACCCACCAAAACAGACAAATCCATAACGATTATTTATTAGTCAGAATCCCGTGCGAATGCTGTATAGTTTGCTAGGATATAATTTCCTCGAGGGGCGCCACTCCTCAATTGGGAATGAGTTGACCACGAGGTCCCCAGTCTTGCAGGTAACCTGACTTCAAGGCAGCCCTCTGCAGAGGCCTTTGTCCATACATCTGGATCTTACGCCCTGCCGCAGTTGTCCTCCTGTAGAGGATCCTCGCATGATGGTGCGTTTTTTGTGCGTTTGTTCCTAAAAAAAAGGATTAAAACTAATTTTAAAAATTGGGAATTTGAAAGAAACTGTTAAGTGGGGCTTAGTGCCAAAATCCTGTAAATATGATGAAAAAAATTTTTTCATCATAATCCTGTAAATATGATTTGTTTATTTTATTGTTTGAGGTGGACGTCAATCCTCATGTCCTGGGAAAGAAAGAAATTAGTTATAGAGCAAGCAATGAAATTGTGCGAGTTTTCAGTTTTAATTATTAAAATTCTGTGCATTGTCAAATTTAATTAAGTAATTTTGCTTATTTATTTTCACAGTTCAAGGTGACTACACTGGCGAAAATTCACCGAAAAATTTTTTATTTTGAACGAAACAAAATAAAAATATTAAAAATTGAGGTTTCAGTTACTAATATACCTAAAATGGGACTAAGGACTTAATTTTTATTTCATTTTTTTCTGTCCATGGTACTTTAAACCAATCAAAGAATTGAGTCTGCCAGAATTGTGTTAACCAATAAAAATCCAGATGATAGTTTTTCTAAATTTCTCCTAAGGTCTTTGGATTGATGCAGCCCAATTTAGGCTTAATTATCTGTTAACTGAACTTAGTTAATATGGGCATAAGTAAACTACCTTGATGCAATTTAATTCGAACTTGTAATTTTGTTTTAATCAAATTTCGCTAATTCAGAAAACAAAGTAGACTCTCCAAGAAGCGCCCCCTTCAAATTAAAAAAAAAAAAATATTGAAAAATTAAAATTAAAAATAAATTATTGAAAAATAAAACTTAATACCATTCCGAAAAAATTATACCCGTGCCCTTTGACAACCTGAAAAAACTTACAATCTTTTGATTTAATTAAAATATAAGAGCAAAAGCATTAATAGTACTAGCCCTAAAAGTTTCTACCTAATGCCTTTAGTCGTTCTTGGGATATTGCTGAGAGGTCTTATTGGCGACCAGCATACACACAGTGTCTTTTGATTTAGTTATAAAGTAACATTTAGTTTTAAAGCATAATGGACAAATTTAATAACTCTGGAGGGTCGACATGTCTCCCTGGAGGTTTGACATACACCTATTAATCTCCCTAGTATGTTTAGATTCCCTGCTATTCAAAATGATAAGCCTAGAGTGTTAATCTAGATTATCCCTAATGTTTCTATTTCGTCATAGATGTATAATATAAGAAAAAGATTTCCCCATTATGTGTCTTTTAATTATTGTAGTAGCAAGAAAAAAAGTCTTAATGAGATTCTATTTTTTTTTTCTTATTTTCTTGTTTTAAGGTTCTCCCTTGTTTTTACAATACTGCATATTGATTGATATTTGGTAGAAGGTCCCCGTCAAGTTTATATCTCTTGTCTTAGGAGCTATCACAGCTTAGATGTATAATACAGTTATGAAAACTCGATTTATTTTTGGGACACAGTGTGCGGTAGCGATGCTAGCGGCTGGAGACAGGAAACTGGCCGTCTGAATTTAAAAGATGGGAGTAATTGGACAAACAAAACAAAATTGCGTTCCCGCGTATGGTGTTGTTGTACGATCTAGTAGGCGACCAGTTCAGGGCTCTGTACAAAAAGCTTCTCATGGGCAAGATAGGAATTGTCATAACTCCTACTGTATATCTAAGCTGTGGGAGCTATACTAGTAGTAAGGGAAATTTCTTTTCATCTATTTACCCACCTTATTATTTTCCAATAACGCTGTTATGAAGTGTGAAAGAACCTTGATCGTCTATAAACGAAGCAGATAGTGAATCCTAAAAACAAGCAGTAATATAATACAACTTGAAGAGATACGCCAGTAACTGTTGCAACTTCTCTGATGAATTTTTATAAAGCCAAACCTAACCAAAGGTCCTTTATTTATTATGTCTTATAAAGTTGATACACCATTTTCTTGTAAAGAAATGCACGTTATCTAAAAACTAGGAAAAAATTAAACAGAACGTGACTAGTCTAGATTTGAAAAAACAGTACTACCCCCTCCGCGAATCAACGCCAGTGTTTGTACTAAAGGAAAAGGGGTACTTGTCCCTTTACTTCATATTCTAATTACTTAAAAGCCCCTTCTTAATATTTTCCTGATATGTTTCTCTGATGCTCAATTCTAACACCTAAGTATGATAAAAATTAAAAGACATGCCAAAAATCAAAGAAATTAAAAATGACACATTTCGGTCTTCAAAAAATGTTCTTAGGCTAAAAACGAAAATGTCAATCTAGTTGAAACCAATGTTAGTTCAGAAATATTGGTGCAAGGGGGAAAGGGGGGGGGGTCACTTTTCCCTGTATATCCCCATTTTTATAGCTAAATAATTATTTTCTGCTGTCTACGAGTTTATTGGTACAATGCCCTTCCTAATGTCCATACATTAGGAAGGGCATTGTACCAATGTCCTTTTAACGTCGCTGTTAAATTATTAATAATTGAAATTATTAATAATTTGAAATTATTATAAATTTCAAAGTAAATTTATAATAAAAGTTCAATATAAGTCCAACTAGGGGAGAGGGGTGGAAAAAGAAATTATTTGTTAAAGCCTGTCTAATTTTTTTTTAATCCTGTATGACTTTCAAGTTTTAAAGCTGATAAAGATTTTTAATATTAATATTCCAATTCTATGACCAGATTTTAAGTTTTGTTCTTTCATTTTGTTTCATTCGAAAGTGGTAGGCTGTGTAGATCCCAAACAGGTAATCGTTACAGAATGTTCACCTTTCATTTGTAATTGCTGTGATATCTAACTATTGAATCGGTTTCATCTTATATAATTTTAACAACATTTTTTTACTGTAGAGATAATTCATTATACTGTGTGCAGTTCTGATGGTGTGGATCAACCAAAACTCTTCGGCCCAAAGCCAATCTTGAAGGTAAAGAAGCTGACAGAGAAGGCTATCGAAGAATTAACAGCTGGTATTTGGCGTTGTGGCTCCTGCGCAAAAGTAGAAAATTCGTTTTTTATGTTAAATCTTCACATAGACACCGGCTGTGAAAAAATTTCACCATTAGAGTGTGACATCTGCCCTTCAATATTTAGGGATTACAGAAAATTTGTTGCTCACATTGTGGAACACCAGATGGGAGGGACAAGAAGATGTCCTATTTGTTTGTGTGAATGTATTGGCGATGTGAGTAAACATCTAGTTATACATGGTCATTTTTCACAAAGCGTATCTAATTTAGAACTACAGGGAAGTTCATCACTAGCTGTTACACAGAATCCTTCTGCAATTGTATGCTTAAATTCATTTGAATTAGATTCTGAAGCAAAAAACTTGAACAGTCATAAGATATATTTGAATAGTTCCTCGCGAGGTAGAAAACCCAGAATACTGAAAAGATATAAAGAAGCATATACAGGGATAAAGCAATATATTTGTGATGTATGTGACAAAACATTTGCATGGTCGTGTAGTTTGATTCAGCATCAAAAAGTACATACGGGTGAAAAACCGTTTAAATGTGAAGTATGTGAAAAAACTTTTTCTGTGTCAAGCAGTTTGATTAAACACCAAAGAGTACACACGGGTGAAAAACCCTTTAAATGTGAAGTATGTGAAAAAACTTTTTCTCAGTCAACCAATTTGATTAATCACCAAAGAGTACACACGGGTGAAAAACCCTTTAAATGTGATGTATGTGAAAAAACTTTTTCTCAGTCGACCCATTTGATTAAACACCAAAGAGTACACACGGGTGAAAAACCCTTTAAATGTGAAGTATGTGAAAAAACTTTTTCTCAGTCAACCAATTTGATTAATCACCAAAGAGTACACACGGGTGAAAAACCCTTTAAATGTGAAGTATGTGAAAAAACTTTTTCTGAATCAACCAATTTGATTAAACACCAAAGAGTACACACGGGTGAAAAACCCTTTAAATGTGAAGTATGTGAAAAAGCGTTTTCTCAGTCAACCAATTTGATTAATCACCAAAGAGTACACACGGGTGAAAGACCTTTTAAATGTGAAGTATGTGAAAAAACTTTTTCTGTGTCAAGCGGTTTGATTAGACACCTAAGATTACACACGGGTGAAAAACTATTTAAATGTGAAGTATGTGAGAAAACTTTGTCTGTATCAAGTAGTTTGATTAAACACCAAAAACTACACACGGCTGAAAAAATCTTTAAATGTGAAGTATGTTAAAAAAAATTTCTCAGTCACGCAGTATGATTAACCACCAAAGAGTACACACGGGTGAAAAACTCTTCAAATGAGTGTAAAACAAATTTCTGACTCAAGCAATTTGATTTGGCACCGAACTCTACACGCTAGGGAGAAATCATTCAAGCGTGATATATGCAAGAGAGAATATTCTTCTAGATCAAATCTTAATAATCATATAAAAACCCATTCTTAGAAAAGGCCTGCTAGCTCATAGTCTACAGTAACAACTTTTATGGGCTTGCTCAACCCTATCGTAAACCATTCTCTTGTTTTTCTGCTGCTTGTTTATATGTTGTTGTTTTTTTCAGTCCATTAATTGATTTGTGGAATATTTTTGTTTATTTTTTCAGTGATTATGGTTTGCTTTTTGTTTTAAGTTGTTTTTTCCTTTGGCTGATTCTCTCCCCAGTAACCACCCCAGTAAAATCCATTTTATTCTTTTTAAAATTTATCTTCCCTTCTTTGACAGTTTTTTTGCGTATCATCTGGATTGAAACATTGTGAACAAACCTATATGTAGTTTTTGTTGTGTCCTCAGAGAAGTAAATCCTTAAAACTATGATTGTCACCAGGATTCCTACTCAAGGGATAAGGGAGGATGTCTGCTCATTAAGATATTTTTCTCATGTGTCGAGGTCTTTTAGAGTGATTATATTGTATTGATGTTTTTTGAGTGTGCAGAATTTTTTTTTTTCTTGAAACAATCTGTACAGTGTGAGTTTTTTATTGTAGCCTTTTTCATGTTGATGTAATTGAAAAAAAAACACTGGCTGAATAAGAAAAAAACTAATTTTCCCTGTTCTACCCTATGATTCTAAAAACAACCTTTAAAAAAATACTTGTATCATTTAGAATAGTGCTTCACTTTACTTTACCCTGAGCCCTCTCTAATATGTTTTCAGAATTTTATTGAAGCCTACTTCATTCTCAACAGCCCTAAATGTACACAGATTCCGAAGGAAGCAACAAGAAAGATTGTTTATAAAAAGTAGGGTCATGGGGTTAAACAAAATTTCTGAGTAAAAAAAAACCTTCGTATGGTCTATAGGATCTTCAAAGTATCCAAGTATTTGCTATGCGTAGTTCATCCACTCATTTCAACTTTCCAGCGTTCCTCCCCCCTTAAACGTGCTAATACGCAAATGGCTCTTGCTGTATAATTTAGATTTCATCCCACAGAGTATTTTCTTCTCTTTTTTCTTTAGTGTTCTTTGCCTACAGCGTAAAAATGGGACGGAAAAAAAGAAGAAAAAGCTGTCCAAACGCTCGTCCACATCGGAAATTTTTCTTCCAGTTTTTCCAAAAAATATACTCTCTAAATTATTAGTGTTTTCAGATACTGTGAAATTTTCTCTGAAAATACTAACAGAATGCCGCGAATAAAAGTAGTAGGTATTGATGACTCTATGAAGAATTTAGCTAAAAGTCGATCAGACAATTTAAATCTTTCATATAATTTATTTTGTCAAAAACTCTAGAATCTCCTGCTACTGAAGTATATGTGGCACAATATTTAGGGAGATTATGACTTATTACACTTAAATATTCGTGAGCAGGAATTAGCTAAAAGGAGGGGGTGTGTCTGATTTAAGTTTATGCTGCAGTGTAACCAACATTTCATGTAACTATGGGTTTAAAGGAGAAATATGATAAATTAGAATGGGAATATTATGACTCCACGAATTGTTGCAATATCTTGAAACAGTGGGTAGAAAATCCCTTCAATAAAACAGTTATATCCACTAACTTTACGGGTTGGAGCAATGAGAGAGCGGAAAAAAATTGGCATTGGAAGGTGGGGTGTAAGGAAACGAAGGGATTTCTTCCAGAGTTAAATCAACCCTGACTAAAAAGTTTCTACGACTGAAAAGGTTCGCGACGAGAATGGTTACAGAAGCCATAACATGAATTGGAAATTTTGGGAAACATCTTTCCTGAATAGGGAGGGGTGAATCTCCATTATGCCAAAAATGTGAGATGGCTACTGCGGGAACAAGACGGCATCTGATAGAAAAATGTCTAGCAAGGATTAGACAACGGCTTGAGTTATTTTGAACTGTTATTGCTATTCTGCAGGACATAAGCAGGTTTTTAAATGATTTTCTAAAAATGGCTGTCATTTATGATTAATGCAATGAATAAAATTGATATGATGAAACTTAAAGATAATAGAACGTTTCTGGAAACAGGGGGAAGAAATAAATGAAAGATAAAGGATATCAATACTTTTTTACGTTGACAGTTTTCCTTCCCAATTTCTTAGGGAAAAATTTCTTTTGTGTAGAAAAGTATTACTTTGTGAAAAAGTGCTACATTGTTACGTTTTCTGAAAAGTGGTACTTTAAAAAAAAAGTGCGAAAAGTAGCACGAAAGTGCTACCCGTGGCAACGCTGTTCTGAACATCCGTTTTATCGTATGTTATAAAAGCATACCATTTCACACAATATTAACGACAGTTTTGTCCAATATTTATCCCTTTTGTTGTTTGGTTCAGATATCTTCAGACTATTTACTATCTCGTACTAATTTTAAAAGATTTTTTCTACAAAACAAGTTTTTAAACAGAAATGTTAAACCGAAGAAATTGAGCCAAAGATGAGCAAAATAAAGTCCTATAATTTCTTAGGCAAAAAACAACCATAATTAACCGTCAAAAAGTAAGTGAACCGTAAAACGAACAGAAATTACAATAAATAACCAAGAAAAAGAAAAACATGAAACTCGCAAAGAAAGGAGTAGGTCAAAGAAAATAAGCCTATGTTTTCTGTAGACCAGAACATAATTGTAATTTCACTGAAAAGAATTTTTATTTCGAATTGTGTGTTTTAATTTGTTATAAAATTAAAAAAATTACACTAATAGCCAATGGTGCTAAAAAGCACAAATGATTTGAACTGACAGTTTAATACATATTAATATGAAGTCCTGACAGTCTCCACAAATTTACATTTATTAAAGTTGTAAACCAGAATATGTTGAAAATGGGGGCAATAATCCAACCCTTCTTTGCACTAGTTTCTGCTCGTTTTGAGGTTAACCTGGTTATAATTTATAGCTTTTGTTCGTTTGGGTTTCATTTATTTATTTAGTGATTTATAGTCGTTTTAAGCTTAAGCAAAGTATTTTACTTAATTTTTGGTCACGCTTCTTTAATGTGGCTCTTCATTTTTCGCTGAAAAACTTTCTTAGATTAATTTATCCTAGTTTTTAATTGACATGGTCCTTTTCATAGATTAAGAAAGAGTGTTTTAAATCTTTTGGTTTTGTTTTAATAATGCAAATTTTGATGAAATATTTATTTGTTGGACAAATCTTAGAAACAAACTTTAATAATAGTTGTAGTATGATGTTTTGTATGGATTGACACTGGGAAAATTTCAAATAAATTTGCTACTAATCTGAATAAATTTTGGGTTTTACGTAAGGTTTAAAAATTCTAATCTACAACTTGTCACAACCTTGAACAGAGAAAAATATTCGTTAACCATCCCCTTTCTCATGGCTTGAAAGTCTCAACTTGTTTCTCTTGACCTTTCTTGAAAATTAAGGGGCGTGTGTATATTACACACTCCTTAAAGGGTATCTAATATGCACACCTTTTTGATAGGCTTAGATGCACATTGTCTCTCTTGATTTTGTTTAACTTCTGACTGAACATACCTCAACACTTTTAGCCGCTCTGGTTACATCACAGATATGCCCTATGGACATAGTTGGATGCTCACATTGCGTTTTGATTTAGTTAAACATTTCTAAAAACCTACCATGAAAGTTTCAACTTAATACCTTATTCCATTCCTGATATATTGAATCACTCCCATTCTATCAACCTGAATTAACTTAACAAAAAATTATTTAGTTCAACAGTAGCAATTGAAAACAGTAGTTGTTGCAGTTACAGTAATTTGCAGTTGGAGTTGCAGTCCCACGTATTTGAAGTAGTGCTCATAAGTTGTTGCAGCTGCAATAGTCTTATTCACAGTATAAAGTAGTCACAGTCATGGTCACAGGTAGATGTGGTCGCATTCGTAAGTGGTCGTAATCACAATTAGTGGGAATCGCAATTGGCATTTATTGCAGTCTCAAGTAGTTATACAAGCAGTAATGGCCATAGCAAGCAATCGCGCAGCAAATAGGCACGGTGTAATACATATACCCACGGTGCGTTTTAATTTAGTTCAATATGCATCTAACATACCTTGGAAGCTTTACATTAATACCCTTTGCGATTCCAAATAGTGTAAATATGCCTTTATAACAACAATATTTACCTAAAAATTCCCATGAACATGTCCTGAAAGTTTCAACTTAATACATTTAGTCATTCTTGAGATTTAACAAATACGACCTTTTGAGAAACTTGAATGTAAACTAGGTCGTTTGGTTTTTTTCCACATCCCCTGTAACAAGATCTGAAATTTCCAATATGACTTCCCTAGAGTACCGTTAAAGATTCCACGCACATCCTTATTCAATCTGGATAACAAAGCGCCTTTTGACTTAGTTTTATACCCCCTCAAGTCTTCTTAAAATAAGACTGAATACCCTACTTTGTTCCTGAAGCGTTGAATATGTGCCATTTTTCAAATCTAAATTTAAGTTCACCCTTTGGTTCAGCTTAATAGTAATAGTAGCAATAGTATTCATACAGGCTTTGAGAGTTTCAACTTAATATCTTAATCCGTCCCTAAGACATAATCATGTGCCCTTTGACAACCTATATGCCCTCAATGCCTTTCAATAATGCCATAGTGCCTTAGTTTTATATCAAATATATTCTCCAGAAGTTTCTACTTATTACAACATTCCGCTTCTGAGATATTGCATCTGTTCCATTTAGATAACTTCGATGCTCTTGAGCACTATATATCTAGTTCTAGAGCAAGTGTCAGCTGGAGTAGTAGTAGAATCCCCAGAAATTTCAGTTTAATAGGCGAACCGTTCCTGATATTTTGCTGATTCACCCTTTCGACTACCAGCGTGCAACAAGTGCCTTTTTATTTAGTACACATGTACCCCATAACTACCCCCCAAAATCTTCTGTGAGTTTCAATTTAATATCCTTTTCAGTGCCTGATATATTCCATTTGTTGTATTCTGTAAACCTGAATGCACTTAAACTATTTTATTTATTTTAACAGTAGTAAAAGTAGCGGTATTAGTAAAAGTAACAGTAATACCATTAGCCTTGTAAGTTACAGTTTAATACATTAACCCTATGCTTGGATCCTATCAAAACACTCTTTTAATTACAGTGTGTGCATTGTGATTACAGGGTACAGTGTGTTTTGATTTATTTCAATGATCTGAAAATTTCAACTTAACAGTCTTAGCTGTTCCTGAAATTTTGCTTATACGCTCATGATGTTGTTATTTTTGCATCCCATGCTGATTTATCCATACTTTTTCTTAGTCTCAATAACACACTTTTATCTGCAGGGGATTGGTATGCCAGAAATGTCAATATATGCTGTTTTCTCGATCTGGTTCTCAGAAAACAGAACAGTTTTCTCTTTGTCTAAATGATAGGGTACTAAAACGTGTTGATCAATTTAATTATAATGGAATTATTTTTGATGAAAATCTTTCCGTGAACATGTGAAAACAATGTCTCTAAAAATATCGCGAAATATCGGCATTCTTTCTCGTTTATGCCATTTTTCCCCAATGGATATTTTAAAGACAATATATTTTTCTTTTGTTATTCCACATTTTCTTTATTGTGTTTATGTTTGGGTATCAACGTTTCCTTCAACGTTTAAACATCTTCAAACTCAACAAAATAAAGCCCTTAGATTAATGTTTAATGTTAATAATAGATCCTCAGTTAGCCATCTTTATGGATCTTCTGGTTTCTTCTCTGTTCATCAACATCATTTTATTGCCATTTCTAATATTTGCCATATGTTTTTGGACAACTTTCAAATTCACAATTACCCAACAACTCATAGTTCTCTTTTGAAATTAGGCCAACGGTGCGAGCGCAAATTAGTTTAAGCCGAAATAATGACGGTTATTTCTTTTGTTTGTGTTTTTTTTTGGTGATATACCTTGCGCTCAAGTATGCCATTAGGCATTTTCGCTCTTTGTTTATATGGTTTAATTCTTGTTGTAAATAAACATGTATCTATCTGATAAAGTGTCTGCACGTAGTAGATTGGATTTTAATATGATTTTGAATGGCCCTCACCATTCTTTGAAAGTTTTACCGTAAATTTCTTATCCTTAGCGTAGTATTATTCGTAGTAGGAATAAAACTAACAGGAGCAGCAGGAGTGATAGTAATGACAATAGTAGTAATATTAGCAGTAGTGGCGGTGGTAGCATTCATATAGTGCCTAATAGTTACTTCAACATCCCATCAACGCGGCCTCATAGTTGCAACTTATTACTATAGGTCAGGGATGCTCAACCAATCATTATAGTGGGCCGTGTTGTCACTTGAAAGAATTCAATTTGTCCAGAACCTATTAAATTTTAATTATAATTAAGTTTCAATAAATATTACTGATACACTCTTTTGATAGCCTGTATCCCCATAGTGTGGTTTTATTAAGGTCAATACCTCTTAATTTCTGCTTAAAGTTCCACATTATACATTTAGTTTTCAACATCCCTTGAATAGTAGTAGCAGCACTAGTAATATGCATAAAGTGACTTTTGGCTAGTGCAAGAAATAAGGACAATCAATTGTTTTCTGAAATAAAAACAATGAAACCTATCAACGCAATAAAATTTTTCAAAGACGGAATGTGTTAGAAACGTAAAACTGAAATATTTTTGTGCTATTAGGGAGAGCCCAATGAAGTGTAAACCCAGGACAAGAAGAATTGACCGTGACAGTGCTGTGGCCTGTATAACCCTGCAAAGGTTGGTATCTCTTATCACTGCTCCCTGGAGACAGAGACACAGAAAAAGTGTACGTAATACATCAAACGAAATAATTTTATTTCCATAATTGAAATTGACAAAATCCAAGAATCCTTCACCAACGCTTTAAATGTTTCCTTCATTGCTAGCAGCCAGACAACACTATATGGAGTACCCTGACAATGATGCCAATTCCTCTGTGAGCAATCTAATGTCTGCCCGATTTGATGGCACTGAAATAGCTTACAGTTGTGATGAAGACACTGCCTTGCCATCTATTATAAGGGTCAAGGTTTTATCTTATTTCTTGTCATGACCTCGACAAAGTTTCCCAATGCCTTGTACAAGCGGCAAAGTGAACCACTCGATCTCCCGTTGCGCTACATTACGTCGACAGTAAACCTGGCCTTAATTAATTTGTTTTAGACAAAATTGTAGGGGATTGGGGTGATGTTCCAGTTTCTCCTTTTGGCACTGCCGCCTCTCCCTAATTAAGGCTCACCTAAATACCCTTAGCCTGAGAAATAGTGGAAGTTGCAAGACTAGCAATCATAGGACTATTAGTATTAGCATGCATAGATGGATAGGTATTTATTGCAACAAAAGTCACTTTGGGCAATGGCAAAAAACAAATAACACAAAATAATAGCTTATGATACTAACACTCATAGCAAACATGGTATATAGTAGTAACAATGAAAAAGTATAACATCTGTGAAACAAAAGAAATATAATAAGGCACATTATACCATAAACCTAACATTAAGTGTCGCCGATATATCGTAAATGCTATATAGCTTTTTATCTTCAACATTTTCTTTTAGAATAGAATATATTTATTCACTACAATAGCCGGAGCTAGCATCAGCATGTCAAGACAAAAATAATTTATACCTTCAAAAACACTCACAGGAAAATTTAAACAAACATTATATAAATCAAACATTAAATATTAGTCGTGTAAATATTATTAAAATGACGGGTAAAATATGGGACAAATGATTTGCGATGTCTCTCAGTACTATAGGCGGAGCAAGTCAGTAACTGTGGACAATTCTTTTTTATTTGTCGGAGTCAAGTAACTGGTCCTTCAGTTGGGGGGCGGGGGCTCTCAAGGCTGGGTAGTAGACAACAATGAGTTGGGGAATTCAAACAATTTAGTCCAAATCTATATGTTAAGCCATGTCTATGACTATCAAGTGATAGTCGCACCCTATCGCCCTCACCCCTTGCGAAAATCTCTCTCTGCTGCATGGCTACACGGACTTGTCTCCCCGCGTTCTTTATATCCACTTTACAATTACTTTTTTAAATTCCCACCATCCAACCCCTCCCTTTTACCCAAATTCAAAAAATTTCTACCCTCAAATACTTCAACTCTTTACAGTTCCTTACCGTCAAATGCGGTCTGTACTATATTATGAATGGCTGTTCAAGTAAATAATGATATGCAGCAGTCCCGTTTGGACTTGCTGCAAAGTTCGCCGTTTCGTATTGAAGATGTTTTGTCGTTATCGGTAGCGAATGATTTTGTGGGTCATCCATTTAAGCCGCTGCGGAGTAGCAAATATATTCGGTTAAGTGATAATGAAATGCCTGGGCAATCTGAGTCTTTGACTGTGGCTCAGTGGAATTGTCATCTGAATTCTAACCACCATGAGGTCGCCCGTCTGCTAGATCTTTATAAAAATAAGGTAGAAATATTAGGGATTTGCGAGTCGTTCGTAACTGAAGACACTTTCCTCTCGTCACATTTTTTTCCAGGCTATAAACTTGTATCAAAATCAAGGAGTTCAATGAGAGGAGGAGGTTTGACTTTTCTGCTAGCAAATTCTTTGGATTACGTAATTCGAGATGATTTAACTCTCTGGAATGAAGGTAAGCTCGAAACTTTATCAATAGAAATAGAGTAAGAGAAAAATAGAAAGTTCATCATTTCTTTGGTGTACCGGCCGCCCAGCGCAAACCCAGATGATTTTTACCGGCCTCCCCCTAACTCCCCCAAAGAGAGCACACCTGGCCCGGTTATGTCAGTCACTTATCTTGGACTTGTACTTATCCTTCCTACCAAGTTTCATCCTGGTCTCTCCACTCTAAGCGTTTCCCAAGATTTCAGCCCCCCCCCCCAACTTCCCCTAATGAAACTGGATCCGGTCGGGATTTAAAATAAGAGATCTGAGTTACAAAGTCTTACTAATACCAAATTTCATTAAGATCCAATCACTTCTTCTTAAGTTAAAAATGCCTAGTTTTTCTATTTTTTCAGAATTAACCCTCACCCCCCCCCAAAGAGACTGGATTATGTCAGTCACGTATGTGGGACTTGTGCTTATTTTCCCACCAAGTTTCATCCCAATCCCTCCACTCTAAGCGTTTTCCAAGATTTTAGGTTTCCCCCTCCAACTCCCCCCAATGTCACCGGATCCGGGCAGAATTTAAAATGAGAGCTCTGAGGTGCGATATACTTCTAAATATTAAATTTCACTAAGATCCGTTTATTCGTTCGTATGTTAAAAAACCTCTTTTTTTCTAATTTTTCTTCTCCTTTCAGCCCACCAAATGGTCGGATCAGGGAAAACGACTTTATCAAGACAATTTACGCAGGTCCCTGACACGCCTACCAATTTTCCCAACTCCCCCCAAAATCACCGAATCCGGATTTAAAATAAGAACTCTGAGACGTGATATCCTTCCAAACTTCAAATTTCACTACAATCCAATCACTCTTTTGTAAGTTAAAAATACCTAATTTTTTCTAATTTTTCAGAATTTACCCTCCCCCTACAGCCCCCCAAACAGAGCAGATCCGTTCCGGTTATGTCAATCACGTATTTAAAACTTTTGCTTATTTTTCCAACCAAGTTTCATCCCAATCCCTCCACTCTAAGCGTTATCCAAGATTTTAAAAACCCCCCTCGAACTTCCCCCAATGTCACCGGATCTGGTCAGGATTTAAAATAAGAGCTCTGAGACACGATATCCTTCCGAACATCAAATCTCATTAAGATCCCATCACCCATTCATAAGTTAAAAATATTTCATTTTTTCTGTTTTTTCCGAATTAACCAAAGATTTTTGGTAATACTATTTAAACGCTTTAAAAACATTTAACATATAATGTGACACTTCAAACATTTTCATGTAATGTTCATTCCTTTATTCAGATATTCCTTATGATCCTTATCCTAGGACCAAAGATCCTATATATTCCTTATGGTCACTACTCCTTTGTCAAGCAAATATAATAAAATTTGTCCTTTTTTGAATCTCTGCAAGTGTTGGTGGGATAATTTCTCTCCAGGACTTTTTGAATAGAAATTCATAAACTCATGTTTTTAATTCTGTAGCTCAACCTTAAGTTCTTCTATATTTAGTATGGTTACCGTATTTTTGTTCTTCTAACCGCTAAAATACTAAAATAACTTTTTTTTTATTTTAGAACTCTGTAAGTCAACTTTCAAAATTTCATTCTACGTCATCAATGAGAACAAAATATGGTATGAACAATCCCATTGCAATAATGGATAAAAATAAACCAAAAATTAATTCATTAGGGCTATTAGTTTCCCACAGCCCACTCTGGAATACTTGATTGAAACTAATTTTTTTTTTATTTAGCTGGGTGGGATAATTTTTATTATTTGATTGAAATTTTTTATTAGTTCTTCTAAGTCGTTCAAATATTAAAATAGTATTTCATTTATTTTAAATTTTTTTTTATACGTCGACTTTCAAAAATTCATTCTACGTCATCAGCGATGAAAAAATATGGTATGAACAATTCCATTGCGATAATGAATAAGAAGCAACAAAAATTTAATTCGTTGGGGTTATTGATTCCTCAGAGCCCCCCTCTGGAATTTTCGATTGAAACTAGAATTTTTTTTTGTCTTTAGCTGGGTTGGATAATTTTTATTATTTCTAAAATATCCATTTTTTTTAAATTTGATGCTGGTTTATATTAAAATTTATGATGTTATCACTGGAATGTAACTCAACATTATTATTGTAATTTAGGGTTTGTGCATATTGGCCAGTATTTATATTTGTTTGTTGTCTTAAGTTTATATAGCCGGTTTGTTGATTTTTATTTTTATTTATACTCTCCAATTTTTGAGGTTAATAAAATGTTTGAATGTGATTTATCTTGTTTATATTGCTTTATATACTGTTGATATTATACTTGTAAAGTTTACAAAAACTTTTTATGTTTGACTAAATATTTCTTTTTCAAACTAAGTTCACAACACTACTAGTTTCAAATACACCTTCATCATTGATGTCCAGATTTTGGGAATCTAATGCAGATGTTAAGTTGAATATTTTGTCCCATTGTCTGTGCATATAAATAGATTGTCAGGTTTACCAACTCTTGAACATGCAACAGAATAATTGTCCATGGGAAAACAATCCGTATTCAGATCTATACCGCATTTTTCTAACGATTGCCCTTGAGCTTTGTTGATAATGATTGCTAATCAAACATTCCCTGTGTCCCCGTCGTCATTTATATATCCCCCTGTGCCCCCGGCGTCCCCGTTGTAGTTGTGTCCCTGTGTCCTGGTCGTCATTTATATTCCCTGTGTCCCGGTCGTCATTTGTGTCCCGGTACCCCAGTCTGTAATCTCTCTTTGAGTGTCCTGGTCGTCATTTATATTCCCTCTGTCCCGGTGTCTGGGTCGTGTCCCATTGTCTGTCCATATAAATAGATTGTCAGGCTTACCAACTCTTGAACATGCAACATAATAATTATCCATGGGAAAACAATCCGTATTCAGATCTATACCACATTTTTCTAACGATTGCCCTTGAGCTTTGTTGATGGTGATTGCTAATCGAACATTCCCTGTGTCCCCGTCGTCACTTATATATCCCCCTGTGCCCCAGGCGTCCCCGTTGTAGTTGTGTCCCTGTGTCCTGGTCGTCATTTATATTCCCTGTGTCCCGGTCGTCATTTGTGTCCCGGTATCCCAGTCTGTAATCTCTCTTTGAGTGTCCCGGTCGTCATTTATATTCCCTCTCTCCCGGTCGTCATTTGTGTCCCGGTTTTCCGGTCTGTAATTTCTCTTTGAGTGTCCCGGTCGTCATTTATATTCCCTGTGTCCCGGTCGTCATTTGTGTCCTGGTGTCCCGGTTTGTAGTGTCATCTTATAATGAAGTCATATACAAAGCCTTATATACTTATAATGACGCCAAATGCAAACCCACAAACAAACAAACATGCATATATACAACTTATTTTTATATATGTAGATACAGTTTCTTCTTTAGTTTTTTTTCTTTTTAAGTTTTTTCTTTTTTTTAGTTTCATCTTTTTATTGATTTGTTTTCTTCAATTTGTCCATGTTCATTCTAACATTGACACTTGGAAAAATCTTTACGTGCCAAGCATGCTACAGCTCCAACAATTTATATTAAACCTCAGTATTTGGGGTATCTGTTTTAAGGTTTTCAAATTACTTTAATCTATTGTCAAAATATATTGAAATATTTGTGCAATTCCCAGTTTTTTAGTTTTTTCTTTTTTTTCTTTTTTTTGTTTTTTTTTCTTTTTAGTTTTTATCTTTCTTATTTTTTTACGTTTTTTTCTTTTTAGGTTTTTTCTTTTTTTAATTTTTTTAATTTTTAATTTTTTTTTTTAGTTTTTTCTTTTTAGTTTTTTACCATTTTTCTTTTTTCGAATTACTTTAATCTATTGTCAAAATATTTCGAAATATTTATGCAATTTCCAGTTTTTACATTTTAGTTTGTTTTCTTTTATATATATAGAAGATATAATCTGGCGTAACAGACAACTTATTTTTATATATACAGACAATATATTTTCTGCTCAATTTACAGCAATGGAGATAAAAAAAAGAGGAGTGAAGAAATAAATACCATCTTCTACAAATGCAAAATATTTACACTACAATACTTACTTTTTACTACTACACTACAAGGACACTAATTTTCAGTGTTTTATTTTAGAAATGAAACAAGTGAAGCAAATTAGCAAATTTCTATAGAGAAATTTGCAAATTCCAGAATTTGCAGGAATTGTTGTCCATAATCCATTGCATGGTTTCAAGTTTTTTTTTTATCTTGTTTCAGCTTCAGCATTCTCAAATTTTAAGATTATGAAGTCCAATTAAATTGTAATTTGTTCTGGTTTCGCCCAATAAAATATTACTCAAAATATTTGACTATACAAAAACCAAATGCTTGAGATGTATCTTCACTGTCAAAACATGCAGAGCTCAGTTCCTTGGTGTCAGGTTCAAGTTTACATGGTCCTGAAAAACAGCCAATAGTACCCACAGGAACATCTTCCCTTTTAAAAGACAAAAGAGAGTTTGGAAAGTCAAGAAGCGCATTGTCGTGACTTGGTAAAGCCTCTTCAACTTCTGAAAGAAAGTGTAAAGAAAAGGGACATCAAACACATTCAACACAAAAACTTACAAAGCAAGACCAGCTGCTTCCCATTTTCAACACAATGGCCACAAGAAAGAATAATGACCCTTATAAGGAGAGAAATAAAACTATGTTTGGTAAATAGCCAACACAAATATTTAGAATTAGAGCTGAAAAAGTCTTGAAAATCATCTAGCATGAAAGAGCCACCAAACAATAGGTGACAATATGGCTTTTTCCTTTGAATGCTAGTCCTAGTTTTCTTAAAATTGTTCAATTAATTCTATTGTTGCATCTTTTACTCATTTTGTTTCAAATTCTATATTGGTAAAATGATTCAGAAAACATGTGAATATACAAGAGAGAAAATAGGTACCCTACTTCCTGTTTCAAAAACATTGACTTACCATAGATGATAATTGAAATATGTTTCCTTCCAATTCTAATGAAATAACTGAAAGATTATTGCTTACTATATGAATTATTTTTTTCTAACCCCCCCCCCCCCTGAAAAAAGATCTTCCTTTTTACAAGGGAGTCAATTGACAGCAAATACGGCCTAGAGGCAAGCTTGTAATTTTGAGACACAACAAACATACAAATCAGACTACTTGAGATTAAACTATCATTGATTCAATATGGCTTAATCTTGAATCTTAGAACAAGTATTGATTAAAATCAACTAACAAATCCTTTGTGATGAAAATATTATTTACAATAAACATAAAGACAATGCTCCCTGGAAAATAAAACATGAAATATCTTTGGTAGGCAATAAATAAGATAATCACACTTAGCTTGTATGCTAAGTCTGTTTCATCTTCTGCAAATAAAACCCTCGGTATCATAAAAAGAACCATCTCCAGCCGACACCCTAGAGTTCTTATGAAGTTATATAAGGCGCTTGTACGTCCACACCTGGAGGTTGGAATGTCATTGGCAGCCCCTTTCTTCAAAAAAGATAAGACGTTGCTTGAGGATGTCCAGCGTTGTGCCACTAAGATGGTTAGCAGCATGAATAAATTTCCATACAAAGAAAGACTACATCATTTGAAGCTGCCAACGCTGACATACTGACGGAAAAGGGGTGACATTATTTTAACCAAAAAAATCATCTCTAAAAACACCCTTCCCAGTCTTTTTGCACAGCCCTTGCATTCTGGTACTAGAGGACATTCATTGAAGCTCCCCATGCAGCGTTCCACGAGTAGACATAGAAGCCATTTCTTCAGCCAAAGAATCATCAATATAAGGAACCAGCTCTCTGAAGAAACAGTTTCTGCTACTTCAACTGAAATGTTCAAGTCCCACATTGATAGGGAATGGCTCTGCCAGGAGTTCCTTTACATTTGGGAAGCTGCAGAGTCCTCCATAAGAGTCTAGTTTAACAGCCACAATCTACACCAAACAAGTTCTTTTTTTTTCATGGAGCATCACAAGGATGGATAATCCTTATATTGCTCCAAGCTGTGATTTAAGGTAATTTAAGCTATACTGAACAAATAGCACATATTTATGAAAACAGTAAAAACAAACTTTGTTTTAAAAATAAGTGAATATGTGCAGTGTGGGAAAGGGGAAGTTGTCTAAAATCTACTAAAAAAAACCTAGAAAAATCAATGTTTTTGCACCCCTCCTACTCAAAATCTATTGACTGCACCATATAAAACTAGCAACACCTGAACAACTCTTGATAACAAGTTTGGGAAAACTGGAAAACTTGACGAATTTGGACAAACTGAAAAAAACCTAATGGAATTATGTGCTCTTTGTCAAGGAAATGATTCAGATAACAAGTGGCAAGATAAAGACAATAACAAACATCACACAATAAAAACCAACAGCTTGTGCATTAGCTACCAAGAAGGGTACTTATTGGTAACTTAAAAAAAAGAAAATTGCTTGATGTATCCTTTTAATCATCAACATGTACCTTATAATAAACTCCTTTTCTTTTTCTTTATTTATTTACAAATCAAAAAAAGATAGTCACAGGAAACAAACAAATTACCTTACCTTAAATCACATTTGCCAGTGAGATAATTTGGTAGATACCAACAAATATCAAGTAATGTTATGAAAAATGATGAAGGTAATTTGGTTTAAAAAACTGCTTATTGTAAGAGACAGAAACTAGTCCCTATAATTAATATATGATTGTATTATTATAGATAATTATAATAAAACTAGTACTTATAATTAATAGATAATTATTGTGGCTGCCATACAAAATAAACTCTTCAGTAGGAATGCATTTTTTCTACTGCTTTCTAATTTTTCTCTTACTTGTTTATGCCCAAAAACAGAAAATAGTTAGAGAAAATTTGTTAACTTGAGAGACTTTTTGTCTCTCCAAGCTGAAAAAATATAGCTTATAATTTAGGCTTTTGTGTAGCAAAATACCTAGCTTTTATGCAGTTGCATGTTCTTTCTTTTTTGTTATTTTTACAGAGAACTTTAGGATAAGATGAATAAGAGACAATTTACTAAAGAAAAACAGCTTTTTTTTAGTTTTTTATCAAAATTTCTATTGGATAACTTACCATTTTTAAAAAAACTGTCTCAGGAATAGTAATAGGCTCAGCCATGTTTGTAGCTTGTGTCACATCCATAATAGTATTTCCAAAATAAGTTAATGTCAGCTAAAAAAACATATAATACTAATTTACTATGAACAACACTTAGAAATGGCACTCTAGTTTAAAATTGTCAACAAAGCATGCAGATTGTTATACATTCACTATGATAGATTTTCAAACTGGTATTTTTTGCTAGTTTTTAACAACTTACTGAGAACAATTTTTTTCTTTTATTTTTTATGTCTTTTTTTAGTGCGTGGGAGTTGGAGGGGGAAACCGGAATTCTTGGAAAACATGGAAATTGGGGTATTTTTATCTTACGAATAGATGATCGGATCGTAATGAAATTTGATTTTTAGAAGGAATTCATGTCTCAGAGCTCTTATTTCAAATCCCGACCAGATCTTTTGACATTGGGGGGAGTTGAAGGGGGAAATCTTGGAAAAACACTTGGAGTGGAGGAATCGGGATGAAGCTTGGTGGATGGGATAAACAAATGTCCTTGATACGTGATTGACAGAATCGTACTGGATTCGCTCTCTTTGGGGGAGTTGGGGGGAGGAGTTCACTGATTTGGCGAGTTCGGTGCTTCTGGACGTGCTAGAGCGATGAAAGTTGGTAGGCGTGTCAGGGAGCTGCACAACTTGACTTGATAAAGTCGTTTTCCCAGATTCAACCATCTGGAGGGCAAAACGGAGAGGAAAAATTAGAAAAAAATTAGGTATTTTTAACTTACGAGTGGGTGATCAGATCTTAATGAATTTTGATATTTAGAAGGACTTTGTGACTCAGAGCTCTTATTTTTTATCTTGACCGGCATTAAGCCTCTTATTTTCCTTTTTAAATCAATCTATTGATTCATAGAATTTTGTTAGAGCTCATACCATATGGTCTCTTGGCTCTTAGCTCTTCTCGCCTCGTCACAAGTGCCATATGAGCTCTTAGATCTTGTTATGGAACTTGGTATTAACCAAGTGACATAAAGCAATCGCCAATTCTGTCGGTCTGTCTGTCTGTCGGTCTGTCGGTCCCGGTTTTCCTACTTTAGGCACTTCTAAGTAAGATATGACGATGAAATTTGGCAAGCGTATCAGGGACCGGACCAGATTAAATTAGAAATAGTCGTTTTTCCGATTCGACCATGTGGGGGGGGGGGGGAGTGGGGAGCCGGTTAATTCGCAAAAAATATAAAAAAATGAAGTATTTTTAACTTATGAGCGGGTGATTGAATCTTAATGAAATTTGAGTTTTGGAATGATATTGTGTCTCAGAGCTCTTATTTTAAATCCCGACCAGATCTGATGACATTGGGGGGAGTTGGACGGGGGAAACCTAAAGTCCCGGTTTTGCTACTTTAGCAGATCCGGTCCGATTAGGTCAGTCACGTATCTTAGACAGATTTTTATTCTTCCCATCCAGTTTCATCCTGATCTCTCTGCTTTAAGTATTTTCTAAGATTCCCCCCTCCCCCAAATGACGCCGGATCCGGTTGAGATTCAAAATAAGAGATCTGAGTTACGAGGTCCTTCTAAATATGAAGTTTTATGAAGATCCGATCACTCCTTCTAGAGTTAAAAATACCTCATTTTTTCTAATTTTTCAGAACTACCCCCCTCCCAATAGAGCGGATCCGTTCCAATTAAGTAAATCACGTATCTACGACTTCTGTTTATTTTTCCCACCGAGTTTCATCCCGATCCCTCCAATCTAAGCGTTTTCCATGAATTTAGGTTCCCCCACCCCAAACTCTCCCAATGTCACCAGATCCGGTCGGGATTTAAAATAAGAGCTTTGAGACACGATATCCTTCTAAATATCAAATTTCATTGAGATCCGGTCGCCCGTTTGTAATTTAAAAATACTTAATTTTTTCTAATTTTTCAGAATTGACCCCCCCCCAACTACCCCAAAGAGAGCGGATCCGTTCCGCTTATGTCAATCATGTATCTAAGACTTGCGCTTATTTTTCCCACCAGATTTCATCCAGATCCCTCCACTCTATAAGTGTTTTCCAAGATTTTAGGTTTCCTCCTCCCAACTTCCCACCAATGTCACCAGATCCGGTTAGGATTCAAAATAACAGCTCTGAGACATGATATCCTTCCAAACGTCAAATTTCATTAAGATCTGATCAACAGTTTGTAAGTTAAAAATACTTCATTTTTCAATTTTTTCCGAATTAATGGGCCCCCACTCCCCCCCCCCTAGAAGGTCAAATCGGGAAATCGACTATTTCTAATTTAATATGGTTCGGTCCCTGATACGCCTGCCAAATTTCATCGTCCTAGCTTACCTGGATGTGCCTAAAGTAGCAAAACTGGGACCGAAAGACAGATAGACCGACAGAATTTGCGATTTCTATATGTCATTTGGTTAATACCAAGTGCCATAGTTAGGAAAAATCAATTCAATTTTAAGTTAACAAGAATTCAATTTTCAGAATTCAAAAAGAAGGAATTCGATTTTAAATAACAAGACCATCATATTCAGCTATTCAGTTTTTGATAGTATAAGAACTCAATCTAGGATGTTTGCATAAGCGGGCTCAGGACATTTTTCATAAGTATAGGAGTATGATAAGTACCAAGGACAGGGAAACTGAATTGTACTTGCTTAAATTGGTTAAATGGAAGCCTGCACAATCTTGTTTAGATTGTCTTGCAGAGTTAGGAAAAATCGGGAATTCAGTTTTTAATCAGCAACATCACCATATTCGGTTATTTAGCTTTTGGTAATATCATGTGCCACATCTAGGAAATTTGTCATAACCGGGCTCGGAACAATGTGAAATACCAAGGACAGTAAAACTGAATTCTGTTTGTTTGAATTGGTTAAATGGAAACCTATATAAATTTATGTATCTTGTAAAGTTTAAAAAAATCGGAAATTTATGTATTTTGTAAAGTTAGAACAAGGTCGGAAATTCAATTTTTAATCAACAAGACCACCATATCCAGCTATTCAGTTTTTGGTGGCATCAGGTACTATTTCTAGAAAATTCTAAAACATTTTGAAGTACCAAGGATTGTAAAATTATTACCCGTCTCTCTACCTATATGATTTGTAACCGGTCACAGCCACCTGAGTTATTTCCTACATAGAATTGGAAAAACGACTTTACTTTGTGATCCAGCAGGGGATAACCTACGCACATTTATCAGTTTTGGATCTGTTTTTGAAAGACAGCCTGCAAGCAAGAATTTCTTTGAATTAGCAAGATATTCGGAACGGGAAGTGGCACCATTCCTGGCTACGATGAAGTGGAGTTCTAGCAGGATGGATGAGTTTTCGCTGAAACTCCTAAAAACTGCAAAAACGAGTGTATTAACTTATCTTGACGCACCTTGTTAACCTTTCTCTGGATCATGGAGTCTTCCCGGAAGCACTAACGATTGCAAGAGTGGTTCCTCTTCATAAATGAGGGAAAAAAGATGACCCGTTGAATCGAAGAGCTATATCTCGCTACACTGGAATGAAACTATCCTACCTCCAAATGGCCGTCGATTCAAACTATCCTACGTCCAAAACCTCTACTTTTCAGGAGAGCTATTTGAAGTTTTTAAGATTATCTTTCCAGTACTTCAAAAAGAGGTTATAGGGGAACAACCGAACTGTAGAGTTTCTTTTGTATTAGCTGTGTATTAGTTAAGATATTTTTGACCTACTTAGGTCAGAACGTCGAAAAAACTGAATATAGGACGGTAGTCATATTATCTACATCAGAACGAGACAATCCTAAGTCCAATTTTTGGACATAGGATAGTTACAGATCTGAGAAGCCCTGCTGAAGGAAGGCACAGTTCATCCTATGTCCGTATTATATAAATATTTCACCATATATTATTTTAATTCATATTCAAAGTATGACAAAATGAAAAATTACTATTCGAAGTATCAAAAGGGTAAAATAAAACAAAGTTAATCAGAATCATCCAACTCCGCAGAACCTTCTTTTAAACAGTCGAACAGAAGGTCTCTGAAAAACTGGTCGTAAGCTTCAGGAATCATTTTTTTTTTTTTTTACAAAGATCTTGAATATCGCGGTGCACTCTTTCGCGAATTGGAACTGGGCCAGAATACAGCTTTTGCAAATCGTACGACCCAGCTGACTTCTTCGCTGAAATTTTCCCCTTCTTGACCTCCTGATTGTTTCAATCATCTTGATGTCTTCGGCTGCCCAGCTGGTCCGAACACTAATCATGTCAGGCAATGTGTAATCGACTTTCAACACTCGGATTTCTGTGAAGTTCACTTTAACCCCGTTGATATCTACGTTAAAATTATCACTGGTCTCTCTACATAGCTTATCAAGACCATAGAAATCAGAGATTCCCATTTCCTTTACTTTGTAAGGACTCTTCAAACATGCACTTTTTGCAATCTGAAACCCCTGAGAAGGCATATACGCTGTTTGGTTCTTAGCAAATCTCTCGATGACAGCATGGACCGAATCGTTTTTTATTTTGCTTGTGCCCGGTTTCAAGATACATGTGAGTAATTACTATCTTAAATTTACTGGCCTAGTGTAAATAAAGGGAAACAAGGTTCTTGTTCTTGTTTTGTCCTCCGCCATTGTCACTTATGAAAACGAATTCTTTTGCTCCTATCTCTACCTTACTCACAATAAAGTTGTAAGCACAACTCCCGATTTCTGACGTGCTTCTTTTAGCAGTGCCTGCATGCCACATGTAGCAGTTTCCTTCGCGAGTATTGCAGTTATAGATACTGAGATTGTAACTGTGAAGTTTCGACTTATAGTAATAAGAAGAAAATCATCCACGCGCACGCTGTAGGACCTTTTGCAAGTCAAAGCACGCTTTGATAATCCTTTCAGGGTCCATCTTTCCTCTCTCTTGTTCCTCTGCCATAGAATTTCTACTTTCTTCCTATTTCTGATGTGCTCACTGTGCTGTATAGTCAACTGTTCTTTCATCTGAGGGCTAGCATTTTCCATCGCAACACACTTGTCACATTGGTCTTTTTTGGGACGGAAAAAGCTGAGATTTAACTCATGTTGAAAATTTTCTCTTTATTTGTCGGATCTTGTACCTTGTCTATTATTTTTCAGGCACCAGTCTCGATAGAGTCTATAAAGGTGAGCATGACTTTTGATCCCATCCTCCAAATACTAATATTTAGATCTAACTCTGCAGTAATAGCTTGGGGCTTTTTTTCAAAAGTTTTATATGCTCCCTGCATTATTTAAGTTCTCTCATATCGGTGAATTAGCGGGATTCCTCTTTTCGACCTCTTTCATTCCTTTTCGCAGTTCCTGTACCATGTACTTTTTTCTTCAACGCAGTTTTCACCATCTGTTCAGAAATTCCTAGCGTATTTACGAAAAACAGTCAACAGACTTTCTCAGGTTCCTCATTAATGCACAAGGAATACGCTACTGAAAACACCCTCCTCTCTGCTTTTTCAGTGTCATTGTTCTTTCCCTCTGTTCCTTCTTCATGATTATGATTATCGCTCTTACGTATCCTAGAACGTTTTTTTTCTTGGCTTGACTAACTTGCTAAAGTATGTAGTTTCTTTGTCTCTTAATATCACCCAATTCCCAGTAAGACCTGAAAATGGTTATTCGAGTCTCTTCCGGAATTCTTTCATAACACATCACCCTGCACTTACAAGGCCCCTTCATAGTCCTTTCTGGCACAGTCTTTCCTTTGCTACTAATGTGTTTGATGCCAGTATTCAACATCTTCTTTGCTATGTACCTTTTCCAGCTGGAAGGTCTTCTCTTCCTCTTCTTTCCCTGGGCAGTAGGACTTTCTTCCGTTACACTAAGTTCACCAGCAGACGCACTGTCATTTTCCTCTATTCCACTAAGTTTGTTAGCAGAGGTATTTCAATTCTCTTTTATTCCACTAAGTTCATTAGCAGAGGTATTCCCATTCTCTTCTATTCCACTACGTTCATTAGCAGAGGCATTCCCATTCTCTTTTATTCCACTAAGTTCAAAAGCAGATGCAGCACCAGTAATGCCTAGCTCACAAAAGTTCTCGGATTCATCCTGAATGGTAGCTTCGCTTGCACCTAAGGCAGAATCGTTATGCACAGAAAGATCTGCACTAGAGCCTTGCTCATTAGTTTGAAAGTGCACCTCAAGATTCAGAATAGTAGTGTGTGACACATGAGGAGCGTCAGGAATGCACAGCATCATTCCCAGATCAAGACTAGTCTTTACTGTCAAATCCGAATCTGCACGGGTTTCATTCGTTTCAAACGAGCTGCCAACTTCTGTGGTCATGGCCCGTAGCATTCCTCCCAACTCTCCTGAGTAAATTACTGAGGTTTCTGGGTGACTCAAATAATTAGTGTTAGAGTTGCAGTCAGATTTGTTGCCAGTAGTTGTTTTCACAGCCGAACCTGGAAAACAAAATTGTTACAGCAATGTCATACATAAGTACTATTTTTTTAGGGCAGTCAAATCTTATTTTGAAGCCCCGATAACTGCAGCAACAGTGAGTTAAATAAAATAAGCTTTTTATGTTGTTTAAGTTGTTGCCAGATTTAAAGGTTGCCTCGTTAGATGTTTAGAGAAAATCTGATGTCACTGAATCATAGGTGTTGAAAATACTGTATTTCTTTATGTTTACTATTTATATGCTGCAAATATTCAGCCTATTCAGTTCAGTTCACTTGATACTACCAAACTCTATAGAATAAACGGGCAGTATCCAGGAAGTCTAGAAGACTTGTATCCAGGAAGTCTAGAAAACTTGTCAACTACTAATGGACTTGTAAACCTATAATATTCTACTATAAAAAATATTTAGACTGAAGTTGTCAGAGCTACAAGATACAATCTTATTCTCTTTTACAACATCCGAGCAATCATGGCTCATTTGAACCTATTAAAGCCACTGTCCACCAGAAATACAGGTTGTCCGGCACATTTTAGTAGTCACATCGACCATTTCATATTTCCCACTGTAGAGCTAGTGAACAGGCAGAAGGGACGGTGTAAAGTTTGACCTAAGAGATTGTGTCTAACCAGTAAAACCTTATCAGTATCAGTGGAAAGGTCAGATAATACTGTAATAGTAGATCAGATGTTGTAAAATAGAATCCCTCAGTTCCAGTGGGCACAGTGCCAGTGGTGGGGATAGCTCAGGGATGGCAGCTACCAAACATTTAGGTACTCTACTCCAGTCTGCCACAATTCCCTGATTTTCGGATAGTCATTGCAGAACGTTGGATATATCCAGCATTTGGTATAGATACCATATACCAAACAATGGCCTATTCCTAACGCTGGATGCCTGTTACCAATAAAGTATTGATGATTTATTGATGAGTGCTGAAGCTCAAAAATAAACCAATCAGATTTCACCCATAGTGAGATAGGTCAGGGTTAGAGTGCCAACAGATATCCAACGTTTGGCATAGTGTATCCGGCGTTAGGCATAGGCTATGGATATGCATAGATGATACGGTGTTAGATGATAGATATATCTAACGTTTGGAATAGGGTATCCAAAATTCAGGGTTTGTGGTTGACTGCTTTACCAAGGAATGAGCTGACGTGACTGGCCAGAGTGCACCAGAGGGGACCAGAAGAAATCCACAATATCTAAGGAAAGCACAATACCTCAATGGTCTACTGTCTAATGTTATAGTAACATTGAAAAGACAAAAAAAGGAACCAGAATAAGAATCAGACAATTTTCTCTTACCTTTCCTGGCTTTTTCTCTAGCTAGTTAAATTAGTATTCTTCCTCTATTCATTTTGCAACTTCACCCTTCCTTCATAATTGCAAATTTTTACTATAAATATTGATGGTGGTGAAGGCAAACGTTACCATCAATTCATCAAATCATCGTTGTCCTGCAACTCATCAAAATTTACTGCTTGAAACTAGCCCAAGTCCAAATAAGGACATAGATAAGGACACAGAATAGTTTCACGGTGTGAGAAAAGCAAATTTGCAACATAGGATAAGAAAGAAAAAGGCTTTCTAGCGGCCTGGGGCCATTTCTGACTGCAAATTTGGATTCAGCACACAATTTAGCACAAAATAAACTAATAATCGATTTTTTCCATTTTTGGACATAGGATAGTTTGATTCGTAGCACATTTGGAGGTACGATAGTTTCATTCTAGTGTAGCGATCTATTCTCCCATTTTTTTTTATTATATGAGGAAGCGGTACATGCCCAGTTAAGCTTTTATATTGAAAAGAATAAAATTCTAATGGAAAACCAATTTGGGTTCAGGAAAGGGCTATCTACGGATATGGCTGTTCTGAAATTGGTTCATTGGATTAGTGATGAATTTGAAGCTGGTCTCATACCCGCAGCTGTGTTTTTAGATATGAGAAAAGCGTTCGATACGGGGGACAGCTCACAGCTTATTCAAGCTCTTGACTCGATTTGGGTGAAGAGTTCAAGCCTGGAGTGGTTTTTATCATATCTACACAATCGGTACCAGATAGTACAGAATGGATCATTTTTATCTTCAAAAAAGAAAATAGAGCGCGGGGTCCCACAAGGGTCAATCCTGGGACCCCTCATTTTCATCATTTTCATTCATCAAGTGAAGCATTACCTGTCGGAGACTGGTGTCATCCTGTTTACAGATGACACTTTGCTCTTTCTAGCTGCGCCTTCGCTTGATGTTTTGTTTAATAAAATTCATTATGCTGTCTCTGAATTTCTAACTTTTTCTCAACATAATTTGTTAACCGTAAACTTTTCTAAAACTTTTTCCATGATATTTTTTAGACTTTCGTCAAGTGCTGGAAATGATCAAATTACGGTTCGAGGAAATGTGATAAAAAGAGTAGCAACAATCAAGTATTTAGAGTTTTTAATTGATGAAAACCTGTCGTGGAAAAACAATTCAAGTGCAATAGCTGAAAAATTATGCAAAGGTCTTGGGGTGATGCGACGATTTAAAAATCTAGTCCCAAAAAAGATTCTAAAAATGATTTATTTTTCTATATTTTGTCCCTATATTAGCCAAGGTTGCTCAATATGGGCAATATATTTTGTAACATGTTTCAAAAGACTACAAAAACTTCAGAATAGAGCTGTAAAATTATTTACATAATTTTATGATTCTGAAGAGGTTCCTGCTCATGAGCATTTTAAAAACAGTAAGTTAATGTATGTATCCTGAGCTCGAGATTACCAAGTCGCGATTTTCGACTTGCGAAAATCAGCGTATAAATATTTGAATCGCCTCCTCACCCCTGCTTTTGAAAATCGTTATACTTTTGACCGTAATGATCATAATACGAGAAAAGCCGATTACTTAACTTATGAGTTTAGGAGTACCACTCGGGCATCTTTTGTGATTCGCCATTATGGTTCCCATGTTTGGAATATATTGCCCAAGCGTGTTAAAAATGCGCCTAATCTTCTGACCTTCAAGTCACGGGCAAAGAAGTTTCATTTATCTCGTGAGTGATTTTGATGTGAAGCCCACTCCAGGTTGTCATTCTATTCAAGGCATTTCCCTGATATATTTTGCTGTTAATTTTGTTTTGTTTTCTGTCTTATAATAAGATAATATTTATTTTCAAAAGACTATCACAAGCTCTATAGAGCCGAATTCGCTTTATATGTAAGTAAAAGTGAAGAAAAAAAAAATTCAAATCAGTACATTAAGTCAAACATTTAAAATTAAAAAGAAATTAAAAAGGCAAAATCATCAAAGATAAAGGGCAAAGACATTGTTCTTCTTCTTGTTTTCTTCTTTTTTCCTTTCTTCCTTCATCAGTTGAGTTTGTTTTGTGTTGAGTAGCGTGATATGAATGTGGTTTTAATTAGCTAAGGGTGATAACCTCGCTTGCCCATCCAAGCTTATTGCCTTTCATGGCAGGTGAATGGCGAATGGTGTTTCTCTTCTTTTTTAATAAATGTATATCTCATATCTCACTCTGCTCGTGCTGTGCTTACATTTACGCTTATTCATACTCACTTTCTCTGTTAGCTTTAGAGTTACTTGATGACATTTTTGAGTAATTGTGATTCAGTCCATGTATTTCGGTTTTTTGACTAGAAGGGTTGCTTTAGGGGTGCAAAATGTATGTTGCCCCCTTGGTACTTGAAAAATGTTCTTAGTCCAGTTATGGCAAATTTCTAAAATTTGATAGCTGATACTACCGAAAACTCCATAACTGAATGTGGATGTTTTGTTGATTAAAAAACAAAATGATCTTTTCTGAAGCCTGTGACCTTTTTTTTTACCTTGCGAAAAAATATTATTCCAATGATAAGTGTGTTTCCTTCTTTAGAGGGTAAGAGCCCACATCTGGCACCATTATTGAAGCAAGATGAATATTGTAGTGCAACCGTCGGGAGTAGCGGAAACCCCCTTCCCTTAGAGCCTCGAAATCCTCCCTAAGACAACGAATTTATCTCGAAATTCAAATTTTCTGAGTAATTCACTTATGAACAGTAGCAGTTCTGACCTCTCTTGCACCTTCAGTGGGACTCTCAGTGGCAGACTTCTGACCTCTCTTCTGACAAAATCTTGATTAGCGTCTCTCCCGACAGAATTTTGACGCCAAATTTTAACCTAATTTTCAAGTATTAACAAATGACTCAATTTATTAATGAAATAATATAGTACTTGTACTGTTTGTACTATTGTTCGTTGACGAAAATAATTATGGAAAATAATTAAATCCAAACTATCCCCTCTAACCAACAACAAATTCTTCAAATCCTTTCTATTCAATCCAGGTCATAGTTACCTGGTAACCTTTTCAAGGGGTGTTATTTTCTCAGTCTAGAGTAGTCAATCTTAAGACTAATGGGCCGCGTAGATAAAAATAACTGTAAGATTCACATTTTATTAAAAATAATGAAATATTAAAAATAGCTTCTTGATCTTTTCCCAAAATAAAAAAAAATGGAAAAAGTAATATTTGTATTTAAGAGTTTTTATTATATGGTAATTACAAATACGTGGCTTTTCTAGATAGACGCTGATGCATGGCTTGCTCAATCCAAAGTTGTCAATCTTACTCTGTTTAGATGTATAAAAATTAGTATATATTAAAATAACAAAAATGAATTCTCTAAATTCCTTAATTTTTTCCCAAAATTTATATAGGCACTGCCTATTTCTAAAATTTTCGAGAGAAAGTATTCACATGTGAAAAAAATCTTAGTTTCTTATTAATTGAACCCTGGGATAGGAAATAAAACAGGGCAGTGATGACTTACGTTATAATAGCCCTACGTTTTAACATTTAGGCTAAAAAAAAACTAAAAAAAAACCTCGTGCAGCAAACCATGTTTTACTCTCTTGTACATTCGGAAAGAAAACTTTTTTGTAAGTATTCCTTAATATTTTCATTTACAGTTAAATTCTTTTGTCAGGCTAAAAAACATTAATTTTGTATGCGTGAGTTAAGAAGACTAAGTCGCTTACTAGGAATCAAACAATTCGTGATAACAAAATAGTAACAGAATTTTGACACCAATAGGTGCATCAAAAGAATCGCATTTTTATGCTGATTTTTAATATATAAGTTTCATCAAGTTTAGTCTTACCCATCAAAATTTACGAGTCTGAGAAAATTTGCCTTATTTTAATAAATAGGGGGAAACACCCCCTAAAAGTCATCAAATCTTAACGAAAATCACACAGTCAGATTCAGCGTATCAGAGAACCCTACTATAGAAGCCTCAAGATCACGGATACGTTTTTTTCCAGGGGTTATTTTATCGACCCAGTGGTCCTACAATGTCGCGAGAGGGCTCGTTCTAAGGGAAGTTAAAAGCTCTAGTGCCCTTTTTAAGTAACCAAAAAACTGGAGGACACCTATGCCCCCTCCCACGCCAATTTTCCCTTAAGTCACGTGATCAAAATTCTGAGATAACCATTTTGTTGAACATAGTCGAAAAACCTAATAATTATGTCTCTCGGGACAACTTAATCCCCCACAGTCCCCGGAGGAGGGGCTGCAAGTGACAAACTTTGACCGTTGTCTACATATAGTAATGGTTATTGGGAAGTGTACAGACGTTTCCAGGGGGACTTTTCTGTATTGATGGGGGGGCGGAGGGGGTTACGTGGGAGGATCTTTCCATGGAGGAATTTATCATGAGGGAAGAGAATTTCCGTGAAGGGGCCACAGGTTTCAAGCATTATAAAAAAAAAAACAAAAAAAAAACAATGGGAACATGAATTTAAAAAAAAAATTCAGTTGGAAGTAAGCAGCAGTATCAAAACCTAAACAGAACAAATTATTGCGTATATAAGGGTGTTCGTCTCCTCCACAATACCTCACTCTTTGCGCTAAAGTATTCTTAGTAATTTTAGCTATTTATTCTGCGGCCTTTTTGATTGATTCTTAAAGAATTGTGACAAAATTCAAGCTTTAGTGTAAAAAGCGAGGTATTGACGAGGGGGCTAATCCCCTCATATATACGTAATAAAAATATCAAAATATAGAAGTTCGGTACGTAAGTTAATTTGTAAGTTATGTATATTTATTACTAATAAAAAGGTTCGTAAATAAAAAGTTCTAGTTGTCTTTTTAAGTGACCGAAAATTGGAGGACAACTAAACCTCCTCCCCCATTACTTTTCTTATCAGAATCACCTGATCATAACTATGAGAAAGCCATTTAGCCAAAAAAATAATTAATATGCTAGTTTCGTTTTAATTATTCGCGTGTGCTGAGCCGGGAAATCTAAACATGCATTAATTAAAAAACGTTCAGAAATTAAGTATAAAAAACAAGTTCTTTTCTAACTGCAAGTAAGGAGCGACTTTAAAACTTAAGACGAACAGAAATTATTCCGTATATGAAAGGTGATATCCCCTCCTCAACGCCTCGCTCTTTACGCTAAAGTTTTTATTGTTTTCATATACGGAATAATTTCTCTTCGTTTTAAGTTTTAAAGTCGCTCCTTACTTACAGTTAAAAAAAAATTATTTGAAATTAAGAAATCCAGGTGTTCGATCAAGTGGATAGCTTCACTTACCTGGGTGGTAGTATTAGTAAAGATAGTGGATGCAGTGATGGTGTACAAAGTAGAATAGCTCAGGGTGTTTTTTGTCACAATTAAAAATAATTTTGAAAAGTGTCCTTGGTTTGGACATGTTTTACAGACGAAGAATGGCATAATGCCAAAGATCAGGTCTTCTAGTCATTCAACTGGGGATAAATGAAAAGCAGGTCGTTCCCAAATGGGGTCAAAAGATGTTATACGGAAGGATTTCTCCTTTGTTTTTTTCTTTTATTCTATCCCAATTTACATGTATCCCTTCTTTTTTAAATCATTTACGAAACCTTCTTATCTTTTAAATGTCCTTGTCTTATTCCAGTTTTTTATTATTGTATGAATTTTAGTGCTTTATGAAAGTCCAGTGTTTATTATTGTATTAGTTTCAGTGCTTTATAAAAGTCCAGTGTTTTACTATTGTATTGTGCGGCTCACTACAATCCAAGCTTATTGGGCCAAGTAACTCTTTTACGTTTGTAATTTTTAGCATTAATAAATGATTGATTGATTGATTGAAGGACACTGGGACTAAGAGTCAAGATTCGAACAGATTGGGGCGGAGGAAGAGTGTGCACAAGCTGTGTTGACGTTTGGCGGCATGGTGCTGCAGTGAGTTGCTAGTAGTAGTATTTTTTGTTTTTTTTATCAGTGATTTGCTCACCGGCACCCAAAAAGCCTGAGATCAACATCGCTGCACAGATAACTCTACTCCAATCCAGTCAAAGCTCTCCTCTGTACCCTTGTTTCATGCACCTCCAATAGATTTCTTTCAATAATTTCTTATGCCCTTTCCCTACCCTATTCAGGGACAACTTTCTTTTCCTTTGGCCTCAGAAGGTTGGTTAATCAGTGCCATCTTTGGAAATTTTTCACTCCTCATTCGTAAAATATGCCACTTCTAAGTTAAATAATCAAAATAACATATGAAGGTAGATGGTTTCTAAAGTTAAGGAATATCTCTATAAAATCAATGGGGTGTTTTGAAATAAAAAAAATATGGTTTAATTTAGTTATCAAACAGTTCGTGGTAACGAACTGTAGTAAGTAGCGACCCGGCTCAATAGTAACCAAAACTCTAAAAATGGAATTTTGATACCATTACATACATCAAAAGAATCGCATTTTAATGCTTATTTTAAATATATAAGTTTCATCAAGTTTAGTCTTACCCATCAAAAGTTACGAGCCTGAGAAAATTTGCGTTATTTTAGAAAATAGGGGAAACGCCCCCTAGAAGTCATAGAATCTTGATGAAAATCACACCATCAGATTAAGCGTATCAGAGAACCCTACTGTAGAACTTTCAAGCTCCTATCTACAAAAAGTTTGTATTTTTTGCCAGAAGGCAGATCACGGAAGCGTGTTTATTTGTTTTTTTTTGTTTTTTTGTTGTTTTTTTTCCCCAGGGGTGATCGTATCGACCCAGTTGTCCTAGAATGTTGCAAGAGGGCTCATTCTAACGGAAATGAAAAGTTCTAGTGCCCTTTTTAAGTGACCAAAAAATTGGAGGGCACCTAGGCCCCCTCCCACGCTAATTATTTTACCAAAGTCAACAGATCAAAATTCTGAGATAGCCATTTTATTCAGCGTAGTCGAAAAACCTTATAACTATGTCTTTGGGGACGACTTACTCCCCCACAGTCCCCGTGGGAGGGGCAACAAGTTACAAACTTTGACCATTGCTTACATATAGTAATAGTTATTGGGAAGTGTACAGGCGTTTTCAGGAGGATTTTTTTGGTTGGGGGAGGGGTTGAGAAGAGGGGGATATGCTGGGGGAACTTTCCATCGATAGTTTGGCATGGGGGAAGAAAATCTCCATGAAGGGAGCGCAGGATTTACTAGCATTATTTAAAAAAAAACAATGAAAAAATAAATATGAAAAAGTTCTTTCAGCTGGAAGTAAGGAGCATTAAAACTTAAAACAAACAGACATTATTACCCATTTGAGGGGCTCACCTCCTCCTAATACCTCGCTCTTTACGCTAAAGTATTTTTAGTAATTTCAACTATTTATTCAACGTCCTTTTTGATTCAGGGGTCATTCTTAATGAATTGGGACAAAATTTAAGCTTTAGTGTAAAGAGCGAGGATCTGACAAGGGGGCGAACCCCCTTATATATGTAATAAAAATATGAGAATACAAAAGTTCTTTACGTAAGCTAATTTATAAGTTACGTAAATCTTTTACTAATAAAAATATTCGTAAAAAATTAAAAATTCTAGTTGCCTTTTTAATTAACCAAAAAATCGGAGGGCAACTAGGCTTCCTCCCCCGCTCTTTTTTTCTCAAAATCATTCGATCAAAATTATGAGAAAGCCCTTTAGCCAAAAAAAATGCAAATTTTGTTTTAATTATTCCTCTGCAGAGAGCCAAAATCAAAACATGCATTGATTCAAAAACGTCCAGAAATTAAATAAAAAAAACAAATTTTTTTAACTGAAAGTAAGGAGCGACATTAAAACTTAAAACGACCAGAAATTACTTCGTATATGAAAGAGGCTGCTTCCTCATCAACGCCCCGCTCTTTACGCTAAAATTTGACTCTTTCTCTCAATTCTTCTTTTTAAAAAAGTAAATAACTTTAGCGTAAAGAGCGGGAAGTTGATGAGGAAGCAGCCTCTTTCATATACGAAGTAATTTCTGGTCGTTTTAAGTTTTAATGTCGCTCCTTACTTTCAGTTAAAAAAACTTGTTTTTTTATTTAATTTTTAAGTAAGAAGAGAAATAAATAGATACCAACTTAGTTGATTCGGCATCGGAAAAATGGCAAAAAAACGCTCTATAACAGTAATTTTGACCTAAGAAATAGGGTGTATATGCTTAGAATTATAAGGATTGCTTATTGTTGTCTCAACCCAGATTCTGGTTCATAAAACTTATATATTGCGAAATATACATTTTTTAACTGTATTTTTGATACATTAAAAAGCTCCAATAAATTGCAAAAACTCGAGATATTGTAGAAATAAATGCTATTTTGTGTTTCCTTCTGTACATTTCATTTTCTCATACATTGTCTTACTATAGTCAACACAGATGGAAAAATTGGCGCTGTTGGTTTCGTCTCCGTCATTAACCCAGAGGTCTACCCAGTGTCGTTAATTAAAGTTGATGAATATACTCGTGAGCCTATTCGACGCAAAGACGGCCTCTGTACACGGTGTCAACCTGGTAAGTAAATTCCTTTAAAATGAGCCATTAAACAGCCCTCTATGATTTTAAAGTGCCCGGCTCACAGTGGCCGCCCCTAATGATTTATCACTATTTCTAGTGATTTTTTGCATTTTCTAAACAGAAATATCGCTAAATCAGCACATACATCACTAGATTATTGAAGAAAATCACTAAACCAATCCAAAAATCACTCAAATCTAGGGATTTTTTTTCCTCATTGGGTGGCAACCCTGACCCCGCTAGCAGTGGGAAAAAAGGTAAAAGAGGCCACAGATGCAAAAAAAGTGCTTCTCTTTTTGTTCAAACCAGGAACCTGTAAGTTTCCTGAATATGGTTTACGGCTAAGACTATTCTAATGGTATGTTTTTTGTTTCGATCCGACGCCATCTTAGGGGGTTTCAGGTTAGTTTTATAAATTCCATTAAATTTGTTTTGAAAATAACGTTTTACTATTAAGACTAATTCAAATAATTGTTATCATTCCTGAATAAGCTAGAAATGGCATATTTTTCTTACTTGCCGTTTTTTTTTGTTTTTTTTTCACGCGTTTTTTAATTTTTGGTCACTATGTTCCGTGGTTCGTCCTCTACTAAATTGCAGTTACAGCTGCAACCATTATTCAGAAGGTTAAAAAGAATACTTTTCTATAATCATGAATCTCCGTTTATGGGAAACCTAGCCTAAAGTCATGTTTTGAAAAAAAAACGTTAAGTTAGGAAGAATCACCATTTGGAGAAAAGAAGAAGAAAATGCTGATTTAGTAGTTTTAAATACTATTTCGCTTAATCCTAATGGTAACAGTTTGTTGTATAATAATCTTCGGGAATTTCGAAAAATAGCCTAAAATCCCGCAAAAATGGTGTTGGATCTACATAAAAACTGTACTATTGGAATCTTCGTAACCAAAAACCTCACTTAGGAGCCTCTAGTGGTTCACTTGAACATCGTGGAAAGGTATTTCAAGGAAATTGCCGTATTTAATGTCATGTATAATTGTTTCATAAAAGTATGCTTTAATTTCATTGGTGCGTTACATTTGTGACGTATTTTCGTAAATCAATCATAATATCTCTTAGTTTCTACAAATCTTGGAGAGACAAATGATCCTACCGTTTTAAAATATAAAAGAACAATGAAGCTATAAAAAGAGCAAAAATTGAAATCTGTCTTGATCGGCTGTCTCAGTGTAAAAGTGTAAGCTGTTAAAAGAAAGAGAAATATTTGAGGCTCAAGATTTCTATTTCAGTATAGTCCTTCTATTGTCCATAGGTATAGAATGCTGTGTGTAGGTATGTGCTATGTTCTAGAAAACATGTATATTAAATCTCAATAAATATTATCTTATCATAAGACTGTATTAATCCAACAAAAAACAAAACATTAAACGTCAAATACCTCTCCCCATGGCTCTATGGCGGGTAAGGCAAGGAGAAAAAAAAGGACAAAGTGTTACGGGGGGGGGGGTTCTTATAAAGTTAAGTTAATTGGATGTGCAAATTGGAACATGGGAGCAGGGTAATTAAGGGACAAAGACTGAGAGGGTTCTATTGACAAATCTCTATAACCATGGAGACAGAATCATTATCGAGATGTTCAGGTCTCCCGAGTTGTGGAGATTCCTTTGGGAACGATCCAACAGACAATAGGAACTGTACCTGATACCTTGACTCATACACGAAGACAATTATTGACAATAACTTTATTTTCTTACTTCATACACAACTTCAGATAAAATGGCTTCAATATGAGTTAGCAGTATATTGCGCATCAAAGAAAGAGCTTTTCTGAATACTCTCCTGGCTTTTTGGTCTACCTTTTATATCCAGAATCAACCCGGATTTCTAAATTAAGTACTGGGTAGACTAACCTCTGAAATGTTGCAATACAACTGTTATTTGAATTATCCAACATATGACCTAACCTCCTTGCAAAAGATTTATTACAACGAGGATTTTCACCTCTAGTTTGTTGACCAGACCAGAAATAGAAATCTGGTTTCATATTAGCTTTAATCAAGAGTTACATTTTTGAATCCAATTTTGATAGTTTAAAAAGTATCATTTTTTTTGCTTGCCGTAAAACTTGTGCCAAAGGTAAAAAGTATCAATTTTTGCTTGCTGTAAAACTTGTGCCAAAAAGCACAAATCCTATCAGATGATGAATTTACACTTTAAAATCTTTAGATGTATAAGAGATTCTTATTTTAAAACTTTCTAAAGTGAACAAATGAGGGATTTGGTTCTGAGTTCTGTAAGGGGGAGGGGAGCTGATGGTCCATATGTCACATATCCCCTATCCCGCTGTAGATTGACGCCCTCGTCAATCAGAACATTCCCTTTCCTTAAATTTTACCTTTCTTAAAATTTCTTATTGTCAAAATATTTTTATTTTAATTCTTTCACCTCAAAAATGATTATTTAAAGAAAATGTATATATTCCTACACCTTGTATTGAACCTACAGCTTACAATTGAACTTAATTAATACATCACTTGACATGAACAAGGTTTACATGTGAATACCTGATTCCAATTGTTTGTCTTTTATTCGAATTTTTTTGTATTGTATTTAGTATCCAATTGATCCCAGGTATTCTAACATTAAGGCATAGAAATACATGAAATTTATATGATAAAGATTAAACTGACACACTTACTTCAAATTTCACTATAATAATGGCATGTTCTTGTATTGTTTTTCACTTATTGTTAGATTTAAATTTATTTTGATTTCAAATTTCACTTTAATGTTGGCATTTTCTTGTATTGTTCATCACCTATTGTTAGAATGTTAGTTTTACGCATAATCACAATTTTTCTATTTTTGCCCATTTCACTAATTGAACTGATGTCAAAGGATAATGAGCTTTCCATATTTTACTGTGAGTAGCGCTCTTATTGTTAGAGATATAAAAAATACCTTAAATATGGTGATTATAATATTATACCGCGAATTTGGTGAGAATAATCCGTATTGGCTTTCCACGTACTTTAATCTTTGGTTTTCGGTCGTGAACAACGGTATATGTAGATCTAAAGCTTCTTTTATTTTTGCTAACTGCATAGTACCCTTAATCTTCTCTCTCTTGGGCCATATTGATATTTTTGGTTCTTCGTTGTTCATGTTTGGTATTGTATAAAACAAGTTTATTCCTTGGAAGTTTATTATTTTTGGGCTCATAACATTTGTGCTAGTTGTGATTAAAGGTGTTTGTACAGTTGTTTCCTTTGTCACGAGTCTGCAACCTTGTTTTATTGTAATCGTTCCAACGTCCTGTAACAGTATTTCAGTTCGATAACTGGGGTCAATCTTTTCTGTATTGTTGTAGCAGGATAGAGTTCCTACTGTCTTTTTAGGTACTGTAAATAACCATAAGTCATTTCGCAAATTAATGAAGATTTCTCTTTTTGTGCTTCCTACTAAAGCATCACATGAGTTGGGAATATCTTGTTGTTGTGATTCTCTTAGGAAGAGATCTAGTATGCATGATCCTATTTTTACATTATATATAGGTAGCGTTAGTTGGCAGACTAAACTTTTAACTGAGACGCATTCTTTCAAATCCTGGGTATTAGCTAGTGCATATTTTCTTCTGTCTTGACCAATCAACATATATTCTGCTTCAGGCATAATGCTCATGAAGGAATTGGTTCCTTTAATATTAATGGGAAAATCAGATATTTGTATAGATCATATATAGACTGTTGATTAATTAGTGGGATTGTAAATACTGCAAAAAGTTGTTCATTAATTTCGGTTATATGTACTTTTAGTTTAGAATAATATAAGAATAGGTTAGCAACTTCTGGTTCTACTGGGAAATGGAGGCCAAATGTTAAGTGTGTTTTTATTTTGTTTAGGATGGTTTTTAGGTCAGAGGGGTCTACTAAGTCGTAGGAAAGGGATCCTCCTGCTAATTCAAATAACACGAACTCAAATTTACTGACATCTGTTGCTAAATTTAATAATGACATTATAATAATGTCAAGTGAAACTGTTGCTAAACTAGAATCAGAAATTACTCTGTCGACCTCATTTTTTAAATAATTCATTGTGTTGACTGTTCTTGAGTTTTTTTTTATATGGTCTCAATTTTATCGTTTTGATAGTTGGCTATACTCGCTTATATTTTTTGTATATGTAGCGTCGTATTCAAGGCAGTATTTAATTTTTTAACATTATCTCTTAATATATTTAAATTCTCTTCAGTAGAAAAGCCGAATAAACGAGAAGCAAGTTCCCCAATTATTGGGATTAGGCTAGTTGATGTTTTATATTTAGTTTTATGGAAAAATACTTAAAATATTCGTGTCGTACTTTGTTTCAGTTTCTGTATTTCTTCCTTAAAAAGTTCAAATAATACTTCCAACCTTTGTCTGTATAATATCAGGAAGGCTTGGTGAGTGGGCATTTTATAAGCATTTTCTATAGTTAATTCTGGGAGGAGTTCCAACTCATTTGCTGTTGGCTCATCAGCCATTGCCAGTCGTGCACAAGTTTTTTTTACCGTCTATAGTCCAACATTCTCTCCAGTGATTTTCATCTTGGCATTTTTGTCTCCATCCATACATTGTGTTCTACCATAATCGACGTCAAAAAAAGGAATTTGCCATCTAACTTGTCTTCTTCCTTTTTTCATAGAAGTCCATACCCAACTAGTGGACCTGTATGGTTGTCTCACTGTTATCAAGATTTTGTCGTTGTTATTTGGTATTAATATGTTAGGGATATTTTCCGTTGTAATATCTGTTATTGAGGGGTTTAATTCCATTGGTTGCGGGTAAATAGTCGTGGTTATAGTTGTGGGGAATGTTTTTCCAATTTCCGTTCCTGTGGTATATTCGGTTTCGGATGTAGTTTCTTCATTCTGAGTATTGGATTCCCAGAAGGTAGTAGTCTCATATTTTTTAGATGCACATTTTGAGGTTTCTTCTACTCTGTTAGTGGTCGTCTCTATATTATTATTGTCTGTAATACAATTTCTTGCAATATGGCCTAACCGGTTACAGGTGTAGCACCTTAGTGGTTCATTATTGGTTTGTGCCCTCAATTGATTATTGGGGGCAAAACGTACTTGTCTTGGAGGTGTGGTGGTTCGAATTTGATTTCGAATGGGTCTTGGCGATGATTCTCGGGAGAAAAATCGCGGAGAGGAATCTCTTGATTTTATAGGGGTTTTATTTTCTACTGCGTTTATTGATAGTTTTTGATGCTGTAGGACTATTGAATCAATTTCTACGGCTCTCTCCACTTCTTGAACTGCTAGTTCTAAGTTATCAATATTTTTAGCTATCAATAGGCGGTATAATTTTGGTTTGAGTCCCTGTTTAAATGCATTAAGTATTATTTTTTCATATAATTCCCCTTCTCCTGGACCGTGTCGCGCTTCTGTTGCGATTCTGATTTTGTGTAAATACTCTCTTGCGTTTTGAGTCTTTTTAAATGTTACTAGGCTATGTTTCAGTTTATTCAATGAACTTGTGTCAATGAATCTTTTTTGGAAAGCCTGTTGCAATAATTCTATCGAGTTAATTGTTGAGGTGGCTTCTGTGCCTATTGTGTTTTCAATTTGTTTTAAAAACGTTAGCGCCTGTCCTTTTAGTCTTAAAAGCAGCATGCTTTTTAATACTTTTGTCAATTTTTTCATTTCTGCGAATTGTCCTAAATGGATGTTGAATTGGTCAACGTCGGTGTCTCCTTCATACTCTGGTAATTATTTTGCAATTTCTACCGAAGTTGCAATAATTTGTTGCGCTTTTAATAGTTTATCTTGTTCCTGGTCCATATTTGTTATTTTAGTTCAGTTTTTCTTTAAAGGATTGTCGAAGGTATGCGGAATATAAATTTTTTTTTTCAAATTTTATTGGTATTTCATTTTAACTATTAAAGATTCTAACTATTTTTAGATGGGATATCCACGTAAAAAAATACATATAAGTAGAAATAAAATTATACTGCACTTAAAATAATGTAAAAATATACTGCACTTAAAAATCAAAAAATAATTTGTAAATAATCATATTTGTCTATGGTAGCAGGCAGTCATATTGTCTGGCATATACAGTTCCTTTAATGTCTTTATTGATTTAATGACATCATTTTCATTATGAAAAGTTATACACAAGGGAATGCTTATAATAATATTTACATAAATCTTTTTAACGTAGATGGTTTTGCATATTAAGGAAGCAGCAGAACCTTCTCAGTACCTAGAAGTTCTCTCTTGATGGTCTTATAAGCTGGTTTTGTTACCTTGGTAAAGACCTGATGCACTGGAAGTGCCAATGAAACATCTTCAGTAGATTTTTAACGGGAAAATCTTTCATGTTTGCAAGCGATAAATTACTATATGATTCCAATGAGAAATGGACACAAGTCTTTTTCAACCGACAGGTTTTCTGCTCCACCTAGAGTACTTGAAATCATAAAAGATAGCAAAGGATTCGGTTTTGTTGTTGCAGGAGATAAACCAGTTTTCATACAGTCAGTTCGTGAAGGTGGCGCGGCAGAAAGAGCTGGGCTTATGAAAAATGATGTCATTATTAAGGTCAACGGCGTTAATGTGACTGATTTCAACCATGCTGAAGTTGTAAATCTGATAAAGGCTGCTGGACCGTTTGTTACTTTAACGCTGATTGGTCAAAATTACAGTAGTAGTTTCAACGGTTATTCACCTTCTTCGCCAACAAGCATGCCTTTAAGCCCTGTTAACTTAACGCCGTCAATTCAAGGACCTGATATACCCAAAGATAGGCTCATTAGCTTGCCGAAACCGGTCGATAATGAGCAGCAGCAGGCTCTCGATATGAGCGCAGTGCGGACTCTTCAGACTATGTATGAGCGAGAAGAAGAAGCCAGACGTCGTTTGAGAGCTCAACAAGAACGTCATCCTAATCCAAGGACTGCCGTAGAATTGGCACAATCTGAAGAAATTCTCAAGGCACTGCGGCGAAAAATCAGTGCAATCAGCGGGACTTGGGATTGGATGCCCTCGGGTGTGCCTTCATCTGTGCTTAATGTGACTGCTCGCTCACCACTGCGAAACACTCCTTAGCTAATTTTGGATCAAGGAAGACGGATATGGGCTCCCTGGAATCAGAAGAAGAGTCTCCGCCTCCTCTGCCTGTAAGAGTCACATCACGCATGTCTAATCCTATGGCTTCGCCTGTTTTGTCTCCCGTAAACTCTGAGAGGAGGTTTGGTTCTCCTGACATAGCGCCACCTCTTCCTCCCAGAAATAATGTAATGATGCGATCGCATGAAGATGGCGTGGGGACTCAGCATCAGCGGAAAAAATCAAGTCCTTTTCCTTATCGTGGACCCGAGGTTATTCCTGATCTTCGGCGTATGAGTACAGTGGACTCTGGTGACCTAGAAACACACAAGGCTCAGTGGACAACAAGCCCAGTGCCTGTTAGCCCAGCCGGGTCTCCTCCTCCTTCTTATTCCATTGACCAGCCTGATGTTGGAGGTAGAAGATCACATGGGGTTACCTTTTCCAGTGAAGCAGGTGTAGAAACTCAGTGGCAGATTCCATCCATGGAAGATGAGGATTGGTCAGATCACGAATCGAGTGCAATCGAAGATCATGGCCCTTATATGAAGATATCAACTTTATTAGAAGCAAAGCCTTATCTTGCTGTGTTTATCAATTATTTACTCTGCAACTACGATCCCTCTAATTTGTTTTTCCTGCTCATAACGGACCATTACAAAGAAGGGACATCCACCAAAGATATGTGTCAATGGGCTTTTGAAATAAATACAACAATCCTTGTGTCTAACGCTCCATTGAAAGTGCAATCCGTCGATGAACAAATTTTACGTGAAATTGATGATGTTTTAACTAATTTTGCATCGAAGGAAGAGCGGTTGCGAACAGTTTTTTTCAAAGCCCGGAAGAGAGCATCTGTTGCTGTGAAGATGGAGTTGGATGATTTTCGAAACAAAAGACAAGCTGGACTTGCCGGACTCTTTGGTCCTTCAGACGATGATTTGAAAGGGGCCAACGTTGACATGAATAAAGAAATTAAAGTTATAGAAACGTTGCTTTTACCCAAACTGCAAGAATACTCGGAAGAAATAGATGGATGTTTGGACGATAGATCCCTAGCTTGTGCATCAGCCTTAGCTACAGTACTGTCGAAAGTGTTCAATTTGAAAAGTCAAGCTGCCGTATGTCTACTGGAAAAGTGTCCGACTTTTGTAACCAGAGAGAAAAGTTTGAAGACAAACCAACTTTTGAATAAAACGAAAAAGAGTGTAAGCGTCCGAGGTCATGATTTTGCACTCCTGAACTATATGTCGATTGTTGAGTGCATTGAGTGTGGTAATATTCCATGGGGTGTCTCTCCCCAAGGGTACCAGTGCAAAAATTGTAAAATTAACTTCCATAAGTTGTGTCTTCGACAATTTGAATCTGGAGGTGCAGTTGAACCATGTGTTGGTGCCCCACCATTAAAGAAGCAAGCACCCTTCAAATGGGTGCCACATATACGAAAAACAACTATTGCATCCAACAGTTTGAGCAGTGAATCATTTACGTCTCCCACTAACGAAGATGTCCAGGCTATTGGCGAACTATCCGGATCGGTTCAACCCAGTTCCCTAATCAATGGAAAGTCAGAGCAAAGCAAGTTGAAACGGGATGGTTCGTTTAAAGACTCTGAAAGACCCGAAGTCCTGTCGTCGTCTCTTGCTCCACTCCCTGAAAATCAAGATGAACTGTCATTGAAGCTTCCGAAAAGCGATTCAAGGCGACAGAGAAGTGGTGTTGGTCGGTCAAACAGCTTACGAGAGCCAACAAGAAAAGCTGCAATATCAAGAGAACACAGAAAACGTTCTGACCCTAACCTTCCCCCCTCAAGTAACCATGAAGAGATGACCAGTCCAGTTGTATTCGCCCATTCGGGAAGCTCATCTAATTCCAGTCTGTCGACAAGTAGCCTCGAAAGTCCTGGACCAAATGATAGTAGAATATCGAATTCCGTCCAATCTGACTCATCTTCTAGTGTTGTTCCATGGGGAGATGATAGTGACCTTGAAGCTGATACAGAAACTCCTGACTGGACGAAAATGGTTGAATCAGATATTTTAAGAAAACTCAGTCACAAAGAAAAACAAAGACAAGAAGTTATCAATGAACTGTTTCATACTGAAAGAAGCCATGTTCGGTGTTTGAAAGTTCTCGACCGAGTGTTCTGCCGTCCCTTAACTGAGTCCAATTTGATTCCTGACATCTTGAATTTGCTATTTGCCAATTTGAATGAAATGATTGAGATCCATGCCCGGTTCAACACATTTATGAAACATAAACGAAAATCCAAAGGTGTTATTGACAGCGTTGGTGATATTCTCTTGTGCATGTTTGATGGGCAAGAGGGCGAAAGATTGCAAAGGGTGGCCAGTCAATTTTGTCAGCATCAATCCTTCGCTCTTGAAGCCCTTAAAAAGCGACGCAAAAAGGAAACTAAACTTTATAAATTCCTTTATGATGCTGAAATGAATCCGGTCTGTTGAAGATTGCAACTTAAGGATCTCTTACCCACTGGAATGCAACGACTCACTAAATACCCCCTTCTTTTGGAGTCACTTTTACGATATACCCCTGTAAAACACGCAGATCATCAACCAATTAAAATCGCACTCGAAAAATCACGTGCACTTCTCAAAGTGGTCAATGCATCTATTCATGAAGCGGAGAATCAGCATCGATTAGCAGAACTGCAGAAAAGGTTACATAAGTCGTCTGGCGACAAATCGGATTACAAACTAAGGAACTTCGACCTTACTCGGCGGAGGCTGGTTCATGAAGGTCCGCTCACCTGGCGGTGCAAAAAAAGACGTCCGATTGACCTTCATGTCCTCGTCCTTGAAGATTCTATTGTTCTACTACAGAAAAATGATAAAAAATACGTTCTAAAGTACCATACTGTAACTAGCACCAGTGGAAGTGAACCGGCTCGATGTAGTCCTATAATTAAATACACATCGATTTTGCTGAAGCCAGATGCAAGAGATAGTATGGCATTTTTTCTAATTGACCAGCCGACGTCAAGCCCTCAGATGTATGAAATGGTTTCTTCCTCTACCTCTGAACGCAAAGCATGGTTGAAACATATCACAGAAGCAACGGAGAGTTACATGAATCGAGAAGTTCGAAAGAGGCTAGAGTCAACTGTCACTTTGATAAACCTCCCGGCTCAAACCTTATCGTCCAGCTTGTTTTCCGAACAAGATAGATCAAATAGTGATGAATCAAATGAAGTACCTGTAGAAAAAACATCCGCTAATTCCATTGTTGGCCTAAATATTGTATCCCATGATTCCTTGAGTACAAGTGACATTAAGCCAGAATCTGAACAACAGATGTCCACTGACTCGGCTGTTGTCTTATTATCACCAGAACCTCTGACACCGAGTGGAGAAGACTTTTCATCATCAGTAAGTCGCTCAGCTTCCACTGTGAGTGCGAGTCAGAATCCGTCAAGAAGACGATTTCAGAGGGTAGAAATTCTTCAAATTGCTGAAGGGACGCCTCTTATTCAGCCCACCGAGGTGAAGGTTTCTCAGGGAGACATGCACACAGCTGAGCCCGTCTTAACTCCTTTGGAAAAACTTCGACGAAAAGATCAGTTAATACGAGCGGCCCTAGTGGAAAAACAGAGACTAGTAGCGGAGGTATTGCACGTCTCGCCTGATGAGCTAGACTCACTCTTTCAACTGGATTCGACTCCCTTAAAGGGAGTCGAATCCAGTCGTTGCTGCCATTATGCAAGCGAGCAAACTAGCCACAGTGCTCAACGACTCACTCCGAATCACAGAAGAAGAAGTGATTGCAGCATCTAGTGAGCCAACAAGCAGTCGTGAGCCTGTCTTAATTCGCCCTCTAATCGAACATGTTCATCCGACAAGGGAATGTGACCCGATTTCTCGGCATGAGTCTTTCCATCTACGTGAGTCGCACAAACCTGTCAGTCAACGAACATTGAGGAAAATTATGAAGTTGCCTAGCTTAACGTCCTATAGGCTCGTCCCCATTGTGACGTCTTTAAATTCACAGCTGACACAATTGATAGCTGTTATTAATGAAAAAGACGTTGAATTAGAGAAAATGAAGAAAGAGATGCAACGTCTGCGAGAACAGCTGTCGCTAAAGGACCTCAAAGATACTGCTGAAACATGTCTGCCATCTCTTGTCTGTGAAAGTTTGGAAGAGGAAAGTGATATTGAAGAAGAAATTTCTACTCCACAAAAAGGTGATGAATCTGATGATGTCGGGGTTGAGCTTGTAGAGCTGCTTGAGAGTGAGATACCTTCTGATCCTTGTATAGAGAGGCTCAAATCTGAATCACCTCCAAGGTCAAGGCCTCTGTCTGTTGTGTCTCTTGAATCAGTAGGAGATTGCATTTATGTGGCAATTCGAGAGTCTGCTTATATAGACAGACCTGTCATTGATCAACCATCCGCTGAAGTAACCACAGCTACTGCAACTGTAACCACGGATTTGATTGACAAAAATGCAGCCAGCCAAAATCTGGAAACGCCTTGTACTGATCTAGAACTATCGAAAGTGGTATCAGTCGTAGAAGAAGAGATTGTTGATAAACCTCTTGTTGATGGAGATGAAGCGAAGCCATCTAAAAATGTACCCGTTATTGAAACTATAAAACAAGAAAGTAATAATGGCAGTGAAGTAAATGCGACTTTAAGCAGTGAAGAAAGCCTGTTGTTACCTGAAGATGATGTTCCAGATAAAGAAGTTGTTAAAGATGAGCCACCGATAGCAGAAGTCGTCAAAGATGACCTATCGGCAGCAGAAGTTGCCAAAGATGACTCTTCAGTGGCACAAGTTGTCAAAAGTGATATAGCGGTAGCACAAGTGTCGCTAAACAAATCACCTGTCTTGTCAGTGATAAATGAATCGAGTAGCTCCAACAGCTCTGATACTCCACTGTTAATCGAGGATTTTGGAACGGCTTCAGACAGTCAAGAAAAAGCTGTGGAAGCTGTGGAGGCCGTCAACAATTCTGTCGCTAAAACCACGAAGGATCCAATAATGCTTGAAACAGGGTTGCCAACAGCAAGTGAAGCATAGTGAAGTGGATACACAAGAAAATGGTGCTAATTCTTTAGTATACATTGAGTTTGTTCTTTGCCAGGACTGACCTGTATTCCATTTGTAATTTTTTTTTTCAAGATGTTTTGTACGAGGTTTGACAAATGTGGTCAAACATTGGAAAAAGAATAGTGATTTAATCAATGCTATATATAAGTAGTTTTATATATAGCCAATTGCGTATAGAAATTGTGTTCACAGACTTTTTACTTAGTTATGGTTTTAGTTAGATTTCACTGCATTTAAGGTTTTACCAGGCTGTCCAATAGGAATATTTGTGCTCTATCATAATTGCGGTTTCTGTGACTTTTTTTTTGAAATTATTGTATTATTTGCTTTTATCCTACAGGTCGCACCACTGTTACGGGGGGGGGGTCATATAAAGTTAAGTTAATTGGATGTGCAAATTGGAACATGGGAGCAGGGTAGTTAAGGGACATAGACTGAGAGGGTTCTATTGACAAATCTCTATAACCATGGAGACAGAATCATTATCGAGACGTTCAGGACTCCCGAGTTGTGCAGATTCCTTTGGGAAAGATCCAACAAACAATAGGAACTGTACCTGATACCTTGACTCATACACGGAGACAATTATTGACAATAACTTTATTTTCTTACTTCATACACAACTTCAGATAAAATGACTTCAATATGAGTTAGCAAATCTGTCTTGATCGGCTGTCTCAGTGTAAAAGTGTAAGCTGTTAAAAGAAAGAGAAATATTTGAGGCTCAAGATTTCTATTTCAGTATAGTCCTTCTATTGTCCATAGGTATAGAATGCTGTGTGTAGGTATGTGCTATGTTCTAGAAAACATGTATATTAAATCTCAATAAATATTATCTTATCATAAGATTGTATTAATCCAACAAAAAACAAAACATTAAACGTCAAATACCCCTCCCCATTTCTCTATGGCGGGTAAGGCAAGGAGAAAAAAAAGGACAAAGTGTTACGGGGGGGGGGGTTCTTATAAAGTTAAGTTAATTGGATGTGCAAATTGGAACATGGGAGCAGGGTAGTTAAGGGACAAAGACTGAGAGGGTTCTATTGACAAATCTCTATAACCATGGAGACAGAATCATTATCGAGATGTTCAGGTCTCCCGAGTTGTGGAGATTCCTTTGGGAACGATCCAACAGACAATAGGAACTGTGCCTGATACCTTGACTCATACACGAAGACAATTATTGACAATAACTTTATTTTCTTACTTCATACACAACTTCAGATAAAATGACTTCAATATGAGTTAGCAGTATATTGCGCATCAAAGAAAGAGCTTTTCTGAATACTCTCCTGGCTTTTTGGTCTACCTTATATATCCAGAATCAACTCGGATTTCTAAATTAAGTACTGGGTAGACTAACCTCTGAAATGTTGCAATACAACTGTTATTTTAATTATCCAACATATGACCTAACCTCCTTGCAAAAGATTTATTACAACGAGGATTTTCACCTCTAGTTTGTTGACCAGACCAGAAATAGAAATCTGGTTTCATATTAGCTTTAGTCAAAAGTTACATTTTTGAATCCAATTTTGATAGTTTAAAAAGTATCATTTTTTTTGCTTGCTGTAAAACTTGTGCCAAAGGTAAAAAGTATCATTTTTTGCTTGCTGTAAAACTTGTGCCAAAAAGCACAAATCCTATGAGATGGTGAATTTACACTTTAAAATCTTTAGATGTATAAGAGATTCTTATTTTAAAACTTTCTAAAGTGAACAAATGAGGGATTCGGTTCTGAGTTCTGTAAGGGGGAAGGGAGCTGATGGTCCATATGTCACAAATCCCCTATCCCGCTGTAGATTGACGCCCTCGTCAATCAGAACATTCCCTTTCCTTAAATTTTACCTTTCTTAAAATTTCTTATTGTCAAAATATTATTATTTTAATTCTTTCACCTCAAAAATGATTATTTAAAGAAAATGTATATATTCCTACACCTTGTATTGAACCTACAGCTTACAATTGAACTTAATTAATACATCACTTGACATAAACAAGGTTTACATGTGAATACCTGATTCCAATTGTTTGTCTTTATTCGAATTTTTTTGTATTGTATTTAGTATCCAATTGATCCCAGGTATTCTAACATTAAGGCATAGAAATACATAAAATTTATATGATAAAGATTACACTGACACACTTACTTCAAATTTCACTATAATAATGGCATGTTCTTGTATTGTTCTTCACTTATTGTTAGATTTAAATTTATTTTGATTTCAAATTTCACTTTAATGTTGGCATTTTCTTGTATTGTTCATCACCTATTTTTAGAATGTTAGTTTTACGCATAATCACAATTTTTCTATTTTTGCCCATTTCACTAATTGAACTGATGTCAAAGGATAATGAGCTTTCCATATTTTACTGTGAGTAGCGGTCTTATTGTTAGAGATATAAAAAATACCTTAAATATGGTGATTATAATATTATACCGCGAATTTGGTGAGAATAATCCGTATTGGCTTTCCACGTACTTTAATCTTTGGTCTTCGGTCGTGAACAACGGTATCTGTAGATCTAATGCTTCTTTTATTTTTGCTAACTGCATAGTACCCTTAATCTTCTCTCACTTGGGCCATATTGATATTTTTGGTTCTTCGTTGTTCATGTTTGGTATTGTATAAAACAAGTTTATTCCTTGGAAGTTTATTATTTTTGGGCTCATAACATTTGTGCTAGTTGTGATTAAAGGTGTTTGTACAGTTGTTTCCTTTGTCACGAGTCTGCAACCTTGTTTTATTGTAATCGTTCCAACGTCCTGTAACAGTATTTCAGTTCAATAACTGGGGTCAATCTTTTCTGTATTGTTGTAGCAGGATAGAGTTCCTACTGTCTTTTTAGGTACTGTAAATAACCATAAGTCATTTCGCAAATTAATAAAGATTTCTCTTTTTGTGCTTCCTACTAAAGCATCACATGAGTTGGGAATATCTTGTTGTTGTGATTCTCTTAGGAAGAGATCTAGTATGCATGATCCTATTTTTACATTATATATAGGTAGCGTTAGTTGGCAGACTAAACTTTTAAATGAGACACATTCTTTCAAATCCTGGGTATTAGCTAGTGCATATTTTCTTCTGTCTTGACCAATCAGCATATATTCTGCTTCAGGCATAATGCTCATGAAGGAATTGGTTCCTTTAATATTAATGGGAAAAGTAGATATTTGTATAGATCATATATAGACTGTTGATTAATTAGTGGGATTGTAACTACTGCAAAAAGTTGTTCATTAATTTCGGTTATATGTACTTTTAGTTTAGTATAATATAAGAATAGGTTAGCAAGTTCTGTTTCTACTGGTAAATGGAGGCCAAATGTTAAGTGTGTTTTTATTTTATTTAGGATGGTGTTTAGGTCTGAAGGGTATACTAAGTCGTAGGAAAGGGATCCTCTTGTTAATTCAAATAACACGAACTCAAATTTACTGACATCTGTGGCTAAATTCAATAGTGACATTATAATAATGTCAAGTGAAACTGTTGCTAAACTAGAATCAGAAATTACTCTGTCGACCTCATTTTTTAAATAATTCATTGTGTTGACTGTTCTTGAGTTTTTTTATATGGTCTCAATTTTATCTTTTTGATAGTTGGCTATACTCGCTTATATTTTTTGTACATGTAGCGTCGTATTCAAGGCAGTATTTAATTTTTTAACATTATCTCTTAATATATTTAAATCCTCTTCAGTAGAAAAGCCGAATAAACGAGAAGCAAGTTCCCCAATTATTGGGATTAGGCTGGTTGATGTTTTATATTTAGTTTTATGGAAAAATACTTAAAATATTCGTGTCGTACTTTGTTTCAGTTTCTGTATTTCTGCCTTAAAAAGTTCAAATAATGCTTCCAACCTTTGTCTGTATAATATCAGGAAGGCTTGGTGAGTGGGCATTTTATAAGCATTTTCTATAGTTAATTCTGGGAGGAGTTCCAACTCATTTGCTGTTGGCTCATCAGCCATTGCCAGTCGTGCACAAGTTTTTTTTACCGTCTATAGTCCAACATTCTCTCCAGCGATTTTCATCTTGGCATTTTTGTCTCCATCCATACATTGTGTTCTACCATAATCGACGTCAAAAAAGGAATTTGCCATCTAACTTGTCTTCTTCCTTTTTTCATAGAAGTCCATACCCAACTAGTGGACCTGTATGGTTGTCTCACTGTTATCAAGATTTTGTCGTTGTTATTTGGTATTAATATGTTAGGGATATTTTCCGTTGTAATATCTGTTATTGAGGGGTTTAATTCCATTGATTGCGGGTAAATAGTTGTAATTATAGTTGTGGGGAATGTTTTTCCAATTTCCGTTCCTGTGGTATATTCGGTTTCGGATGTAGTTTCTTCGTTCTGGGTATTGGACTCCCAGAAAGTAGTAGTTTCATATTTTTTAGATGCATATTTTGAGGTTTCTTCTACTCTGTTAGTGGTCGTCTCTATATTATTATTGTCTGTAATACAATTTCTTGCAATATGGCCTAACCGGTTACAGGTGTAGCACCTTAGTGGTTCATTATTGGTTTGTGCCCTCAATTGATTATTGGGGGCAAAACGTACTTGTCTTGGAGGTGTGGTGGTTCGAATTTGATTTCGAATGGGTCTTGGCGATGATTCTCGCGAGAAAAATCGCGGAGAGGAATCTCTTGATTTTATAGGGGTTTTATTTTCTACTGCGTTTATTGATAGTTTTTGATGCTGTAGGACTATTGAATCAATTTCTACGGCTCTCTCCACTTCTTGAACTGCTAGTTTCTAAGTTATCAATATTTTTAGCTATCAATAGGCGGTATAATTTTGGTTTGAGTCCCTGTTTAAATGCATTAAGTATTATTTTTTCATATAATTCCCCTTCTCCTGGACCGTGTCGCGCTTCTGTTGCGATTCTGATTTTGTGTAAATACTCTCTTGCGTTTTGAGTCTTTTCAAATGTTACTAGGCCATGTTTCAGTTTATTCAATGAACTTGTGTCAATGAATCTTTTTTCGAAAGCCTGTTGCAATAATTCTATCGAGTTAATTGTTGAGGTGGCTTCTGTGCCTATTGTGTTTTCAATTTGTTTTAAAAACGTTAGCGCCTGTCCTTTTAGTCTTAAAAGCAGCATGCTTTTTAATACTTTTGTCAATTTTTTCATTTCTGCGAATTGTCCTAAATGGATGTTGAATTGGTCAACGTCGGTGTCTCCTTCATATTCTGGTAATTATTTTGCAATTTCTACCGAAGTTGCAATAATTTGTTGCGCTTTTAATAGTTTATCTTGTTCCTGGTCCATATTTGTTATTTTAGTTCAGTTTTTCTTTAAAGGATTGTCGAAGGTATGCGGAATATAAATTTTTTTTTTCAAATTTTATTGGTATTTCATTTTAACTATTAAAGATTCTAACTATTTTTAGATGGGATACCCACGTAAAAAAATACATATAAGTAGAAATAAAATTATACTGCACTTAAAATAATGTAAAAATATACTGCACTTAAAAATCAAAAAATAATTTGTAAATAATCATATTTGTCTATGGTAGCAGGCAGTCATATTGTCTGGCATATACAGTTCCTTTAATGTCTTTATTGATTTAATGACATCATTTTCATTATGAAAAGTTATACACAAGGGAATGCTTATAATAATATTTACATAAATCTTTTTAACGTAGATGGTTTTGCATATTAAGGAAGCAGCAGAACCCTCTCAGTACCTAGAAGTTCTCTCTTGATGGTCTTATAAGCTGGTTTTGTTACCTTGGTAAAGACCTGATGCACTGGAAGTGCCAATGAAATATCTTCAGTAGATTTTTAACGGGAAAATCTTTCATGTTTGCAAGCGATAAATTACTATATGATTCCAATGAGAAATGGACACAAGTTTTTTTCAACCGACAGGTTTTCTTCTCCACCTAGAGTACTTGAAATCATAAAAGATAGCAAAGGATTCGGTTTTGTTGTTGCAGGAGATAAACCAGTTTTCATACAGTCAGTTCGTGAAGGTGGCGCGGCAGAAAGAGCTGGGCTTATGAAAAATGATGTCATTATTAAGGTCAACGGCGTTAATGTGACTGATTTCAACCATGCTGAAGTTGTAAATCTGATAAAGGCTGCTGGACCGTTTGTTACTTTAACGCTGATTGGTCAAAATTACAGTAGTAGTTTCAACGGTTATTCACCTTCTTCGCCAACAAGCATGCCTTTAAGCCCTGTTAACTTAACGCCGTCAATTCAAGGACCTGATATACCCAAAGATAGGCTCATTAGCTTGCCGAAACCGGTCGATAATGAGCAGCAGCGGGCTCTCGATATGAGCGCAGTGCGGACTCTTCAGACTATGTATGAGCGAGAAGAAGAAGCCAGAAATTGTTTGAGAGCTCAACAAGAACGTCATCCTAATCCAAGGACTGCCGTAGAATTGGCACAATCTGAAGAAATTCTCAAGGCACTGCGGCGAAAAATCAGTGCAATCAGCGGGACTTGGGATTGGATGCCCTCGGGTGTGCCTTCATCTGTGCTTAATGTGACTGCTCGCTCACCACCTGCGAAACACTCCTTAGCTAATTTTGGATCAAGGAAGACGGATATGGGCTCCCTGGAATCAGAAGAAGAGTCTCCGCCTCCTCTGCCTGTAAGAGTCACATCACGCATGTCTAATCCTATGGCATCGCCTGTTTTGTCTCCCGTAAACTCTGAGAGGAGGTTTGGCTCTCCTGACATAGCGCCACCTCTTCCTCCCAGAAATAATGTAATGATGCGATCGCATGAAGATGGCGTGGGGACTCAGCATCAGCGGAAAAAATCAAGTCCTTTTCCTTATCGTGGACCCGAGGTTATTCCTGATCTTCGGCGTATGAGTACAGTGGACTCTGGTGACCTAGAAACACACAAGGCTCAGTGGACAACAAGCCCAGTGCCTGTTAGCCCAGCCGGGTCTCCTCCTCCTTCTTATTCCATTGACCAGCCTGATGTTGGAGGTAGAAGATCACATGGGGTTACCTTTTCCAGTGAAGCAGGTGTAGAAACTCAGTGGCAGATTCCATCCATGGAAGATGAGGATTGGTCAGATCACGAATCGAGTGCAATCGAAGATGATGGCCCTTATATGAAGATATCAACTTTATTAGAAGCAAAGCCTTATCTTGCTGTGTTTATCAATTATTTACTCTGCAACTACGATCCCTCTAATTTGTTTTTCCTGCTCATAACGGACCATTACAAAGAAGGGACATCCACCAAAGATATGTGTCAATGGGCTTTTGAAATAAATACAACATTCCTTGTGCCTAACGCTCCATTGAAAGTGCAATCCGTCGATGAACAAATTTTACGTGAAATTGATGATGTTTTAACTAATTTTGCATCGAAGGAAGAGCGGTTGCGAACAGTTTTTTTCAAAGCCCGGAAGAGAGCATCTGTTGCTGTGAAGATGGAGTTGGATGATTTTCGAAACAAAAGACAAGCTGGACTTGCCAGACTCTTTGGTCCTTCAGACGATGATTTGAAAGGGGCCAACGTTGACATGAATAAAGAAATTAAAGTTATAGAAACGTTGCTTTTACCCAAACTGCAAGAATACTCGGAAGAAATAGATGGATGTTTGGACGATAGATCCCTAGCTTGTGCATCAGCCTTAGCTACAGTACTGTCGAAAGTGTTCAATTTGAAAAGTCAAGCTGCCGTATGTCTACTGGAAAAGTGTCCGACTTTTGTAACCAGAGAGAAAATTTGAAGACAAACCAACTTTTGAATAAAACGAAAAAGAGTGTAAGCGTCCGAGGTCATGATTTTGCACTCCTGAACTATATGTCGATTGTTGAGTGCATTGAGTGTGGTAATATTCCATGGGGTGTCTCTCCCCAAGGGTACCAGTGCAAAAATTGTAAAATTAACTTCCATAAGTTGTGTCTTCGACAATTTGAATCTGGAGGTGCAGTTGAACCATGTGTTGGTGCCCCACCATTAAAGAAGCAAGCACCCTTCAAATGGGTGCCACATATACGAAAAACAACTATTGCATCCAACAGTTTGAGCAGTGAATCCTTTAGGTCTCCCACTAACGAAGATGTCCAGGCTATTGGCGAACTATCAGGATCGGTTCAACCCAGTTCCCTAATCAATGGAAAGTCAGAGCAAAGTAAGTTGAAACGGGATGGTTCGTTTAAAGACTCTGAAAGACCCGAAGTCCTGTCGTCGTCTCATGCTCCACTCCCTGAAAATCAAGATGAACTGTCATTGAAGCTTCCGAAAAGCGATTCAAGGCGACAGAGAAGTGGTGTTGGTCGGTCAGACAGCTTACGAGAGCCAACAAGAAAAGCTGCAATATCAAGAGAACACAGAAAACGTTCTGACCCTAACCTTCCCCCCTCAAGTAACCATGAAGAGATGACCAGTCCAGTTGTATTCGCCCATTCGGGAAGCTCATCTAATTCCAGTCTGTCGACAAGTAGCCTCGAAAGTCCTGGACCAATTGATAGTAGAATATCGAATTCCGTCCAATCTGACTCATCTTCTAGTGTTGTTCCATGGGGAGATGATAGTGACCTTGAAGCTGATACAGAAACTCCTGACTGGACGAAAATGGTTGAATCAGATATTTTAAGAAAACTCAGTCACAAAGAAAAACAAAGACAAGAAGTTATCAATGAACTGTTTCATACTGAAAGAAGCCATGTTCGGTGTTTGAAAGTTCTCGACCGAGTGTTCTGCCGTCCCTTAACTGAGTCCAATTTGATTCCTGACATCTTGAATTTGCTATTTGCCAATTTGAATGAAATGATTGAGATCCATGCCCGGTTCAACACATTTATGAAACATAAACGAAAATCCAAAGGTGTTATTGACAGCGTTGGTGATATTCTCTTGTGCATGTTTGATGGGCAAGAGGGCGAAAGATTGCAAAGGGTGGCCAGTCAATTTTGTCAGCATCAATCCTTCGCTCTTGAAGCCCTTAAAAAGCGACGCAAAAAGGAAACTAAACTTGATAAATTCCTTTATGATGCGGAAATGAATCCGGTCTGTCGAAGATTGCAACTTAAGGATCTCTTACCCACTGGAATGCAACGACTCACAAAATACCCCCTTCTTTTGGAGTCACTTTTACGACATACCCCTGTAAAATACGCAGATCATCAACCAATTAAAATCGCACTCGAAAAATCACGTGCACTTCTCAAAGTGGTCAATGCGTCTATTCATGAAGCGGAGAATCAGCATCGATTAGCAGAACTGCAGAAACGGTTACATAAGTCGTCTGGCGACAAATCGGATTACAAACTAAGGAACTTCGACCTTACTCGGCGGAGGCTGGTTCATGAAGGTCCGCTCACCTGGCGGTGCAAAAAAAGACGTCCGATTGACCTTCATGTCCTCGTCCTTGAAGATTCTATTGTTCTACTACAGAAAAATGATAAAAAATACGTTCTAAAGTACCATACTGTAAGTAGCACCAGTGGAAGTGAACCGGCTCGATGTAGTCCTATAATTAAATACACATCGATTTTGCTGAAGCCAGATGCAAGAGATAGTATGGCATTTTTTCTAATTGACCAGCCGACGTCAAGCCCTCAGATGTATGAAATGGTTTCTTCCTCTACCTCTGAACGCAAAGCATGGTTGAAACATATCACAGAAGCAACGGAGAGTTACATGAATCGAGAAGTTCGAAAGAGGCTAGAGTCAACTGTCACTTTGATAAACCTCCCGGCTCAAACCTTATCGTCCAGCTTGTTTTCCGAACAAGATAGATCAAATAGTGATGAATCAAATGAAGTACCTGTAGAAAAAACATCCGCTAATTCCATTGTTGGCCTAAACATTGTATCCCATGATTCATTGAGTACAAGTGACATTAAGCCAGAATCTGAACAACAGATGTCCACTGACTCGGCTGTTGTCTTATTATCACCAGAACCTCTGACACCGAGTGGAGAAGACTTTTCATCATCAGTAAGTCGCTCAGCTTCCACTGTGAGTGCGAGTCAGAATCCGTCAAGAAGACGATTTCAGAGGGTAGAAATTCTTCAAATTGCTGAAGGGACGCCTCTTATTCAGCCCACCGAGGTGAAGGTTTCTCAGGGAGACATGCACACTGCTGAGCCCGTCTTAACTCCTTTGGAAAAACTTCGACGAAAAGATCAGTTAATACGAGCGGCCCTAGTGGAAAAACAGAGACTAGTAGCGGAGGTATTGCACGTCTCGCCTGATGATCTAGACTCACTCTTTCAACTGGATTCGACTCCCTTAAAGGGAGTCGAATCCAGTCGTTGCTGCCATTATGCAAGCGAGCAAACTAGCCACAGTGCTCAACGACTCACTCCGAATCATAGAAGAAGAAGTGATTGCAGCATCTAGTGAGCCAACAAGCAGTCGTGAGCCTGTCTTAATTCGCCCTCTAATCGAACATGTTCATCCGACAAGGGAATGTGACCCGATTTCTCGGCATGAGTCTTTCCATCTACGTGAGTCGCACAAACCTGTCAGTCCACGAACATTGAGGAAAATTATGAAGTTGCCTAGCTTAGCGTCCTATAGGCTCGTCCCCATTGTGACGTCTTTAAATTCACAGCTGACACAATTGATGGCTGTTATTAATGAAAAAGACTTTGAATTAGATAAAATGAAGAAAGAGATGCAACGTCTGTGAGAACAGCTGTCGCTAAAGGACCTCAAAGATACTGCTGAAACATGTCTGCCATCTCTTGTCTGTGAAAGTTTGGAAGAGGAAAGTGATATTGAAGAAGAAATTTCTACTCCACAAAAAGGTGATGAATCTGATGATGTCGAGGTTGAGCTTGTAGAGCTGCTTGAGAGTGAGATACCTTCTGATCCTTGTATAGAGAGGCTCAAATCTGAATCACCTCCAAGGTCAAGGCCTCTGTCTGTTGTGTCTCTTGAATCAGTAGGAGATGGCATTTATGTGGCAATTCGAGAGTCTGCTTATATAGACAGACCTGTCAGTGAACAACCATCCACTGAAGTAACCACAGCTACTGCAACTGTAACCACGGATTTGATTGACAAAAATGCAGCCAGCCAAAATCTGGAAACGCCTTGTACTGATCTAGAACTATCGAAAGTGGTATCAGTCGTAGAAGAAGAGATTGTTGATAAACCTCTTGTTGATGGAGATGAAGCGAAGCCATCTAAAAATGTACCCGTTATTGAAACTATAAAACAAGAAAGTAATAATGGCAGTGAAGTAAATGCGACTTTAAGCAGTGAAGAAAGCCTGTTGTTACCTGAAGATGATGTTCCAGATAAAGAAGTTGTTAAAGATGAGCCACCGATAGCAGAAGTCGTCAAAGATGACCTATCGGCAGCAGAAGTTGCCAAAGATGACTCTTCAGTGGCACAAGTTGTCAAAAGTGATATAGCGGTAGCACAACTGTCGCTAAACAAATCACCTGTCTTGTCAGTGATAAATGAATCGAGTAGCTCCAACAGCTCTGATACTCCACTGTTAATCGAGGATTTTGGAACGGCTTCAGACAGTCAAGAAAAAGCTGTGGAAGCTGTGGAGGCTGTCAACAATTCTGTCGCTAAAACCACGAAGGATCCAATAATGCTTGAAACAGGGTTGCCAACAGCAAGTGAAGCATAGTGAAGTGGATACACAAGAAAATGGTGCTAATTCTTTAGTATACATTGAGTTTGTTCATTGCCAGGACTGACCTGTATTCCATTTGTAATTATTTTTTTTTCAAGATGTTTTGTACGAGGTTTGACAAATGTGGTCAAACATTGGAAAAAGAATAGTGATTTAATCAATGCTATATATAAGTAGTTTTATATATAGCCAATTGCGTATAGAAATTGTGTTCATAGACTTTTTACTTAGTGATGGTTTTAGGTAGATTTCACTGCATTTAAGGTTTTACCAGGCTGTCCAATAGGAATATTTGTGCTCTATCATAATTGCGGTTTCTGTGACTTTTTTTTTAAATTATTGTATTATTTGCTTTTATCCTACAGGTCGCACCACTGTTACGGGGGGGGGGTCATATAAAGTTAAGTTAATTGGATGTGCAAATTGGAACATGGGAGCAGGGTAGTTAAGGGACATAGACTGAGAGGGTTCTATTGACAAATCTCTATAACCATGGAGACAGAATCATTATCGAGACGTTCAGGACTCCCGAGTTGTGCAGATTCCTTTGGGAAAGATCCAACAAACAATAGGAACTGTACCTGATACCTTGACTCATACACGGAGACAATTATTGACAATAACTTTATTTTCTTACTTCATACACAACTTCAGATAAAATGACTTCAATATGAGTTAGCAAATCTGTCTTGATCGGCTGTCTCAGTGTAAAAGTGTAAGCTGTTAAAAGAAAGAGAAATATTTGAGGCTCATGATTTCTATTTCAGTATAGTCCTTCTATTGTCCATAGGTATAGAATGCTGTGTGTAGGTATGTGCTATGTTCTAGAAAACATGTATATTAAATCTCAATAAATATTATCTTATCATAAGATTGTATTAATCCAACAAAAAACAAAACATTAAATGTCAAATACCCCTCCCCATGGCTCTATGGCGGGTAAGGCAAGGAGAAAAAAAGGACAAAGTGTTACGGGGGGGGGTTCTTATAAAGTTAAGTTAATTGGATGTGCAAATTGGAACATGGGAGCAGGGTAGTTAAGGGACAAAGACTGAGAGGGTTCTATTGACAAATCTCTATAACCATGGAGACAGAATCATTATCGAGATGTTCAGGTCTCACGAGTTGTGGAGATTCCTTTGGGAACGATCCAACAGACAATAGAAACTGTACCTGATACCTTGACTCATACACGAAGACAATTATTGACAATAACTTTATTTTCTTACTTCATACACAACTTCAGATAAAATGACTTCAATATGAGTTAGCAGTATATTGCGCATCAAAGAAAGAGCTTTTCTGAATACTCTCCTGGCTTTTTGGTCTACCTTATATATCCAGAATCAACCAGGATTTCTAAATTAAGTACTGGGTAGACTAACCTCTGAAATGTTGCAATACAACTGTTATTTTAATTATCCAACATATGACCTAACCTCCTTGCAAAAGATTTATTACAACGAGGATTTTCACCTCTAGTTTGTTGACCAGACCAGAAATAAAAATCTGGTTTCATATTAGCTTTAATCAAAAGTTACATTTTTGAATCCAATTTTGATAGTTTAAAAAGTATCATTTTTTTTGCTTGCTGTAAAACTTGTGCCAAAGGTAAAAAGTATCATTTTTTGCTTGCTGTAAAACTTGTGCCAAAAAGCACAAATCCTATGAGATGATGAATTTACACTTTAAAATCTTTAGATGTATAAGAGATTCTTATTTTAAAACTTTCTAAAGTGAACAAATGAGGGATTCGGTTCTGAGTTCTGTAAGGGGGAAGGGAGCTGATGGTCCATATGTCACAAATCCCCTATCCCGCTGTAGATTGACGCCCTCGTCAATCAGAACATTCCCTTTCCTTAAATTTTACCTTTCTTAAAATTTCTTATTGTCAAAATATTTTTATTTTAATTCTTTCACCTCAAAAATGATTATTTAAAGAAAATGTATATATTCCTACACCTTGTATTGAACCTACAGCTTACAATTGAACTTAATTAATACATCACTTGACATAAACAAGGTTTACATGTGAATACCTGATTCCAATTGTTTGTCTTTATTCGAATTTTTTTGTATTGTATTTAGTATCCAATTGATCCCAGGTATTCTAACATTTAGGCATAGAAATACATAAAATTTATATGATAAAGATTACACTGACACACTTACTTCAAATTTCACTATAATAATGGCATGTTCTTGTATTGTTCTTCACTTATTGTTAGATTTAAATTTATTTTGATTTCAAATTTCACTTTAATGTTGGCATTTTCTTGTATTGTTCATCACCTATTGTTAGAATGTTAGTTTTACGCATAATCACAATTTTTCTATTTTTGCCCATTTCACTAATTGAACTGATGTCAAAGGATAATGAGCTTTCCATATTTTACTGTGAGTAGCGCTCTTATTGTTAGAGATATAAAAAATACCTTAAATATGGTGATTATAATATTATACCGCAAATTTGGTGAGAATAATCCGTATTGGCTTTCCACGTACTTTAATCTTTGGTCTTCGGTCGTGAACAACGGTATCTGTAGATCTAATGTTTCTTTTATTTTTGCTAACTGCATAGTACCCTTAATCTTCTCTCACTTGGGCCATATTGATATTTTTGGTTCTTCGTTGTTCATGTTTGGTATTGTATAAAACAAGTTTATTCCTTGGAAGTTTATTATTTTTGGGCTCATAACATTTGTGCTAGTTGTGATTAAAGGTGTTTGTACAGTTGTTTCCTTTGTCACGAGTCTGCAACCTTGTTTTATTGTAATCGTTCCAACGTCCTGTAACAGTATTTCAGTTCGATAACTGGGGTCAATCTTTTCTGTATTGTTGTAGCAGGATAGAGTTCCTACTGTCTTTTTAGGTACTGTAAATAACCATAAGTCATTTCGCAAATTAATAAAGATTTCTCTTTTTGTGCTTCCTACTAAAGCATCACATGAGTTGGGAATATCTTGTTGTTGTGATTCTCTTAGGAAGAGATCTAGTATGCATGATCCTATTTTTACATTATATATAGGTAGCGTTAGTTGGCAGACTAAACTTTTAAATGAGACACATTCTTTCAAATCCTGGGTATTAGCTAGTGCATATTTTCTTCTGTCTTGACCAATCAACATATATTCTGCTTCAGGCATAATGCTCATGAAGGAGTTGGTTCCTTTAATATTAATGGGAAAAGTAGATATTTGTATAGATCATATATAGACTGTTGATTAATTAGTGGGATTGTAACTACTGCAAAAAGTTGTTCATTAATTTCGGTTATATGTACTTTTAGTTTAGTATAATATAAGAATAGGTTAGCAAGTTCTGGTTCTACTGGTAAATGGAGGCCAAATGTTAATTGTTTTTTTATTTTGTTTAGGATGGTGTTTAGGTCTGAAGGGTATACTAAGTCGTAGGAAAGGGATCCTCTTGTTAATTCAAATAACACGAACTCAAATTTACTGACATCTGTGGCTAAATTCAATAATGACATTATAATAATGTCAAGTGAAACTGTTGCTAAACTAGAATCAGAAATTACTCTGTCGACCTCATTTTTTAAATAATTCATTGTTTTGACTGTTCTTGAGTTTTTTTTATATGGTCTCAATTTTATCTTTTTGATAGTTGGCTATACTCGCTTATATTTTTTGTACATGTAGCGTCGTATTCAAGGCAGTATTTAATTTTTTAACATTATCTCTTAATATATTTAAATCCTCTTCAGTAGAAAAGCCGAATAAACGAGAAGCAAGTTCCCCAATTATTGGGATTAGGCTAGTTGATGTTTTATATTTAGTTTTATGGAAAAATACTTAAAATATTCGTGTCGTACTTTGTTTCAGTTTCTGTATTTCTGCCTTAAAAAGTTCAAATAATGCTTCCAACCTTTGTCTGTATAATATCAGGAAGGCTTGGTGAGTGGGCATTTTATAAGCATTTTCTATAGTTAATTCTGGGAGGAGTTCCAACTCATTTGCTGTTGGCTCATCAGCCATTGCCAGTCGTGCACAAGTTTTTTTTACCGTCTATAGTCCAACATTCTCTCCAGTGATTTTCATCTTGGCATTTTTGTCTCCATCCATACATTGTGTTCTACCATAATCGACGTCAAAAAAGGAATTTGCCATCTAACTTGTCTTCTTCCTTTTTTCATAGAAGTCCATACCCAACTAGTGGACCTGTATGGTTGTCTCACTGTTATCAAGATTTTGTCGTTGTTATTTGGTATTAATATGTTAGGGATATTTTCCGTTGTAATATCTGTTATTGAGGGGTTTAATTCCATTGGTTGCGGGTAAAAAGTTGTAATTATAGTTGTGGGGAATGTTTTTCCAATTTCCGTTCCTGTGGTATATTCGGTTTCGGATGTAGTTTCTTCGTTCTGGGTATTGGATTCCCAGAAGGTAGTAGTTTCATATTTTTTAGATGCACATTTTGAGGTTTCTTCTACTCTGTTAGTGGTCGTCTCTATATTATTATTGTCTGTAATACAATTTCTTGCAATATGGCCTAACCGGTTACAGGTGTAGCACCTTAGTGGTTCATTATTGGTTTGTGCCCTCAATTGATTATTGGGGGCAAAACGTACTTGTCTTGGAGGTGTGGTGGTTCGAATTTGATTTCGAATGGGTCTTGGCGATGATTCTCGCGAGAAAAATTGCGGAGAGGAATCTCTTGATTTTATAGGGGTTTTATTTTCTACTGCGTTTATTGATAGTTTTTGATGCTTTAGGACTATTGAATCAATTTCTACGGCTCTCTCCACTTCTTGAACTGCTAGTTTCTAAGTTATCAATATTTTTAGCTATCAATAGGCGGTATAATTTTGGTTTGAGTCCCTGTTTAAATGCATTAAGTGTTATTTTTTCATATAATTCCCCTTCTCCTGGACCGTGTCGCGCTTCTGTTGCGATTCTGATTTTGTGTAAATACTCTCTTGCGTTTTGCGTCTTTTCAAATGTTACTAGGCCATGTTTCAGTTTATTCAATGAACTTGTGTCAATGAATCTTTTTTCGAAAGCCTGTTGCAATAATTCTATCGAGTTAATTGTTGAGGTGGCTTCTGTGCCTTTTGTGTTTTCAAATTGTTTTAAAAACGTTAGCGCCTGTCCTTTTAGTCTTAAAAGCAGCATGCTTTTTAATACTTTTGTCAATTTTTTCATTTCTGCGAATTGTCCTAAATGGATGTTGAATTGGTCAACGTCGGTGTCTCCTTCTTACTCTGGTAATTATTTTGCAATTTCTACCGAAGTTGCAATAATTTGTTGCGCTTTTAATAGTTTATCTTGTTCCTGGTCCATATTTGTTATTTTAGTTCAGTTTTTCTTTAAAGGATTGTCGAAGGTATGCGGAATATAAATTTTTTTTTTTCAAATTTTATTGGTATTTCATTTTAACTATTAAAGATTCTAACTATTTTTAGATGGGATATCCACGTAAAAAAATACATATAAGTAGAAATAAAATTATACTGCACTTAAAATAATGTAAAAATTAACTGCACTTAAAAATCAAAAAATAATTTGTAAATAATCATATTTGTCTATGGTAGCAGGCAGTCATATTGTCTGGCATATACAGTTCCTTTAATGTCTTTATTGATTTAATGACATCATTTTCATTATGAAAAGTTATACACAAGGGAATGCTTATAATAATATTTACATAAATCTTTTTAACGTAGATGGTTTTGCATATTAAGGAAGCAGCAGAACCCTCTCAGTACCTAGAAGTTCTCTCTTGATGGTCTTATAAGCTGGTTTTGTTACCTTGGTAAAGACCTGATGCACTGGAAGTGCCAATGAAATATCTTCAGTAGATTTTTAACGGGAAAATCTTTCATGTTTGCAAGCGATAAATTACTATATGATTCCAATGAGAAATGGACACAAGTTTTTTTCAACCGACAGGTTTTCTTCTCCACCTAGAGTACTTGAAATCATAAAAGATAGCAAAGGATTTGGTTTTGTTGTTGCAGGAGGTAAACCAGTTTTCATACAGTCAGTTCGTGAAGGTGGCGCGGCAGAAAGAGCTGGGCTTATGAAAAATGATGTCATTATTAAGGTCAACGGCGTTAATGTGACTGATTTCAACCATGCTGAAGTTGTAAATCTGATAAAGGCTGCTGGACCGTTTGTTACTTTAACGCTGATTGGTCAAAATTACAGTAGTAGTTTCAACGGTTATTCACCTTCTTCGCCAACAAGCATGCCTTTAAGCCCTGTTAACTTAACGCCGTCAATTCAAGGACCTGATATACCCAAAGATAGGCTCATTAGCTTGCCGAAACCGGTCGATAATGAGCAGCAGCGGGCTCTCGATATGAGCGCAGTGCGGACTCTTCAGACTATGTATGAGCGAGAAGAAGAAGCCAGAAATTGTTTGAGAGCTCAACAAGAACGTCATCCTAATCCAAGGACTGCCGTAGAATTGGCACAATTTGAAGAAATTCTCAAGGCACTGTGGCGAAAAATCAGTGCAATCAGCGGGACTTGGGATTGGATGCCCTCGGGTGTGCCTTCATCTGTGCTTAATGTGACTGCTCGCTCACCACCTGCGAAACACTCCTTAGCTAATTTTGGATCAAGGAAGACGGATATGGGCTCCCTGGAATCAGAAGAAGAGTCTCCGCCTCCTCTGCCTGTAAGAGTCACATCACGCATGTCTAATCCTATGGCTTCGCCTGTTTTGTCTCCCGTAAACTCTGAGAGGAGGTTTGGCTCTCCTGACATAGCGCCACCTCTTCCTCCCAGAAATAATGTAATGATGCGATCGCATGAAGATGGCGTGGGGACTCAGCATCAGCGGAAAAAATCAAGTCCTTTTCCTTATCGTGGACCCAAGGTTATTCCTGATCTTCGGCGTATGAGTACAGTGGACTCTGGTGACCTAGAAACACACAAGGCTCAGTGGAGAACAAGCCCAGTGCCTGTTAGCCCAGCCGGGTCTCCTCCTCCTTCTTATTCCATTGACCAGCCTGATGTTGGAGGTAGAAGATCACATGGGGTTACCTTTTCCAGTAAAGCAGGTGTAGAAACTCAGTGGCAGATTCCATCCATGGAAGATGAGGATTGGTCAGATCACGAATCGAGTGCAATCGAAGATCATGGCCCTTATATGAAGATATCAACTTTATTAGAAGCAAAGCCTTATCTTGCTGTGTTTATCAATTATTTACTCTGCAACTACGATCCCTCTAATTTGTTTTTCCTGCTCATAACGGACCATTACAAAGAAGGGACATCCACCAAAGATATGTGTCAATGGGCTTTTGAAATAAATACAATATTCCTTGTGCCTAACGCTCCATTGAAAGTGCAATCCGTCGATGAACAAATTTTACGTGAAATTGATGATGTTTTAACTAATTTTGAATCGAAGGAAGAGCGGTTGCGAACAGTTTTTTTCAAAGCCCGGAAGAGAGCTTCTGTTGCTGTGAAGATGGAGTTGGATGATTTTCGAAACAAAAGACAAGCTGGACTTGCCGGACTCTTTGGTCCTTCAGACGATGATTTGAAAGGGGCCAACGTTGACATGAATAAAGAAATTAAAGTTATAGAAACGTTGCTTTTACCCAAACTGCAAGAATACTCGGAAGAAATAGATGGATGTTTGGACGATAGATCCCTAGCTTGTGCTTCAGCCTTAGCTACAGTACTGTCGAAAGTGTTCAATTTGAAAAGTCAAGCTGCCGTATGTCTACTGGAAAAGTGTCCGACTTTTGTAACCAGAGAGAAAAGTTTGAAGACAAACCAACTTTTGAATAAAACGAAAAAGAGTGTAAGCGTCCGAGGTCATGATTTTGCACTCCTGAACTATATGTCGATTGTTGAGTGCATTGAGTGTGGTAATATTCCATGGGGTGTCTCTCCCCAAGGGTACCAGTGCAAAAATTGTAAAATTAACTTCCATAAGTTGTGTCTTCGACAATTTGAATCTGGAGGTGCAGTTGAACCATGTGTTGGTGCCCCACCATTAAAGAAGCAAGCACCCTTCAAATGGGTGCCACATATACGAAATACAACTATTGCATCCAACAGTTTGAGCAGTGAATCATTTACGTCTCCCACTAACGAAGATGTCCAGGCTATTGGCGAACTATCCGGATTGGTTCAACCCAGTTCCCTAATCAATGGAAAGTCAGAGCAAAGTAAGTTGAAACGGGATGGTTCGTTTAAAGACTCTGAAAGACCCGAAGTCCTGTCGTCGTCTCATGCTCCACTCCCTGAAAATCAAGATGAACTGTCATTGAAGCTTCCGAAAAGCGATTCAAGGCGACAGAGAAGTGGTGTTGGTCGGTCAGACAGCTTACGAGAGCCAACAAGAAAAGCTGCAATATCAAGAGAACACAGAAAACGTTCTGACCCTAACCTTCCCCCCTCAAGTAACCATGAAGAGATGACCAGTCCAGTTGTATTCGCCCATTCGGGAAGCTCATCTAATTCCAGACTGTCGACAAGTAGCCTCGAAAGTCCTGGACCAAATGATAGTAGAATATCGAATTCCGTCCAATCTGACTCATCTTCTAGTGTTGTTCCATGGGGAGATGATAGTGACCTTGAAGCTGATACAGAAACTCCTGACTTGACGAAAATGGTTGAATCAGATATTTTAAGAAAACTCAGTCACAAAGAAAAACAAAGACAAGAAGAAGTTATCAATGAACTGTTTCATACTGAAAGAAGCCATGTTCGGTGTTTGAAAGTTCTCGACCGAGTGTTCTGCCGTCCCTTAACTGAGTCCAATTTGATTCCTGACATCTTGAATTTGCTATTTGCCAATTTGAATGAAATGATTGAGATCCATGCCCGGTTCAACACATTTATGAAACATAAACGAAAATCCAAAGGTGTTATTGACAGCGTTGGTGATATTCTCTTGTGCATGTTTGATGGGCAGGAGGGCGAAAGATTGCAAAGGGTGGCCAGTCAATTTTGTCAGCATCAATCCTTCGCTCTTGAAGCCCTTAAAAAGCGACGCAAAAAGGAAACTAAACTTGATAAATTCCTTTATGATGCTGAAATTAATCCGGTCTGTCGAAGATTGCAACTTAAGGATCTCTTACCCACTGGAATGCAACGACTCACAAAATACCCCCTTCTTTTGGAGTCACTTTTACGACATACCCCTGTAAAACACGCAGATCATCAACCAATTAAAATCGCACTCGAAAAATCACGTGCACTTCTCAAAGTGGTCAATGCGTCTATTCATGAAGCGGAGAATCAGCATCGATTAGCAGAACTGCAGAAACGGTTACATAAGTCGTCTGGCGACAAATCGGATTACGAACTAAGGAACTTCGACCTTACTCGACGGAGGCTGGTTCATGAAGGTCCGCTCACCTGGCGGTGCAAAAAAAGACGTCCGATTGACCTTCATGTCCTCGTCCTTGAAGATTCTATTGTTCTACTACAGAAAAATGATAAAAAATACGTTCTAAAGTACCATACTGTAAGTAGCACCAGTGGAAGTGAACCGGCTCGATGTAGTCCTATAATTAAATACACATCGATTTTGCTGAAGCCAGATGCAAGAGATAGTATGGCATTTTTTCTAATTGACCAGCCGACGTCAAGCCCTCAGATGTATGAAATGGTTTCTTCCTCTACCTCTGAACGCAAAGCATGGTTGAAACATATCACAGAAGCAACGGAGAGTTACATGAATCGAGAAGTTCGAAAGAGGCCAGAGTCAACTGTCACTTTGATAAACCTCCCAGCTCAAACCTTATCGTCCAGCTTGTTTTCCGAACAAGATAGATAAAATAGTGATGAATCAAATGAAGTACCTGTAGAAAAAACATCCGCTGATTCCATTGTTGGCCTAAACATTGTATCCCATGATTCCTCGAGTACAAGTGACATTAAGCCAGAATCTGAACAACAGATGTCCACTGACTCGGCCGTTGTCTTATTATCACCAGAACCTCTGACACCGAGTGGAGAAGACTTTTCATCATCAGTAAGTCGCTCAGCTTCCACTGTGAGTACGAGTCAGAATCCGTCAAGAAGACGATTTCAGAGGGTAGAAATTCTTCAAATTGCTGAAGGGACGCCTCTTATTCAGCCCACCGAGGTGAAGGTTTCTCAGGGAGACATGCACACTGCTGAGCCCGTCTTAACTCCTTTGGAAAAACTTCGACGAAAAGATCAGTTAATACGAGCGGCCCTAGTGGAAAAACAGAGACTAGTAGCGGAGGTATTGCACGTCTCGCCTGATGAGCTAGACTCACTCTTTCAACTGGATTCGACTCCCTTAAAGGGAGTCGAATCCAGTCGTTGCTGCCATTATGCAAGCGAGCAAACTAGCCACAGTGCTCAACGACTCACTCCGAATCACAGAAGAAGAAGTGACTGCAGCATCTAGTGAGCCAACAAGCAGTCGTGAGCCTGTCTTAATTCGCCCTCTAATCGAACATGTTCATCCGACAAGGGAATGTGACCCGATTTCTCGGCATGAGTCTTTCCATCTACGTGAGTCGCACAAACCTGTCAGTCCACGAACATTGAGGAAAATTATGAAGTTGCCTAGCTTAACGTCCTATAGGCTCGTCCCCATTGTGACGTCTTTAAATTCACAGCAGACACAATTGATAGCTGTTATTAATGAAAAAGACGTTGAATTAGAGAAAATGAAGAAAGAGATGCAACGTCTGCGAGAACAGCTGTCGCTAAAGGACCTCAAAGATACTGCTGAAACATGTCTGCCATCTCTTGTCTGTGAAAGTTTGGAAGAGGAAAGTGATATTGAAGAAGAAATTTCTACTCCACAAAAAGGTGATGAATCTGATGATGTCGGGGTTGAGCTTGTAGAGCTGCTTGAGAGTGAGATACCTTCTGATCCTTGTATAGAGAGGCTCAAATCTGAATCACCTCCAAGGTCAAGGCCTCTGTCTGTTGTGTCTCTTGAATCAGTAGGAGATGGCATTTATGTGGCAATTCGAGAGTCTGCTTATATAGACAGACTTGTCAGTGATCAACCATCCACTGAAGTAACCACAGCTACTGCAACTGTAACCACGGATTTGATTGACAAAAATGCAGCCAGCCAAAATCTGGAAACGCCTTGTACTGATCTAGAACTATCGAAAGTGGTATCAGTCGTAGAAGAAGAGATTGTTGATAAACCTCTTGTTGATGGAGATGAAGCGAAGCCATCTAAAAATGTACCCGTTATTGAAACTATAAAACAAGAAAGTAATAATGGCAGTGAAGTAAATGCGACTTTAAGCAGTGAAGAAAGCCTGTTGTTACCTGAAGATGATGTTCCAGATAAAGAAGTTGTTAAAGATGAGCCACCGATAGCAGAAGTCGTCAAAGATGACCTATCGGCAGCAGAAGTTGCCAAAGATGACTCTTCAGTGGCACAAGTTGTCAAAAGTGATATAGCGGTAGCACAAGTGTCGCTAAACAAATCACCTGTCTTGTCAGTGATAAATGAATCGAGTAGCTCCAACAGCTCTGATACTCCACTGTTAATCGAGGATTTTGGAACGGCTTCAGACAGTCAAGAAAAAGCTGTGGAAGCTGTGGAGGCCGTCAACAATTCTGTCGCTAAAACCACGAAGGATCCAATAATGCTTGAAACAGGGTTGCCAACAGCAAGTGAAGCATAGTGAAGTGGATACACAAGAAAATGGTTCTAATTCTTTAGTATACATTGAGTTTGTTCATTGCCAGGACTGACCTGTATTCCATTTGTAATTATTTTTTTTTTCAAGATGTTTTGTACGAGGTTTGACAAATGTGGTCAAACATTGGAAAAAGAATAGTGATTTAATCAATGCTATATATAAGTAGTTTTATATATAGCCAATTGCGTATAGAAATTGTGTTCGTAGACTTTTTACTTAGTGATGGTTTTAGGTAGATTTCACTGCATTTAAGGTTTTACCAGGCTGTCCAATAGGAATATTTGTGCTCTATCATAATTGCGGTTTCTGTGACTTCTTTTTTGAAATTATTGTATTATTTGCTTTTATCCTACAGGTCGCACCACTGTTACGGGGGGGGGGTCATATAAAGTTAAGTTAATTGGATGTGCAAATTGGAACATGGGAGCAGGGTAGTTAAGGGACATAGACTGAGAGGGTTCTATTGACAAATCTCTATAACCATGGAGACAGAATCATTATCGAGACGTTCAGGACTCCCGAGTTGTGCAGATTCCTTTGGGAAAGATCCAACAAACAATAGGAACTGTACCTGATACCTTGACTCATACACGGAGACAATTATTGACAATAACTTTATTTTCTTACTTCATACACAACTTCAGATAAAATGACTTCAATATGAGTTAGCAAATCTGTCTTGATCGGCTGTCTCAGTGTAAAAGTGTTAGCTGTTAAAAGAAAGAGAAATATTTGAGGCTCAAGATTTCTATTTCAGTATAGTCCTTCTATTGTCCAAAGGTATAGAATGCTGTGTGTAGGTATGTGTTATGTTCTAGAAAACATGTATATTAAATCTCAATAAATATTATCTTATCATAAGATTGTATTAATCCAACAAAAAACAAAACATTAAACGTCAAATACCCCTCCCCATGGCTCTATGGCGGGTAAGGCAAGGAGAAAAAAAAGGACAAAGTGTTACGGGGGGGGGTTCTTATAAATTTAAGTTAATTGGATGTGCAAATTGGAACATGGGAGCAGGGTAGTTAAGGGACAAAGACTGAGAGGGTTCTATTGACAAATCTCTATAACCATGGAGACAGAAGCATTATCGAGATGTTCAGGTCTCCCGAGTTGTGGAGATTCCTTTGGGAACGATCCAACAGACAATAGGAACTGTACCTGATACCTTGACTCATACACGAAGACAATTATTGACAATAACTTTATTTTCTTACTTCATACACAACTTCAGATAAAATGACTTCAATATGAGTTAGCAGTATATTGCGCATCAAAGAAAGAGCTTTTCTGAATACTCTCCTGGCTTTTTGGTCCACCTTATATATCCAGAATCAACCCGGATTTCTAAATTAAGTACTGGGTAGACTAACCTCTGAAATGTTGCAATACAACTGTTATTTTAATTATCCAACATATGACCTAACCTCCTTGCAAAAGATTTATTACAACAAGGATTTTCACCTCTAGTTTGTTGACCAGACCAGAAATAGAAATCTGGTTTCATATTAGCTTTAATCAAAAGTTACATTTTTGAATCCAATTTTGATAGTTTAATAAGTATCATTTTTTTTGCTTGCTGTAAAACTTGTGCCAAAGGTAAAAAGTATCATTTTTTGCTTGCTGTAAAACTTGTGCCAAAAAGCACAAATCCTATGAGATGATGAATTTACACTTTAAAATCTTTAGATGTATAAGAGATTCTTATTTTAAAACTTTCTAAAGTGAACAAATGAGGGATTCGGTTCTGAGTTCTGTAAGGGGGAAGGGAGCTGATGGTCCATATGTCACAAATCCCCTATCCCGCTGTAGATTGACGCCCTCGTCCATCAGAACATTCCTTTTCCTTAAATTTTACCTTTCTTAAAATTTCTTATTGTCAAAATATTTTTATTTTAATTCTTTCACCTCAAAAATGATTATTTAAAGAAAATGTATATATTCCTACACCTTGTATTGAACCTACAGCTTACAATTGAACTTAATTAATACATCACTTGACATAAACAAGGTTTACATGTGAATACCTGATTCCAATTGTTTGTCTTTATTCGAATTTTTTTGTATTGTATTTAGTATCCAATTGATCCCAGGTATTCTAACCTTAATGCATAGAAATACATAAAATTTATATGATAAAGATTACACTGACACACTTACTTCAAATTTCACTATAATAATGGCATGTTCTTGTATTGTTCTTCACTTATTGTTAGATTTAAATTTATTTTGATTTCAAATTTCACTTTAATGTTGGCATTTTCTTGTATTGTTCATCACCTATTGTTAGAATGTTAGTTTTACGCATAATCACAATTTTTCTATTTTTGCCCATTTCACTAATTGAACTGATGTCAAAGGATAATGAGCTTTCAATATTTTACTGTGAGTAGCGCTCTTATTGTTAGAGATATAAAAAATACCTTAAATATGGTGATTATAATATTATACCGCGAATTTGGTGAGAATAATCCGTATTGGCTTTCCACGTACTTTAATCTTTGGTCTTCGGTCGTGAACAACGGTATCTGTAGATCTAATGCTTCTTTTATTTTTGCTAACTGCATAGTACCCTTAATCTTCTCTCACTTGGGCCATATTGATATTTTTGGTTCTTCGTTGTTCATGTTTGGTATTGTATAAAACAAGTTTATTCCTTGGAAGTTTATTATTTTTGGGCTCATAACATTTGTGCTAGTTGTGATTAAAGGTGTTTGTACAGTTGTTTCCTTTGTCACGAGTCTGCAACCTTGTTTTATTGTAATCGTTCCAACGTCCTGTAACAGTATTTCAGTTCGATAACTGGGGTCAATCTTTTCTGTATTGTTGTAGCAGGTTAGAGTTCCTACTGTCTTTTTAGGTACTGTAAATAACCATAAGTCATTTCGCAAATTAATAAAGATTTCTCTTTTTGTGCTTCCTACTAAAGCATCACATGAGTTGGGAATATCTTGTTGTTGTGATTCTCTTAGGAAGAGATCTAGTATGCATGATCCTATTTTTACATTATATATAGGTAGCGTTAGTTGGCAGACTAAACTTTTAAATGAGACACATTCTTTCAAATCCTGGGTATTAGCTAGTGCATATTTTCTTCTGTCTTGACCAATCAACATATATTCTGCTTCAGGCATAATGCTCATGAAGGAATTGGTTCCTTTAATATTAATGGGAAAAGTAGATATTTGTATAGATCATATATAGACTGTTGATTAATTAGTGGGATTGTAACTACTGCAAAAAGTTGTTCATTAATTTCGGTTATATGTACTTTTAGTTTAGTATAATATAAGAATAGGTTAGCAAGTTCTGGTTCTACTGGTAAATGGAGGCCAAATGTTAAGTGTGTTTTTATTTTGTTTAGGATGGTGTTTAGGTCTGAAGGGTATACTAAGTCGTAGGAAAGGGATCCTCTTGTTAATTCAAATAACACGAACTCAAATTTACTGACATCTGTGGCTAAATTCAATAATGACATTATAATAATGTCAAGTGAAACTGTTGCTAAACTAGAATCAGAAATTACTCTGTCGACCTCATTTTTTAAATAATTCATTGTGTTGACTGTTCTTGAGTTTTTTTTATATGGTCTCAATTTTATCTTTTTGATAGTTGGCTATACTCGCTTATATTTTTTGTACATGTAGCGTCGTATTCAAGGCAGTATTTAATTTTTTAACATTATCTCTTAATATATTTAAATCCTCTTCAGTAGAAAAGCCGAATAAACGAGAAGCAAGTTCCCCAATTATTGGGATTAGGCTAGTTGATGTTTTATATTTAGTTTTATGGAAAAATACTTAAAATATTCGTGTCGTGCTTTGTTTCAGTTTCTGTATTTCTGCCTTAAAAAGTTCAAATAATGCTTCCAACCTTTGTCTGTATAATATCAGGAAGGCTTGGTGAGTGGGCATTTTATAAGCATTTTCTATAGTTAATTCTGGGAGGAGTTCCAACTCATTTGCTGTTGGCTCATCAGCCATTGCCAGTCGTGCACAAGTTTTTTTTACCGTCTATAGTCCAACATTCTCTCCAGTGATTTTCATCTTGGCATTTTTGTCTCCATCCATACATTGTGTTCTACCATAATCGACGTCAAAAAAAGGAATTTGCCATCTAACTTGTCTTCTTCCTTTTTTCATAGAAGTCCATACCCAACTAGTGGACCTGTATGGTTGTCTCACTGTTATCAAGATTTTGTCGTTGTTATTTGGTATTAATATGTTAGGGATATTTTCCGTTGTAATATCTGTTATTGAGGGGTTTAATTCCATTGGTTGCGGGTAAATAGTTGTAATTATAGTTGTGGCGAATGTTTTTCCAATTTCCGTTCCTGTGGTATATTCGGTTTCGGATGTAGTTTCTTCGTTCTGGGTATTGGATTCCCAGAAGGTAGTAGTTTCATATGTTTTAGATGCACATTTTGAGGTTTCTTCTACTCTGTTAGTGGTCGTCTCTATATTATTATTGTCTGTAATACAATTTCTTGCAATATGGCCTAACCGGTTACAGGTGTAGCACCTTAGTGGTTCATTATTGGTTTGTGCCCTCAATTGATTATTGGGGGCAAAACGTACTTGTCTTGGAGGTGTGGTGGTTCGAATTTGATTTCGAATGGGTCTTGGCGATGATTCTCGCGAGAAAAATCGCGGAGAGGAATCTCTTGATTTTATAGGGGTTTTATTTTCTACTGCGTTTATTGATAGTTTTTGATGCTGTAGGACTATTGAATCAATTTCTACGGCTCTCTCCACTTCTTGAACTGCTAGTTTCTAAGTTATCAATATTTTTAGCTATCAATAGGCGGTATAATTTTGGTTTGAGTCCCTGTTTAAATGCATTAAGTATTATTTTTTCATATAATTCCCCTTCTCCTGGACCGTGTCGCGCTTCTGTTGCGATTCTGATTTTGTGTAAATACTCTCTTGCGTTTTGAGTCTTTTCAAATGTTACTAGGCCATGTTTCAGTTTATTCAATGAACTTGTGTCAATGAATCTTTTTTCGAAAGCCTGTTGCAATAATTCTATCGAGTTAATTGTTGAGGTGGCTTCTGTGCCTATTGTGTTTTCAATTTGTTTTAAAAACGTTAGCGCCTGTCCTTTTAGTCTTAAAAGCAGCATGCTTTTTAATACTTTTGTCAATTTTTTCATTTCTGCGAATTGTCCTAAATGGATGTTGAATTGGTCAACGTCGGTGTCTCCTTCATATTCTGGTAATTATTTTGCAATTTCTACCGAAGTTGCAATAATTTATTGCGCTTTTAATAGTTTATCTTGTTCCTGGTCCATATTTGTTATTTTAGTTCAGTTTTTCTTTAAAGGATTGTCGAAGGTATGCGGAATATAAATTTTTTTTTTTCAAATTTTATTGGTATTTCATTTTAACTATTAAAGATTCTAACTATTTTTAGATGGGATATCCACGTAAAAAAATACATATAAGTAGAAATAAAATTATACTGCACTTAAAATAATGTAAAAATATACTGCACTTAAAAATCAAAAAATAATTTGTAAATAATCATATTTGTCTATGGTAGCAGGCAGTCATATTGTCTGGCATATACAGTTCCTTTAATGTCTTTATTGATTTAATGACATCATTTTCATTATGAAAAGTTATACACTAGGGAATGCTTATAATAATATTTACATAAATCTTTTTAACGTAGATGGTTTTGCATATTATGGAAGCAGCAGAACCCTCTCAGTACCTAGAAGCTCTCTCTTGATGGTCTTATAAGCTGGTTTTGTTACCTTGGTAAAGACCTGATGCACTGGAAGTGCCAATGAAATATCTTCAGTAGATTTTTAACGGGAAAATCTTTCATGTTTGCAAGCGATAAATTACTATATGATTCCAATGAGAAATGGACACAAGTTTTTTTCAACCGACAGGTTTTCTTCTCCACCTAGAGTACTTGAAATCATAAAAGATAGCAAAGGATTCGGTTTTGTTGTTGCAGGAGATAAACCAGTTTTCATACAGTCAGTTCGTGAAGGTGGCGCGGCAGAAAGAGCTGGGCTTATGAAAAATGATGTCATTATTAAGGTCAACGGCGTTAACGTGACTGATTTCAACCATGCTGAAGTTGTAAATCTGATAAAGGCTGCTGGACCGTTTGTTACTTTAACGCTGATTGGTCAAAATTACAGTAGTAGTTTCAACGGTTATTCACCTTCTTCGCCAACAAGCATGCCTTTAAGCCCTGTTAACTTAACGCCGTCAATTCAAGGACCTGATATACCCAAAGATAGGCTCATTAGCTTGCCGAAACCGGTCGATAATGAGCAGCAGCGGGCTCTCGATATGAGCGCAGTGCGGACTCTTCAGACTATGTATGAGCGAGAAGAAGAAGCCAGAAATCGTTTGAGAGCTCAACAAGAACGTCATCCTAATCCAAGGACTGCCGTAGAATTGGCACAATCTGAAGAAATTCTCAAGGCACTGTGGCGAAAAATCAGTGCAATCAGCAGGACTTGGGATTGGATGCCCTCGGGTGTGCCTTCATCTGTGCTTAATGTGACTGCTCGCTCACCACCTGCGAAACACTCCTTAGCTAATTTTGGATCAAGGAAGACGGATATGGGCTCCCTGGAATCAGAAGAAGAGTCTCCGCCTCCTCTGCCTGTAAGAGTCACATCACGCATGTCTAATCCTATGGCTTCGCCTGTTTTGTCTCCCGTAAACTCTGAGAGGAGGTTTGGCTCTCCTGACATAGCGCCACCTCTTCCTCCCAGAAATAATGTAATGATGCGATCGCATGAAGATGGCGTGGGGACTCAGCATCAGCGGAAAAAATCAAGTCCTTTTCCTTATCGTGGACCCGAGGTTATTCCTGATCTTCGGCGTATGAGTACAGTGAACTCTGGTGACCTAGAAACACACAAGGCTCAGTGGACAACAAGCCCAGTGCCTGTTAGCCCAGCCGGGTCTCCTCCTCCTTCTTATTCCATTGACCAGCCTGATGTTGGAGGTAGAAGATCACATGGGGTTACCTTTTCCAGTAAAGCAGGTGTAGAAACTCAGTGGCAGATTCCATCCATGGAAGATGAGGATTGGTCAGATCACGAATCGAGTGCAATCGAAGATCATGGCCCTTATATGAAGATATCAACTTTATTAGAAGCAAAGCCTTATCTTGCTGTGTTTATCAATTATTTACTCTGCAACTACGATCCCTCTAATTTGTTTTTCCTGCTCATAACGGACCATTACAAAGAAGGGACATCCACCAAAGATATGTGTCAATGGGCTTTTGAAATAAATACAACATTCCTTGTGCCTAACGCTCCATTGAAAGTGCAATCCGTCGATGAACAAATTTTACGTGAAATTGATGATGTTTTAACTAATTTTGCATCGAAGGAAGAGCGGTTGCGAACAGTTTTTTTCAAAGCCCGGAAGAGAGCATCTGTTGCTGTGAAGATGGAGTTGGATGATTTTCGAAACAAAAGACAAGCTGGACTTGCCGGACTCTTTGGTCCTTCAGACGATGATTTGAAAGGGGCCAACGTTGACATGAATAAAGAAATTAAAGTTATAGAAACGTTGCTTTTACCCAAACTGCAAGAATACTCGGAAGAAATAGATGGATGTTTGGACGATAGATCCCTAGCTTGTGCATCAGCCTTAGCTACAGTACTGTCGAAAGTGTTCAATTTGAAAAGTCAAGCTGCCGTATGTCTACTGGAAAAGTGTCCGACTTTTGTAACCAGAGAGAAAAGTTTGAAGACAAACCAACTTTTGAATAAAACGAAAAAGAGTGTAAGCGTCCGAGGTCATGATTTTGCACTCCTGAACTATATGTCGATTGTTGAGTGCATTGAGTGTGGTAATATTCCATGGGGTGTCTCTCCCCAAGGGTACCAGTGCAAAAATTGTAAAATTAACTTCCATAAGTTGTGTCTTCGACAATTTGAATCTGGAGGTGCAGTTGAACCATGTGTTGGTGCCCCACCATTAAAGAAGCAAGCACCCTTCAAATGGGTGCCACATATACGAAAAACAACTATTGCATCCAACAGTTTGAGCAGTGAATCATTTACGTCTCCCACTAACGAAGATGTCCAGGCTATTGGCGAACTATCCGGATCGGTTCAACCCAGTTCCCTAATCAATGGAAAGTCAGAGCAAAGTAAGTTGAAACGGGATGGTTCGTTTAAAGACTCTGAAAGACCCGAAGTCCTGTCGTCGTCTCATGCTCCACTCCCTGAAAATCAAGATGAACTGTCATTGAAGCTTCCGAAAAGCGATTCAAGGCGACAGAGAAGTGGTGTTGGTCGGTCAGACAGCTTACGAGAGCCAACAAGAAAAGCTGCAATATCAAGAGAACACAGAAAACGTTCTGACCCTAACCTTCCCCCCTCAAGTAACCATGAAGAGATGACCAGTCCAGTTGTATTCGCCCATTTGGGAAGCTCATCTAATTCCAGTCTGTCGACAAGTAGCCTCGAAAGTCCTGGACCAAATGATAGTAGAATATCGAATTCCGTCCAATCTGACTCATCTTCTAGTGTTGTTCCATGGGGAGATGATAGTGACCTTGAAGCTGATACAGAAACTCCTGACTGGACGAAAATGGTTGAATCAGATATTTTAAGAAAACTCAGTCACAAAGAAAAACAAAGACAAGAAGTTATCAATGAACTGTTTCATACTGAAAGAAGCCATGTTCGGTGTTTGAAAGTTCTCGACCGAGTGTTCTGCCGTCCCTTAACTGAGTCCAATTTGATTCCTGACATCTTGAATTTGCTATTTGCCAATTTGAATGAAATGATTGAGATCCATGCCCGGTTCAACACATTTATGAAACATAAACGAAAATCCAAAGGTGTTATTGACAGCGTTGGTGATATTCTCTTGTGCATGTTTGATGGGCAAGAGGGCGAAAGATTGCAAAGGGTGGCCAGTCAATTTTGTCAGCATCAATCCTTCGCTCTTGAAGCCCTTAAAAAGCGACGCAAAAAGGAAACTAAACTTGATAAATTCCTTTATGATGCTGAAATGAATCCGGTCTGTCGAAGATTGCAACTTAAGGATCTCTTACCCACTGGAATGCAACGACTCACAAAATACCCCCTTCTTTTGGAGTCACTTTTACGACATACCCCTGTAAAACACGCAGATCATCAACCAATTAAAATCGCACTCGAAAAATCACGTGCACTTCTCAAAGTGGTCAATGCGTCTATTCATGAAGCGGAGAATCAGCATCGATTAGCAGAACTGCAGAAACGGTTACATAAGTCGTCTGGCGACAAATCGGATTACGAACTAAGGAACTTCGACCTTACTCGACGGAGGCTGGTTCATGAAGGTCCGCTCACCTGGCGGTGCAAAAAAAGACGTCCGATTGACCTTCATGTCCTCGTCCTTGAAGATTCTATTGTTCTACTACAGAAAAATGATAAAAAATACGTTCTAAAGTACCATACTGTAAGTAGCACCAGTGGAAGTGAACCGGCTCGATGTAGTCCTATAATTAAATACACATCGATTTTGCTGAAGCCAGATGCAAGAGATAGTATGGCATTTTTTCTAATTGACCAGCCGACGTCAAGCCCTCAGATGTATGAAATGGTTTCTTCCTCTACCTCTGAACGCAAAGCATGGTTGAAACATATCACAGAAGCAATGGAGAGTTACATGAATCGAGAAGTTCGAAAGAGGCCAGAGTCAACTGTCACTTTGATAAACCTCCCAGCTCAAACCTTATCGTCCAGCTTGTTTTCCGAACAAGATAGATAAAATAGTGATGAATCAAATGAAGTACCTGTAGAAAAAACATCCGCTGATTCCATTGTTGGCCTAAACATTGTATCCCATGATTCCTCGAGTACAAGTGACATTAAGCCAGAATCTGAACAACAGATGTCCACTGACTCGGCTGTTGTCTTATTATCACCAGAACCTCTGACACCGAGTGGAGAAGACTTTTCATCATCAGTAAGTCGCTCAGCTTCCACTGTGAGTACGAGTCAGAATCCGTCAAGAAGACGATTTCAGAGGGTAGAAATTCTTCAAATTGCTGAAGGGACGCCTCTTATTCAGCCCACCGAGGTGAAGGTTTCTCAGGGAGACATGCACACTGCTGAGCCCGTCTTAACTCCTTTGGAAAAACTTCGACGAAAAGATCAGTTAATACGAGCGGCCCTAGTGGAAAAACAGAGACTAGTAGCGGAGGTATTGCACGTCTCGCCTGATGAGCTAGACTCACTCTTTCAACTGGATTCGACTCCCTTAAAGGGAGTCGAATCCAGTCGTTGCTGCCATTATGCAAGCGAGCAAACTAGCCACAGTGCTCAACGACTCACTCCGAATCACAGAAGAAGAAGTGACTGCAGCATCTAGTGAGCCAACAAGCAGTCGTGAGCCTTTCTTAATTCGCCCTCTAATCGAACATGTTCATCCGACAAGAGAATGTGACCCGATTTCTCGGCATGAGTCTTTCCATCTACGGGAGTCGCACAAACCTGTCAGTCCACGAACATTGAGGAAAATTATGAAGTTGCCTAGCTTAACGTCCTATAGGCTCGTCCCCATTGTGACGTCTTTAAATTCACAGCTGACACAATTGATAGCTGTTATTAATGAAAAAGACGTTGAATTAGAGAAAATGAAGAAAGAGATGCAACGTCTGCGAGAACAGCTGTCGCTAAAGGACCTCAAAGATACTGCTGAAACATGTCTGCCATCTCTTGTCTGTGAAAGTTTGGAAGAGGAAAGTGATATTGAAGAAGAAATTTCTACTCCACAAAAAGGTGATGAATCTGATGATGTCGGAGTTGAGCTTGTAGAGCTGCTTGAGAGTGAGATACCTTCTGATCCTTGTATAGAGAGGCTCAAATCTGAATCACCTCCAAGGTCAAGGCCTCTGTCTGTTGTGTCTCTTGAATCAGTAGGAGATGGCATTTATGTGGCAATTCGAGAGTCTGCTTATATAGACAGACCTGTCAGTGATCAACCATCCACTGAAGTAACCACAGCTACTGCAACTGTAACCACGGATTTGATTGACAAAAATGCAGCCAGCCAAAATCTGGAAACGCCTTGTACTGATCTAGAACTATCGAAAGTGGTATCAGTCGTAGAAGAAGAGATTGTTGATAAACCTCTTGTTGATGGAGATGAAGCGAAGCCATCTAAAAATGTACCCGTTATTGAAACTATAAAACAAGAAAGTAATAATGGCAGTGAAGTAAATGCGACTTTAAGCTGTGAAGAAAGCCTGTTGTTACCTGAAGATGATGTTCCAGATAAAGAAGTTGTTAAAGATGAGCCACCGATAGCAGAAGTCGTCAAAGATGACCTATCGGCAGCAGAAGTTGCCAAAGATGACTCTTCAGTGGCACAAGTTGTCAAAAGTGATATAGCGGTAGCACAAGTGTCGCTAAACAAATCACCTGTCTTGTCAGTGATAAATGAATCGAGTAGCTCCAACAGCTCTGATACTCCACTGTTAATCGAGGATTTTGGAACGGCTTCAGACAGTCAAGAAAAAGCTGTGGAAGCTGTGGAGGCCGTCAACAATTCTCTCGCTAAAACCACGAAGGATCCAATAATACTTGAAACAGGGTTGCCAACAGCAAGTGAAGAATAGTGAAGTGGATACACAAGAAAATGGTGCTAATTCTTTAGTATACATTGAGTTTGTTCATTGCCAGGACTGACCTGTATTCCATTTGTAATTATTTTTTTTTTCAAGATGTTTTGTACGAGGTTTGACAAATGTGGTCAAACATTGGAAAAAGAATAGTGATTTAATCAATGCTATATATAAGTAGTTTTATATATAGCCAATTGCGTATAGAAATTGTGTTCATAGACTTTTTACTTAGTGATGGTTTTAGGTAGATTTCACTGCATTTAAGGTTTTACCAGGCTGTCCAATAGGAATATTTGTGCTCTATCATAATTGCGGTTTCTGTGACTTTTTTTTTAAATTATTGTATTATTTGCTTTTATCCTACAGGTCGCACCACTGTTACGGGGGGGGGTCATATAAAGTTAAGTTAATTGGATGTGCAAATTGGAACATGGGAGCAGGGTAGTTAAGGGACATAGACTGAGAGGGTTCTATTGACAAATCTCTATAACCATGGAGACAGAATCATTATCGAGACGTTCAGGACTCCCGAGTTGTGCAGATTCCTTTGGGAAAGATCCAACAAACAATAGGAACTGTACCTGATACCTTGACTCATACACGGAGACAATTATTGACAATAACTTTATTTTCTTACTTCATACACAACTTCAGATAAAATGACTTCAATATGAGTTAGCAAATCTGTCTTGATCGGCTGTCTCAGTGTAAAAGTGTAAGCTGTTAAAAGAAAGAGAAATATTTGAGGCTCAAGATTTCTATTTCAGTATAGTCCTTCTATTGTCCATAGGTATAGAATGCTGTGTGTAGGTATGTGCTATGTTCTAGAAAACATGTATATTAAATCTCAATAAATATTATCTTATCATAAGATTGTATTAATCCAACAAAAAACAAAACATTAAACGTCAAATACCCCTCCCCATGGCTCAATGGCGGGTAAGGCAAGGAGAAAAAAAAGGACAAAGTGTTACGGGGGGGGGGTTCTTATAAATTTAAGTTAATTGGATGTGCAAATTGGAACATGGGAGCAGGGTAGTTAAGGGACAAAGACTGAGAGGGTTCTATTGACAAATCTCTATAACCATGGAGACAGAAGCATTATCGAGATGTTCAGGTCTCCCGAGTTGTGGAGATTCCTTTGGGAACGATCCAACAGACAATAGGAACTGTACCTGATACCTTGACTCATACACGAAGACAATTATTGACAATAACTTTTTTTTCTTACTTCATACACAACTTCAGATAAAATGACTTCAATATGAGTTAGCAGTATATTGCGCATCAAAGAAAGAGCTTTTCTGAATACTCTCCTGGCTTTTTGGTCTACCTTATATATCCAGAATCAACCCGGATTTCTAAATTAAGTACTGGGTAGACTAACCTCTGAAATGTTGCAATACAACTGTTATTTTAATTATCCAACATATGACCTAACCTCCTTGCAAAAGATTTATTACAACGAGGATTTTCACCTCTAGTTTGTTGACCAGACCAGAAATAGAAATCTGGTTTCATATTAGCTTTAGTCAAAAGTTACATTTTTGAATCCAATTTTGATAGTTTAAAAAGTATCATTTTTTTTGCTTGCTGTAAAACTTGTGCCAAAGGTAAAAAGTATCATTTTTTGCTTGCTGTAAAACTTGTGCCAAAAAGCACAAATCCTATGAGATGATGAATTTACACTTTAAAATCTTTAGATATATAAGAGATTCTTATTTTAAAACTTTCTAAAGTGAACAAATGAGGGATTCGGTTCTGAGTTCTGTAAGGGGGAAGGGAGCTGATGGTCCATATGTCACAAATCCCCTATCCCGCTGTAGATTGACGCCCTCGTCAATCTGAACATTCCCTTTCCTTAAATTTTACCTTTCTTAAAATTTCTTATTGTCAAAATATTTTTATTTTAATTCTTTCACCTCAAAAATGATTATTTAAAGAAAATGTATATATTCCTACACCTTGTATTGAACCTACAGCTTACAATTGAACTTAATTAATACATCACTTGACATAAACAAGGTTTACATGTGAATACCTGATTCCAATTGTTTGTCTTTATTCGAATTTTTTTGTATTGTATTTAGTATCCAATTGATCCCAGGTATTCTAACATTAAGGCATAGAAATACATAAAATTTATATGATAAAGATTACACTGACACACTTAATTCAAATTTCACTATAATAATGGCATGTTCTTGTATTGTTCTTCACTTATTGTTAGATTTAAATTTATTTTGATTTCAAATTTCACTTTAATGTTGGCATTTTCTTGTATTGTTCATCACCTATTTTTAGAATGTTAGTTTTACGCATAATCACAATTTTTCTATTTTTGCCCATTTCACTAATTGAACTGATGTCAAAGGATAATGAGCTTTCCATATTTTACTGTGAGTAGCGGTCTTATTGTTAGAGATATAAAAAATACCTTAAATATGGTGATTATAATATTATACCGCGAATTTGGTGAGAATAATCCGTATTGGCTTTCCACGTACTTTAATCTTTGGTCTTCGGTCGTGAACAACGGTATCTGTAGATCTAATGCTTCTTTTATTTTTGCAAACTGCATAGTACCCTTAATCTTCTCTCACTTGGGCCATATTGATATTTTTGGTTCTTCGTTGTTCATGTTTGGTATTGTATAAAACAAGTTTATTCCTTGGAAGTTTATTATTTTTGGGCTCATAACATTTGTGCTAGTTGTGATTAAAGGTGTTTGTACAGTTGTTTCCTTTGTCACGAGTCTGCAACCTTGTTTTATTGTAATCGTTCCAACGTCCTGTAACAGTATTTCAGTTCGATAACTGGGGTCAATCTTTTCTGTATTGTTGTAGCAGGATAGAGTTCCTACTGTCTTTTTAGGTACTGTAAATAACCATAAGTCATTTCGCAAATTAATAAAGATTTCTCTTTTTGTGCTTCCTACTAAAGCATCACATGAGTTGGGAATATCTTGTTGTTGCGATTCTCTTAGGAAGAGATCTAGTATGCATGATCCTATTTTTACATTATATATAGGTAGCGTTAGTTGGCAGACTAAACTTTTAAATGAGACACATTCTTTCAAATCCTGGGTATTAGCTAGTGCATATTTTCTTCTGTCTTGACCAATCAGCATATATTCTGCTTCAGGCATAATGCTCATGAAGGAATTGGTTCCTTTAATATTAATGGGAAAAGTAGATATTTGTATAGATCATATATAGACTGTTGATTAATTAGTGGGATTGTAACTACTGCAAAAAGTTGTTCATTAATTTCGGTTATATGTACTTTTAGTTTAGTATAATATAAGAATAGGTTAGCAAGTTCTGGTTCTACTGGTAAATGGAGGCCAAATGTTAAGTGTGTTTTTATTTTATTTAGGATGGTGTTTAGGTCTGAAGGGTATACTAAGTCGTAGGAAAGGGATCCTCTTGTTAATTCAAATAACACGAACTCAAATTTACTGACATCTGTGGCTAAATTCAATAATGACATTATAATAATGTCAAGTGAAACTGTTGCTAAACTGGAATCAGAAATTACTCTGTCGACCTCATTTTTTAAATAATTCAATGTGTTGACTGTTCTTGAGTTTTTTTTATATGGTCTCAATTTTATCTTTTTGATAGTTGGCTATACTCGCTTATATTTTTTGTACATGTAGCGTCGTATTCAAGGCAGTATTTAATTTTTTAACATTATCTCTTAATATATTTAAATCCTCTTCAGTAGAAAAGCCGAATAAACGAGAAGCAAGTTCCCCAATTATTGGGATTAGGCTAGTTGATGTTTTATATTTAGTTTTATGGAAAAATACTTAAAATATTCGTGTCGTACTTTGTTTCAGTTTCTGTATTTCTGCCTTAAAAAGTTCAAATAATGCTTCCAACCTTTGTCTGTATAATATCAGGAAGGCTTGGTGAGTGGGCATTTTATAAGCATTTTCTATAGTTAATTCTGGGAGGAGTTCCAACTCATTTGCTGTTGGCTCATCAGCCATTGCCAGTCGTGCACAAGTTTTTTTTACCGTCTATAGTCCAACATTCTCTCCAGCGATTTTCATCTTGGCATTTTTGTCTCCATCCATACATTGTGTTCTACCATAATCGACGTCAAAAAAGGAATTTGCCATCTAACTTGTCTTCTTCCTTTTTTCATAGAAGTCCATACCCAACTAGTGGACCTGTATGGTTGTCTCACTGTTATCAAGATTTTGTCGTTGTTATTTGGTATTAATATGTTAGGGATATTTTCCGTTGTAATATCTGTTATTGAGGGGTTTAATTCCATTGATTGCGGGTAAATAGTTGTAATTATAGTTGTGGGGAATGTTTTTCCAATTTCCGTTCCTGTGGTATATTCGGTTTCGGATGTAGTTTCTTCGTTCTGGGTATTGGATTCCCAGAAAGTAGTAGTTTCATATTTTTTAGATGCACATTTTGAGGTTTCTTCTACTCTGTTAGTGGTCGTCTCTATATTATTATTGTCTGTAATACAATTTCTTGCAATATGGCCTAACCGGTTACAGGTGTAGCACCTTAGTGGTTCATTATTGGTTTGTGCCCTCAATTGATTATTGGGGGCAAAACGTACTTGTCTTGGAGGTGTGGTGGTTCGAATTTGATTTCGAATGGGTCTTGGCGATGATTCTCGCGAGAAAAATCGCGGAGAGGAATCTCTTGATTTTATAGGGGTTTTATTTTCTACTGCGTTTATTGATAGTTTTTGATGCTGTAGGACTATTGAATCAATTTCTACGGCTCTCTCCACTTCTTGAACTGCTAGTTTCTAAGTTATCAATATTTTTAGCTATCAATAGGCGGTATAATTTTGGTTTGAGTCCCTGTTTAAATGCATTAAGTATTATTTTTTCATATAATTCCCCTTCTCCTGGACCGTGTCGCGCTTCTGTTGCGATTCTGATTTTGTGTAAATACTCTCTTGCGTTTTGAGTCTTTTCAAATGTTACTAGGCCATGTTTCAGTTTATTCAATGAACTTGTGTCAATGAATCTTTTTTCGAAAGCCTGTTGCAATAATTCTATCGAGTTAATTGTTGAGGTGGCTTCTGTGCCTATTGTGTTTTCAATTTGTTTTAAAAACCTTAGCGCCTGTCCTTTTAGTCTTAAAAGCAGCATGCTTTTTAATACTTTTGTCAATTTTTTCATTTCTGCGAATTGTCCTAAATGGATGTTGAATTGGTCAACGTCGGTGTCTCCTTCATATTCTGGTAATTATTTTGCAATTTCTACCGAAGTTGCAATAATTTGTTGCGCTTTTAATAGTTTATCTTGTTCCTGGTCCATATTTGTTATTTTAGTTCAGTTTTTCTTTAAAGGATTGTCGAAGGTATGCGGAATATAAATTTTTTTTTTAAATTTTATTGGTATTTCATTTTAACTATTAAAGATTCTAACTATTTTTAGATGGGATATCCACGTAAAAAAATACATATAAGTAGAAATAAAATTATACTGCACTTAAAATAATGTAAAAATATACTGCACTTAAAAATCAAAAAATAATTTGTAAATAATCATATTTGTCTATGGTAGCAGGCAGTCATATTGTCTGGCATATACAGTTCCTTTAATGTCTTTATTGATTTAATGACATCATTTTCATTATGAAAAGTTATACACAAGGGAATGCTTATAATAATATTTACATAAATCTTTTTAACGTAGATGGTTTTGCATATTAAGGAAGCAGCAGAACCCTCTCAGTACCTAGAAGTTCTCTCTTGATGGTCTTATAAGCTGGTTTTGTTACCTTGGTAAAGACCTGATGCACTGGAAGTGCCAATGAAATATCTTCAGTAGATTTTTAACGGGAAAATCTTTCATGTTTGCAAGCGATAAATTACTATATGATTCCAATGAGAAATGGACACAAGTTTTTTTCAACCGACAGGTTTTCTTCTCCACCTAGAGTACTTGAAATCATAAAAGATAGCAAAGGATTCGGTTTTGTTGTTGCAGGAGATAAACCAGTTTTCATACAGTCAGTTCGTGAAGGTGGCGCGGCAGAAAGAGCTGGGCTTATGAAAAATGATGTCATTATTAAGGTCAACGGCGTTAATGTGACTGATTTCAACCATGCTGAAGTTGTAAATCTGATAAAGGCTGCTGGACCGTTTGTTACTTTAACGCTGATTGGTCAAAATTACAGTAGTAGTTTCAACGGTTATTCACCTTCTTCGCCAACAAGCATGCCTTTAAGCCCTGTTAACTTAACGCCGTCAATTCAAGGACCTGATATACCCAAAGATAGGCTCATTAGCTTGCCGAAACCGGTCGATAATGAGCAGCAGCGGGCTCTCGATATGAGCGCAGTGCGGACTCTTCAGACTATGTATGAGCGAGAAGAAGAAGCCAGAAATCGTTTGAGAGCTCAACAAGAACGTCATCCTAATCCAAGGACTGCCGTAGAATTGGCACAATCTGAAGAAATTCTCAAGGCACTGCGGCGAAAAATCAGTGCAATCAGCGGGACTTGGGATTGGATGCCCTCGGGTGTGCCTTCATCTGTGCTTAATGTGACTGCTCGCTCACCACCTGCGAAACACTCCTTAGCTAATTTTGGATCAAGGAGGACGGATATGGGCTCCCTGGAATCAGAAGAAGAGTCTCCGCCTCCTCTGCCTGTAAGAGTCACATCACGCATGTCTAATCCTATGGCTTCGCCTGTTTTGTCTCTCGTAAACTCTGAGAGGAGGTTTGGCTCTCCTGACATAGCGCCACCTCTTCCTCCCAGAAATAATGTAATGATGCGATCGCATGAAGATGGCGTGGGGACTCAGCATCAGCGGAAAAAATCAAGTCCTTTTCCTTATCGTGGACCCGAGGTTATTCCTGATCTTCGGCGTATGAGTACAGTGGACTCTGGTGACCTAGAAACACACAAGGCTCAGTGGACAACAAGCCCAGTGCCTGTTAGCCCAGCCGGGTCTCCTCCTCCTTCTTATTCCATTGACCAGCCTGATGTTGGAGGTAGAAGATCACATGGGGTCACCTTTTCCAGTGAAGCAGGTGTAGAAACTCAGTGGCAGATTCCATCCATGGAAGATGAGGATTGGTCAGATCACGAATCGAGTGCAATCGAAGATCATGGCCCTTATATGAAGATATCAACTTTATTAGAAGCAAAGCCTTATCTTGCTGTGTTTATCAATTATTTACTCTGCAACTACGATCCCTCTAATTTGTTTTTCCTGCTCATAACGGACCATTACAAAGAAGGGACATCCACCAAAGATATGTGTCAATGGGCTTTTGAAATAAATACAACATTCCTTGTGCCTAACACTCCATTGAAAGTGCAATCCGTCGATGAACAAATTTTACGTGAAATTGATGATGTTTTAACTAATTTTGCATCGAAGGAAGAGCGGTTGCGAACAGTTTTTTTCAAAGCCCGGAAGAGAGCATCTGTTGCTGTGAAGATGGAGTTGGATGATTTTCGAAACAAAAGACAAGCTGGACTTGCCGGACTCTTTGGTCCTTCAGACGATGATTTGAAAGGGGCCAACGTTGACATGAATAAAGAAATTAAAGTTATAGAAACGTTGCTTTTACCCAAACTGCAAGAATACTCGGAAGAAAAAGATGGATGTTTGGACGATAGATCCCTAGCTTGTGCATCAGCCTTAGCTACAGTACTGTCGAAAGTGTTCAATTTGAAAAGTCAAGCTGCCGTATGTCTACTGGAAAAGTGTCCGACTTTTGTAACCAGAGAGAAAAGTTTGAAGACAAACCAACTTTTGAATAAAACGAAAAAGAGTGTAAGCGTCCGAGGTCATGATTTTGCACTCCTGAACTATATGTCGATTGTTGAGTGCATTGAGTGTGGTAATATTCCATGGGGTGTCTCTCCCCAAGGGTACCAGTGCAAAAATTGTAAAATTAACTTCCATAAGTTGTGTCTTCGACAATTTGAATCTGGAGGTGCAGTTGAACCATGTGTTGGTGCCCCACCATTAAAGAAGCAAGCACCCTTCAAATGGGTGCCACATATACGAAAAACAACTATTGCATCCAACAGTTTGAGCAGTGAATCATTTACGTCTCCCACTAACGAAGATGTCCAGGCTATTGGCGAACTATCCGGATCGGTTCAACCCAGTTCCCTAATCAATGGAAAGTCAGAGCAAAGTAAGTTGAAACGGGATGGCTCGTTTAAAGACTCTGAAAGACCCGAAGTCCTGTCGTCGTCTCATGCTCCACTCCCTGAAAATCAAGATGAACTGTCATTGAAGCTTCCGAAAAGCGATTCAAGGCGACAGAGAAGTAGTGTTGGTCGGTCAGACAGCTTACGAGAGCCAACAAGAAAAGCTGCAATATCAAGAGAACACAGAAAACGTTCTGACCCTAACCTTCCCCCCTCAAGTAACCATGAAGAGATGACCAGTCCAGTTGTATTCGCCCATTCGGGAAGCTCATCTAATTCCAGTCTGTCGACAAGTAGCCTCGAAAGTCCTGGACCAATTGATAGTAGAATATCGAATTCCGTCCAATCTGACTCATCTTCTAGTGTTGTTCCATGGGGAGATGATAGTGACCTTGAAGCTGATACAGAAACTCCTGACTGGACGAAAATGGTTGAATCAGATATTTTAAGAAAACTCAGTCACAAAGAAAAACAAAGACAAGAAGTTATCAATGAACTGTTTCATACTGAAAGAAGCCATGTTCGGTGTTTGAAAGTTCTCGACCGAGTGTTCTGCCGTCCCTTAACTGAGTCCAATTTGATTCCTGACATCTTGAATTTGCTATTTGCCAATTTGAATGAAATGATTGAGATCCAGGCCCGGTTCAACACATTTATGAAACATAAACGAAAATCCAAAGGTGTTATTGACAGCGTTGGTGATATTCTCTTGTGCATGTTTGATGGGCAAGAGGGCGAAAGATTGCAAAGGGTGGCCAGTCAATTTTGTCAGCATGAATCCTTCGCTCTTGAAGCCCTTAAAAAGCGACGCGAAAAGGAAACTAAACTTGATAAATTCCTTTATGATGCGGAAATGAATCCGGTCTGTCGAAGATTGCAACTTAAGGATCTCTTACCCACTGGAATGCAACGACTCACAAAATACCCCCTTCTTTTGGAGTCACTTTTACGACATACCCCTGTAAAATACGCAGATCATCAACCAATTAAAATCGCACTCGAAAAATCACGTGCACTTCTCAAAGTGGTCAATGCGTCTATTCATGAAGCGGAGAATCAGCATCGATTAGCAGAACTGCAGAAACGGTTACATAAGTCGTCTGGCGACAAATCGGATTACGAACTAAGGAACTTCGACCTTACTCGACGGAGGCTGGTTCATGAAGGTCCGCTCACCTGGCGGTGCAAAAAAAGACGTCCGATTGACCTTCATGTCCTCGTCCTTGAAGATTCTATTGTTCTACTACAGAAAAATGATAAAAAATACGTTCTAAAGTACCATATTGTAAGTAGCACCAGTGGAAGTGAACCGGCTCGATGTAGTCCTATAATTAAATACACATCGATTTTGCTGAAGCAAGATGCAAGAGACAGTATGGCATTTTTTCTAATTGACAAGCCGACGTCAAGCCCTCAGATGTATGAAATGGTTTCTTCCTCTACCTCTGAACGCAAAGCATGGTTGAAACATATCACAGAAGCAACGGAGAGTTACATGAATCGAGAAGTTCGAAAGAGGCCAGAGTCAACTGTCACTTTGATAAACCTCCCGGCTCAAACCTTATCGTCCAGCTTGTTTTCCGAACAAGATAGATCAAATAGTGATGAATCAAATGAAGTACCTGTAGAAAAAACATCCGCTGATTCCATTGTTGGCCTAAACATTGTATCCCATGATTCCCTGAGTACAAGTGACATTAAGCCAGAATCTGAACAACAGATGTCCACTGACTCGGCTGTTGTCTTATTATCACCAGAACCTCTGACACCGAGTGGAGAAGACTTTTCATCATCAGTAAGTCGCTCAGCTTCCACTGTGAGTACGAGTCAGAATCCGTCAAGAAGACGATTTCAGAGGGTAAAAATTCTTCAAATTGCTGAAGGGACGCCTCTTATTCAGCCCACCGAGGTGAAGGTTTCTCAGGGAGACATGCACACTGCTGAGCCCGTCTTGACTCCTTTGGAAAAACTTCGACGAAAAGATCAGTTAATACGAGCGGCCCTAGTGGAAAAACAGAGACTAGTAGCGGAGGTATTGCACGTCTCGCCTGATGAGCTAGACTCACTCTTTCAACTGGATTCGACTCCCTTAAAGGGAGTCGAATCCAGTCGTTGCTGCCATTATGCAAGTGAGCAAACTAGCCACAGTACTCAACGACTCACTCCGAATCATAGAAGAAGAAGTGATTGCAGCATCTAGTGAGCCAACAAGCAGTCGTGAGCCTGTCTTAATTCGCCCTCTAATCGAACATGTTTATCCGACAAGGGAATGTGACCCGATTTCTCGGCATGAGTCTTTCCATCTACGTGAGTCGCACAAACCTGTCAGTCCACGAACATTGAGGAAAATTATGAAGTTGCCTAGCTTAACGTCCTATAGGCTCGTCCCCATTGTGACGTCTTTAAATTCACAGCTGACACAATTGATAGCTGTTATTAATGAAAAAGACGTTGAATTAGAAAAAATGAAGAAAGAGATGCAACGTCTGCGAGAACAGCTGTCGCTAAAGGACCTCAAAGATACTGCTGAAACATGTCTGCCATCTCTTGTCTGTGAAAGTTTGGAAGAGGAAAGTGATATTGAAGAAGAAATTTCTACTCCACAAAAAGGTGATGAATCTGATGATGTCGGGGTTGAGCTTGTAGAGCTGCTTGAGAGTGAGATACCTTCTGATCCTTGTATAGAGAGGCTCAAATCTGAATCACCTCCAAGGTCAAGGCCTCTGTCTGTTGTGTCTCTTGAATCAGTAGGAGATGGCATTTATGTGGCAATTCGAGAGTCTGCTTATATAGACAGACCTGTCAGTGAACAACCATCCACTGAAGTAACCACAGCTACTGCAACTGTAACCACGGATTTGATTAACAAAAATGCAGCCAGCCAAAATCTGGAAACGCCTTGTACTGATCTAGAACTATCGAAAGTGGTATCAGTCGTAGAAGAAGAGATTGTTGATAAACCTCTTGTTGATGGAGATGAAGCGAAGCCATCTAAAAATGTACCCGTTATTGAAACTATAAAACAAGAAAGTAATAATGGCAGTGAAGTAAATGCGACTTTAAGCAGTGAAGAAAGCCTGTTGTTACCTGAAGATGATGTTCCAGATAAAGAAGTTGTTAAAGATGAGCCACCGATAGCAGAAGTCATCAAAGATGACCTATCGGCAGCAGAAGTTGCCAAAGATGACTCTTCAGTGGCACAAGTTGTCAAAAGTGATATAGCGGTAGCACAAGTGTCGCTAAACAAATCACCTGTCTTGTCAGTGATAAATGAATCGAGTAGCTCCAACAGCTCTGATACTCCACTGTTAATCGAGGATTTTGGAACGGCTTCAGACAGTCAAGAAAAAGCTGTGGAAGCTGTGGAGGCCGTCAACAATTCTGTCGCTAAAACCACGAAGGATCCAATAATGCTTGAAACAGGGTTGCCAACAGCAAGTGAAGCATAGTGAAGTGGATACACAAGAAAATGGTGCTAATTCTTTAGTATACATTGAGTTTGTTCATTGCCAGGACTGACCTGTATTCCATTTGTAATTATTTTTTTTTCAAGATGTTTTGTACGAGGTTTGACAAATGTGGTCAAACATTGGAAAAAGAATAGTGATTTAATCAATGCTATATATAAGTAGTTTTATATATAGCCAATTGCGTATAGAAATTGTGTTCATAGACTTTTTACTTAGTGATGGTTTTAGGTAGATTTCACTGCATTTAAGGTTTTACCAGGCTGTCCAATAGGAATATTTGTGCTCTATCATAATTGCGGTTTCTGTGACTTTTTTTTTAAATTATTGTATTATTTGCTTTTATCCTACAGGTCGCACCACTGTTACGGGGGGGGGGGTCATATAAAGTTAAGTTAATTGGATGTGCAAATTGGAACATGGGAGCAGGGTAGTTAAGGGACATAGACTGAGAGGGTTCTATTGACAAATCTCTATAACCATGGAGACAGAATCATTATCGAGACGTTCAGGACTCCCGAGTTGTGCAGATTCCTTTGGGAAAGATCCAACAAACAATAGGAACTGTACCTGATACCTTGACTCATACACGGAGACAATTATTGACAATAACTTTATTTTCTTACTTCATACACAACTTCAGATAAAATGACTTCAATATGAGTTAGCAAATCTGTCTTGATCGGCTGTCTCAGTGTAAAAGTGTAAGCTGTTAAAAGAAAGAGAAATATTTGAGGCTCAAGATTTCTATTTCAGTATAGTCCTTCTATTGTCCTTAGGTATAGAATGCTGTGTGTAGGTATGTGCTATGTTCTAGAAAACATGTATATTAAATCTCAATAAATATTATCTTATCATAAGATTGTATTAATCCAACAAAAAACAAAACATTAAATGTCAAATACCCCTCCCCATGGCTCTATGGCGGGTAAGGCAAGGAGAAAAAAAAGGACAAAGTGTTACGGGGGGGGGGTTCTTATATAGTTAAGTTAATTGGATGTGCAAATTGGAACATGGGAGCAGGGTAGTTAAGGGACAAAGACTGAGAGGGTTCTATTGACAAATCTCTATAACCATGGAGACAGAATCATTATCGAGATGTTCAGGTCTCCCGAGTTGTGGAGATTCCTTTGGGAACGATCCAACAGACAATAGGAACTGTACCTGATACCTTGACTCATACACGAAGACAATTATTGAGACAATTATAGACGGTAAAAAAAACTTGTGCACGACTGGCAATGGCTGATGAGCCAACAGCAAATGAGTTGGAACTCCTCCCAGAATTAACTATAGAAAATGCTTATAAAATGCCCACTCACCAAGCCTTCCTGATATTATACAGACAAAGGTTGGAAGCATTATTTGAAGTTTTTAAGGCAGAAATACAGAAACTGAAACAAAGTACGACACGAATATTTTAAGTATTTTTCCATAAAACTAAATATAAAACATCAATTAGTCTAATCCAAATAATTGGGGAACTTGCTTCTCGTTTATTTGGCTTTTCTACTGAAGAGGATTTAAATATATTAAGAGATAATGTTAAAAAATTAAATACTGCCTTGAAAACGACGCTACATGTACAAAAAATATAAGCGAGTATAGCCAACTATCAAAAAGATAAAATTGAGACCATATAAAAAAAAAAACTCAAGAACAGTCAACACAATGAATTATTTAAAAAATGAGGTCGACAGAGTAATTTCTGATTCTAGTTTAGCAACAGTTTCACTTGACATTATTATAATGTCATTATTGAATTTAGCCACAGATGTCAGTAAATTTGAGTTCGTGTTATTTGAATTAACAGGAGATCCCTTTCCTACGACTTAGTAGACTCCTCAGACCTAAACACCATCCTAAACAAAATAAAAACAAACTTAACATTTGGCCTCCATTTACCAGTAGAACCAGAAGTTGCTAACCTATTCATATATTATACTAAACTAAAAGTACATATAACCGAAATTAATGAACAACTTTTTGCAGTAGTTACAATCCCACTAATTAATCAACAGTCCGACCCTCGAACATGCAACGTACAATTGTCCTTGGGAAAAACAATCAGTATTAAGATCTATACCACATTTTTCTAATGATTGACCTTGAGCTTTGTTAATGGTGATTGCAAATGCTAATCAAATTGGGAATTGCAATCTTTTAAATTGAAAAGGCAGATCCGTTGGAATCATGGGAATGCGAGGAATAAGAACAGCCTCACCCTCAAAAGGCCCTGTCAAGATTGTGGCCTCTATTAGGTTTTCCATTGTTTATTTTACGGCAAGTCGAGTGCCATTGCAAAGCTTTGGTGGGTTTATATTTCTTAAAAGTATTATTGGTACGCCTATTTTTAGTTGTAGCACGTGTGGTGGAAACCCTGAAAGACACTCCATGGAATATTACCACACTCAATGCACTCAACAAACCCTGAAAGACACTCCATGGAATATTACCACACTCAATGCACTCAACAATCGACATATAGTTCAGGAGTGCAAAATCATGACCTCGGACGCTTACACTCTTTTTCGTTTTATTCAAAAGTTGGTTTGTCTTCAAACTTTTCTCTCTGGTTACAAAAGTCGGACACTTTTCCAGTAGATATACGGCAGCTTGACTTTTCAAATTGAACACTCTCGACAGTATTGTAGCTAAGGCTGATGCACAAGCTAGAGATCTATCGTCCAAACATCCATCTATTTCTTCCGAGTATTCTTGCAGTTTGGGTAAAAGCAACGTTTCTATAACTTTAATTTCTTTATTCATGTCAACGTTGGCCCCTTTCAAATCATCGTCTGAAGGACCAAAGAGTCCGGCAAGTCCAGCTTGTCTTTTGTTTCGAAAATCATCCAATTCCCTCTTCACAGCAACAGATGCTCTCTTCCGGGCTTTGAAAAAAACTGTTCGCAACCGCTCTTCCTTCGATGCAAAATTAGTTAAAACATCATCAATTTCACGTAAAATTTGTTCATCGACGGATTGCACTTTCAATGGAGCGTTAGACACAAGAAATGTTGTATTTATTTCAAAAGCCCATTGACACATATATTTGGTGGATGTCCCTTCTTTGTAATGGTCCGTTATGAGCAGGAAAAACAAATTAGAGGGATCGTAGTTGCAGAGTAAATAATTAATAAACACAGCAAGATAAGGCTTTGCTTCTAATAAAGTTGATATCTTCGTATAAGGGCCATGATCTTCGATTACACTCGATTCGTGATCTGACCAATCCTCATCTTCCATGGATGGAATCTGCCACTGAGTTTCTACACCTGCTTCACTGGAAAAGGTAACCCCGTGTGATCTTCTACCTCCAACATCAGGCTGGTCAATGGAATAAGAAGGAGGAGGAGACCCGGCTGGGCTAACAGGCACTGGGCTTGTTGTCCACTGAGCCTTGTGTGTTTCTAGGTCACCAGAGTCCACTGTACTCATACGCCAAAGATCAGGAAAAACCTCGGGTCCACGATAAGGAAAAGGACTTGAATTTTTTCCGCTGATGTTGAGTCCCCAAGCCATATTCATGCGATCGCATCATTACATTATTTCTGGGAGGAAGAGGTGGCGCTATGTCAGGAGAGCCAAACCTCCTCTCAGAGTTTACGGGAGACAAAACGGGCTAAGCCACAGGATTAGACATGCGTGATGTGACTCTTACAGGCAGAGGAGGCGGAGACTCTTCTTCTGATTCCAGGGAGCCCATATCCGTCTTCCTTGATCCAAAATTAGCTAAGGAGTGTTTCGCAGGTGGTGAGCGAGCAGTCACGTTAAGCACAGATGAAGGCACACCCAAGGGAATCCAATCCCAAGTCCCGCTGATTGCACTGATTTTTCGCCGCAGTGCCTTGATAATTTCTTCAGATTGTGCCAATTCTACGGCAGTCCTTGGATTAGGATGACGTTCTTGTTGAGCTCTCAAACGATTTCTGGCTTCTTCTTCTCGCTCATACATAGTCTGAAGAGTCCGCACTGCGCTCATATCGAGAGCCCGCTGCTGCTCATTATCGACCGGTTTCGGCAAGCTAATGAGCCTATCTTTGGGTATATCAGGTCCTTGAATTGACGGCGTTAAGTTAACAGGGCTTAAAGGCATGCTTGTTGGCGAAGAAGGTGAATAACCTTTGAAACTACAACTGTAATTTTGACCAATCAGCGTTAAAGTAACAAACGGTCCAGCAGCCTTTATCAGATTTACAACTTCAGCATGGTTGAAATCAGTCATATTAACGCCGTTGACCTTAATAATGACATCATTTTTCATAAGCCCAGCTCTTTCTGCCGCGCCACCTTCACGAACTGACTGTATGAAAACTGGTTTATCTCCTGCAACAACAAAACCGAATCCTTTGCTATCTTTTATGATTTCAAGTACTCTAGGTGGAGAAGAAAACCTGTCGGTTGAAAACAAACTTGGGTCCATTTCTCATTGGAATCATATAATAATTTACCGCTTGTAAACATGAAAGATTTTCCCGTTAAAAATCTACTGAAGATATTTCATTGGAACTTCCAGTGCATCAGGTCTTTACCAAGGTAACAAAACGAGCTTATAAGACCATCAAGAGAGAACTTCTAGGTACTGAGAGGGTTCTGCTGCTTCCTTAATATGCAAAACCATCTACATTAAAAAGATTTATGTAAATATTATTATAAGCATTCCCTTGTGTATAACTTTTCATTATGAAAATGATGTCATTAATACAATAAAGACATTAAAGGAACTGTATATGCCTGACAATATGACTGCCTGCTACCATAGACAAATATGATTATTTACAAATTATTTTTTGATTTTTAAGTGCAGTATAATTTTACATTATTTTAAGTGCAGTATAATTTTATTTCTACTTATATGTGTTTTTTTACGTGGGTATCCCATCTAAAAATAGTTAGAATCTTTAATAGTTAAAATGAAATACCAATAAAATTTGAAAAAAAAATAAATTTTTATATTCCGCATACCTTCGACAATCCTTTAAAGAAAAACTGAACTAAAATAACAAATATGGAACAGTAACAAGATAAACTATTAAAAGCGCAACAAATTATTGCAACTTTGGTAGAAATTGCAAAATAATTACCAGAATATGAAGGAGACACCGACGTTGACCAATTCAACATCCATTTAGGACAATTCGTAGAAATGAAAAAATTGACAAAAGTATTAAAAAGCATGCTGCTTTTAAGACTAAAAGGACAGGCGCTAACGTTTTCAAAACAAATTGAAAACACAATAGGCACAGAAGCCACCTCAACAATTAACTCGATAGAATTATTGCAACAGGCTTTCCAAAAAAGATTCATTGACACAAGTTCATTGAATAAACTGAAACATGGCCTAGTAACATTTGAAAAGACTCAAAACGCAAGAGAGTATTTACACAAAATCAGAATCGCAACAGAAGCGCGATACGGTCCAGGAGAAGGGAAATTATATGAAAAAATAATACTTAATGCATTTAAACAGGGACTCAAACCAAAATTATACCGCCTATTGATAGCTAAAAATATTGATAACTTAGAACTAGCAGTTCAAGAAGTGGAGAGAGCCGTAGAAATTGATTCAATAGTCCTACAGCATCAAAAACTATAAATAAACGCAGTAGAAAATAAAACCCCTATAAAATCAAGAGATTCCTCTCGGCGATTTTTTTCCCGAGAATCATCGCCAAGACCCATTCGAAATCAAATTCGAACCACCACACCTCCAAGACAAGTACGTTTCACCCCCAATAATCAATTGAGGGCACAAACCAATAATGAACCACTAAGGTGCTACACCTGTAACCGGTTAGGCCATATTGCAAGAAATTGTATTACAGACAATAATAATATAGAGACGACCACTAACAGAGTAGAAGAAACCTCAAAATATGCATCTAAAAAATATGAAACTACTACTTTCTGGGAGTCCAATACCCAGAACGAAGAAACTACATCCGAAACCGAATATACCACAGGAACGGAAATTGGAAAAACATTCCCCACAACTATAACCACGACTATTTACCCGCAACCAATGGAATTAAACCCCTCAATAACAGATATTACAACGGAAAATATCCCTAACATATTAATACCAAATAACAACGACAAAATCTTGATAACAGTGAGACAACCATACAGGTCCACTAGTTGGGTATGGACTTCTATGAAAAAAGGAAGAAGACAAGTTAGATGGCAAATTCCTTTTTTTGACGTCGATTATGGTAGAACACAATGTATGGATGGAGACAAAAATGCCAAGATGAAAATCACTGGAGAGAATGTTGGACTATAGACGGTAAAAAAAACTTGTGCACGACTGGCAATGGCTGATGAGCCAACAGCAAATGAGTTGGAACTCCTCCCAGAATTAACTATAGAAAATGCTTATAAAATGCCCACTCACCAAGCCTTCCTGATATTATACAGACAAAGGTTGGAAGCATTATTTGAAGTTTTTAAGGCAGAAATACAGAAACTGAAACAAAGTACGACACGAATATTTTAAGTATTTTTCCATAAAACTAAATATAAAACATCAACTAGCCTAATCCCAATAATTGGGGAACTTGCTTCTCGTTTATTCGGCTTTTCTACTGAAGAGGATTTAAATATATTAAGAGATAATGTTAAAAAATTAAATACTGCCTTGAATACGACGCTACATGTACAAAAAATATAAGCGAGTATAGCCAACTATCAAAAAGATAAAATTGAGTCCATATAAAAAAAAACTCAAGAACAGTCAACACAATGAATTATTTAAAAAATGAGGTCGACAGAGTAATTTCTGATTCTAGTTTAGCAACAGTTTCACTTGACATTATTATAATTTCATTATTGAATTTAGCCACAGATGCCAGTAAATTTGAGTTCGTGTTATTTGAATTAACAGAAGATCCCTTTCCTACGACTTAGTAGACCCCTCAGACCTAAACACCATCCTAAACAAAATAAAAACACACTTAATATTTGGCCTCCATTTACCAGTAGAACCAGAAGTTGCTAACCTATTCTTATATTATACTAAACTAAAAGTACATATAACCGAAATTAATGAACAACTTTTTGCAGTAGTTACAATCCCACTAATTAATCAACAGTCCGACCCTCGAACATGCAACGTACAATTGTCCTTGGGAAAAACAATCAGTATTAAGATCTATACCACATTTTTCTAATGATTGACCTTGAGCTTTGTTAATGGTGATTGCAAATGCTAATCAAATTGGGAATTGCAATCTTTCAAATTGAAAAGGCAGATCCGTTGGAATCATGGGAATGCGAGGAATAAGAACAGCCTCACCCTCAAAAGGCCCTGTCAAGATTGTGGCCTCTATTAGGTTTTCCATTGTTTATTTTATGGCAAGTCGAGTGCCATTGCAAAGCTTTGGTGGGTTTATATTTCTTAAAAGTATTATTGGTACGCCTATTTTTAGTTGTAGCACGTGTGGTGGAAACCCTGAAAGATCTATGGAATTTAAAAATTCAGATGGATAATTTAACCGCTTCATTTGGTTCCAAAACTGTGTCGACTGACTTGTAAAGGACTGCCTGGTCTCGAATCTTGGTCAAAACAATATTGTTGATTTCGTGGACGTCTATATTTTTGGGTGCAAGAATCGCTCTTTCACTTAGCCATTTATTATTTTTATAATTTTTTAGAATATTTGGAAATACTTTTTCAATCAATTCATTTTTGGACGTCACTAAATTACAGAAATCAGCAGGTAGTTGTATACGTCCTGAAATTGAGTCTACTGGGAGCTTTCCGTTTCCAATTGTCAGCAATTGATCTGAAAATGTTTGACCAGAGTCATCGTTTTGCAATCGGACACGCATATTTGTAGTTAATTTTAATATTTTTACGTGTGCCCATAAATTAGAATTTTTCAGGCAAGCATTCATTCGTCTTCAATGGCTCTGGTGGTGCAGCCAATAGAGGAAGTTTAACTTTTCCTGAGGCGCAACACATTTCCATTGTTTCACCATTGAATTTCAAGGCCTTGCAATAGGGACAAATTTTAGACATTGTCCCGATTTGAACACATCTACTCAAGCTATAATCATCGACTGGGTTGTACCTGAATGCCAGGCGATAACTTTCAGGTTGCTCTGATTCCTCGGCACGCTTTCTTTTCTTACTTTCTCTATCAGCAGCAAGCCTGATTTCTTGCTGTTCTTGTAATTCCTCGGCACGCCTTCTTTTTTCACTTTCTCTTTTAGCAGCAAGTCTGCTTCCGCGTTGCTCTGGTAGTTCCTCGGCACGCTTTCTGTTCTTTTTTTCTCTATCAGCCTCAAGCCTGTTTCCTTGCTGTTCTTTTGATTCCTCGGCACGCTTTCTGTTCTTTCTTTCTCTATCAGCCTCAAGCCTGTTTCCTTGCTGTTCTTTTGATTCCTCGGCACGCTTTCTGTTCTTTCTTTCTCTATCAGCCTCAAGCCTGTTTCCTTGCTGTTCTTTTGTTTCCTCGGCACGCTTTCTTTTCTGACTTTCTCTATCAGCAGCAAGTTTTTTGGCATAGACTCTTTGAGCATCTTCATCGGCTTTTGCCATGGTAAGTTCATCAGTCATTGTAAACTTAAACATTAATAGATTTCTACGTGAACATATGTCTTAAATATCTTGAATGACGTCACCGTCAAAGCAAAAATGACGACAACTAATTTCAAGACGTCAGTCAACACAGAAACATGACGTCACCTGATCCACAGACAGACACACAGACAGACAACTTATTTTTATATATATAGAAGATGTTGAAGATGGCAAAAATGACTCTGATCTTAGGGTTATTTTGGCTTCCCTTTCTGACATACGGTTAAAGAAAGATGCTATTGACTAAAAGCAAAAATGTGACGTAATAAAAATTGTGACATAATAAAAAAATGTGACGTAATAAAAGTGAGACATATTAAAAATAAACTAATTGAACTAAAACACACTTAAATACAAGAAAAAGCACTGAAATTTGCGTGATTTGTAAGATTATTTTACAAATTTCCTCGTATGTTTTATTGGTTTAATAATTACTATTTGATACGTATTTTTATAGATAGATTATATAAGAAAACGGGTTTTATTTTTTCTCTGATGAGAGTGAAAAGTGGCATTACGAATTAAAAAGAAACAATTTTTTGTCCTCCAAATTAACCTTGCCTCATACCTTATCACTGCAGCCGCCCAGACATCCTCCCATTCGGATTGGATTGAGGTATTGAGATTTGTGAGGTCAGCCCAGTAGTTGCGCATATGAGGTTTTTGGGGTGCTCTCTTCCTCTGGTTCCACGTGGGTGCCACTGAAAGACGTCCTTTGGTAGTCGAGTTTTGGGCAAGCGGATGACATGCCTGAGGTATCTCTATTTCCTGTATTTGATCACCTCGGCTATCCGTGGCTAGGACGTCTTATGTCGTACAGTAGCTTTTGCTATATTGGGGACCATGGATATTTAGAAAAAGCCTTAAACACGTGTATTCGAGCGCGAGGAGTTTCCTTTCTAGCTGTTGATCTAGGTGCCAAGTTTTAGAACTACAGAAAAGCTTCGAAAGAACGTTGCTGTTGAACAGCCTCAACTTGGGTTGGACAGAGTACTTCCCGCTGCACCAAATTTGCGAGTTTTCTGAAGGACGCATTAACCTAGCCGATTCTTAGCTTGACTTCTTCTCGCTGACACGATCCTGAGTTGTGGATGGTACTTCCTATGTATTTGAACTCCACGACTCTCTCTATCGTTGGGTCATCGCATCGTAGGCTGAATGGAGATCCAGTGTTTGCCTTGAAATTAAGAATGTAAAACACATAAGGAAAATCACAAAAATGCTTCAACAAATGAAATAAATCAACAATCTTCAGTAGGCTGACAAAACATATATAGGTATGTAAAACAAATAATTTAGCTTTTTTTTATTCAAAGGCTTAGTATTTTGATTAGTTTAATAATTTATTGACTGGTATATATATTAATAATATACTTATTAAATAAGAAAAAAGTTTTGTTTTCAAATGAAAGTAAAGGGCAACACTAAAACTTTAAAACAGAAATTATTCTGTATATGAGGGGGCTTTTCCTTCCCTATAGCAAAGAAGATTAACTTTACGGATATTTTTTTCTTTTCATCACTATTTTTATAAAACATTTGCTAAATATTATTGCTGGAGTTTTTGGATAGGAAATTGTAGCCTTTGAATTGTTGGCATTTGATTCAGTCTGTTAATAATTGTTATATCCTTTTTTTTTGGTTATTTTATGACCTTATTATTTACATGTTTTCATCAATGAAATGGCCTAGATAGCCTAAAATGGCTTAGAACTTAGCCTAGAAAATTACTAGAAAATATATTATGAATATGGAATAGAATATGGCCAGAAAATACCGAAAATGGCGTAGAATCATTGTATATTAAAATCATTTCGTTTCCGCTATTTACTTTTTTAATTGGTCTACGATACTCCAATACTCCTTTAAATCAATGCACTCGAAATACAATATAATATCAACAATTAGAAACAAGAAATACAATTAATTAAATAAATATATAAATAATTAACTAAAAATATCACTATAATGCTTAGCGGCAAAATGAAGGATAACAAAACTAGAAAAAAGACGAATACCCTTAAATTGCTTTAGAAATAACAACAATATAGTATTAAAAAAAAACTACCGAAATGCCATAGACAATCTTTTCACTAGTCCAAGATCTAAGGGCCTGTATCTTTCAAGGGTTGGCGTACAATCTACTACAGTTGGTTTGAGGGTGGTTCTTTGGGTAATTGGGGGTGGCAATTCCGAATATTTGAGCGCATTGACTAGCATCCGTGTAGAGAAAATCCATTTTTGCTTATGAGCTCAAAATTGGCCTGTATGGTCATTGCTTCACAGTTTATTTTCTGAACTTTGGAAATAAAATAGAATTATGACAAACTAAACATATTCCACATGAAGCGACCAAAACTCTAAAAAATAGAATTTTGATACCAATAGCTACATCAAAAGATTCGCATTTTAATGCTGAATTTAAATATATAAGTTTCATCAAGTTTAGTTATAGCCATCAAAAGTTATGAGCCTGAGAAAATTTGCATTTTTTAGAAAATAGGGGGAAACACCCCCTAAAAGTCATAGAATCTTAACGAAAATCACACCATCAGATTCAGCGTATCAGAGAACCCTACTGTAAAAGTTTCAAGCTCCCGTCTACAAAAATGTGGAATTTTGTATTTTTGCCAGAAGGCAGTTCACGGATGTGGGTTTATTTGTTTGTTTGTTTTTTTTTTCCCAGGGGTGATCGTATCGACCCAGTTGTCCTATAACGTTGCGAGAGGGCTCATTCTAACGGAAATGAAAAGTTCTAGTGCCCTTTTTAAGTGACCAAAAAAATGGAGGGCACCTAGGCCCCCTCCCACGCTAATTATTTTCCCAAAGTCAACGGATCAACATTCTGAGATAGTCATTTTATTCAACATAGTCGAAAGTTTTTGGGGACGACTTACTACCCCACAGTCCCCGTGGGAGGGGTAACAAGTTACAAACTTTGACCAGTGCTTACACATAGTAATGGTTATTGGGAAGCGTACAGGCGTTTTCAGGAAGATTTTTTTGGTTTGGTGGAGGGTTGAGAAGAGGGGGATATGCTTTGGGAACCTTCCATCGAGAATTTGTCATGGGGGAAGAAAATTTCCATGAAGGGAGCGCAGGATTTACTAGCATCATTAAAAAAAATAATGAAAAAATAAATATGAAATTTTTTTCAGCTGGAAGTAAGGAGCAGCATTAAAACTTAAAACAAACAGAATTTATTACCCATATGAAGGGCTCACCTCCTCCTAATACCTCACTCTTTACGCTAAAGTATTTTTAGTAATTTCAACTATTTATTCTACGGCTTTTGTGATTCAGGGGTCATTCTTAATGAATTGGGAAAAAATTTAAGCTTTAGTGTAAAGAGCGAGGTACTGATGAGGGGGCGAACCCCCTCATATATGTAATAAAAACATGAGAATACAAAAGTTCTTTACGTAAGCTAATTTATAAGTTACGTAAATCTTTTAAAAGATTCATAAAAAATTAAAAGTTCTAGTTGCCTTTTTAATTAACCAATGGGATTGCAACTAGGCTTCCTCTCCCGCTCTTTTTTATTCAAAATCATTCGATCAAAATTATGAGAAAGCCATTTAGCCAAAAAAAACATGCAAATTTTGTTTTAATTAAAAATTTGGCTCTCCTCTCTGCGGAGAGCCAAAATCAAAACATGCATTGATTCAAAAACGTTCAGAAATTAAATAAAAAAACAAGTTTTTTTAACTGAAAGTAAGGAGCGACATTAAAACTTAAAACGAACAGAAATTACTTCGTATATGAAAGGGGCTGCTTCCTCGTCAATGCCCCGTTCTTTACGCTAAATTTTGACTTATTAACCATATAACTATATTAACTATGATCTATATTAACTATGTAACTATATTAAATCTATATTATTACCTTATTTTCAGATGTTCCTAATTATTTTGAACAGTTGGGTATATTTAGATGGCGAAAATATCATTATATTTAAAAAGTTATATATTTTTTAACAATGCCTGCAACATTGTCATAGGAACACAGCTGATAGGTGTCGGTTTTTGTTTATCAGAAGCAACTCACGATGGATATGAAATACAACTGTGAAATGATGCAATTAATGTGGCATCTAAAACATTTTGTTTGGTCATGATACGCCACCTAGCGGCCCGAAATGGTTTAAAGAGGAGCTGTAAAAACGATTATATTTGGACAGAAGATCAGCCTTGATGCTTTCAAGTGTTTGGCAAGATTGGCTAGAAACTTAATTTGGACTTAATTAAGCTAAATAATAGACCTTTCAAGTGGGCTAGGTCAGTTTCTATGAATTAGAAATCAGAAGAGGGTTAGCATAGTAGCTTGGCACTACCTTCTCAGTGTATGGTTTTGGCCCTGGATTGATTACTGAAAGTTTTATATTCCTACCCTATACCCTTTCCACGATTGTAAAAAGTAGCTTGTCTAAAATGTCACCCTATCAACATGCAATTGTTAAGCTTTTCATTAAACAAAAAAGTCAGTTAAAGTAACCTAAAACTGACCCTGGGAAGAAGGCTAGCCTATAAGCCTCAAGCATCACAAGAAAATATTACTCTTGCCTAGCTATGTTTTAAAAAAACAACAAGCGATGGTCTATTTGTTTGAAGCAAGAATAATCCTGACAGTTCTTCAATACACTTCAAATCACAAAGTCAAAAGACTGACCTATCAAGACAAAAATTCCAAAACCCAAAACAAAAGCGGGAAGTTAAAAATGATGAGAGAGATAGGCGTTGGCTTTAAAATTTTAATGTAAAAATTTGTTAATTAACTAAGAGACTAACACTCTTAATTAGAGTTTTAGCCACGAAGTTTTTCGGGGGGGGATTAAGGGTATTGTGTTTCTAATTTATATACATTGGTGAATAAGACTCTGAACTCTGTTCTCTCAGCTAGGCTTTATCTTCTGAGCCTCCAAGTGACTCAGAAATGCCTCACATAGTCACAGATGAGACGGGCATAATTTTTAAAAGATGCAGAGGAGCCAGAGAGGATTGAAAATGGGAGTATTGCAAACTCCCCAAAATATGAGCCTATAAAATATTTATTTTGTCATATATTCTCTTGAGATAATTGCCAAATTAGTACAGGTTGTGTGTGTACTTGGGTTGTAAGCCCAAACAAGCTTTGCTTCGGGCTATTGGCTTGTTTTTTTCTGTCTATTTACATTAGTAAACCCATCTTTCTCTCTCAGGTGAATTTAGTCGAAAAGTTACATAATTTACAATATCACAAAAACAAAAGATCAAAAGAACAAGAAGGAGGACATTGGAATTTGAACCTGAAAAATAAGGAAATAAGTTGTGTAACAAATTGTATAACTCCCCTTAGCGTCCAAATTATAAGAAAACTCAAGCATTGCCATCCGAAAATTATCCTCAGACTTTAGTGTTAACCACCTATCCACTGTTACCTTTTATATATTTGCTTTCTTTCTTTTTATATTGACGGCTTTTTATATTTCCCTTAATTATATTGTTGCACTTTTATGTTGTGTAGTCCTCATCTTTTCTGTCGCGTTTGAAACGCCTGAGAGGGCACAATTCTGCCGTCAGAATTTTAACTGATTAAGGGAAGAGAGATTCTGTGAGGAATGTATATTTAAATTGTGTGTGTATAAATAAATGTGCTGATACGTGTATTTAAAATGTGCAACTGAATATTCTTCTTCTCGCAGCTATAGTATTGTTTTGTATGTATTATATTGTATGTATTACATTACTTATTTATTATTACTGTTTAATTTACGTATTAATTGATTCGATATTAATATAAAAGTTCGTACTAATCCTACCCCTGAATACTTTAAAGGTATGTTTACACCAGGACCTTCGTAATTATAATACAAGAAAGAGTGATGTACTTCGGCGACGATAGTATGAAACAACCTGGCCTAAATTTTCTCCTCTGTGTGTCTTGCAAGCTTCTTGGTGGCATTCAGTAATAGGTGTTGTGCGTGATCACGACGAAAGTTTTTCCATCATGAAATTTTTCACGAAAATTTGAGAGATTCTTGTAATCATCATTGTCAATTTGTTTGATTTTTGTGGCACTTGCCCGTCGGCCAAGTGTCATATAGCGATCGCGCTTTCTGTCGGTCAATCGGTTGGTCCCGGTTTTGCTAATTTGGGCACGTCCGGATAAGCTAGGACGATGAAAGCTGGCTGGCGTATCAGAAACCGGACCAGATTAAATTAGAAATAGTTGCTTCCCCGATTCAACCATCTGGGGGGGGGAAGGTTGGAGGGACAGTTAATTAGGAAAAATTTGAAAAAATGAGGTATTTATAACATACGTACGGGTGATTAGAACTTAATAAAATTTGATATGTAGAAAGATCTTGTGCCTTACAGCTCTTATTTTAAATCCCGATCGGATCCAGTGACATTGGGGAGAGTTGAAGGGGGGAAACTAAAATCTCGGAAAACGCTTAGAGTGGATAGATCGGGATGAAACTTGGTTGAAAATTGAAAATTGCACGATGAAAATTGGTAGGCGTGTCAGGGACCTGCACAAAGTGACTTGATAACAGTCGTTTTCCTGATTCAACTATCTGGGGGGACTGGAGGGAGGGGAAATTGTGAAAATTGAGGTGTTTTTATCTTACGAATAGCTGATCGGATCTTAATAAAATTAATAACGGGAAATATTCCCCTGGAAATTACACACTTCCCCCTCCTCTCGGACCCCCCTTCTTTCAGCTTAGTGCGAGACAAGGCAAAGACATGTGACAGAATATCTGGAAAACATATAATTTAGACTATGTATTTTGCACATAGGGGGGGGGGGTAAAGTATTTGGACAGTTGAAATCAGAAAACACTTCTTACTTCATAATTTGCAGAATAATTGTACCAAACACATTTTGCATGCAGACCCGCCTTATTTTGTCCCCCCCCCTTAATGTGCAAATCTGTAGCCCAAATTTTGCTTCTAAAGTAACGAAGAAACTAACGAAAACCCGGTTTATTTTTGAGTATTACAAACAGCGTAAACTTGAGTGAGCAGCGCATAATACACAAGTACCAAAATTTCTTTCTCCTTCGGAAATTAAGATACAAAACTCAAATGAAATTCTCAAATTTTGAAAGCCTTATTTTCCTCGGGGGGTATTTTCCACGGGGGTATTGTCCCGGGGGTGAAATGACAAAATTTAGCAAAGTACGGTACAATAGACAGGATCTTTACACCAAAAAAGTGCCTTTTAAGTAGCAAAACCGATTGAGCCACATTAATTTCTTGATTCTAGCCATTTTGTGCCACAAAATATCAATTTTGGCCCAGGTACGGTAAAAGACTATCATGGCAAACAAGAGTCTATCCAGAATTATTTCAGGGGGAGGGAGAAACGCATCAAAAATTTGCTTATATTCATTTTTGTTACGTTTTTACGGGTCATGATTTATCCCCCTCCCACTTTGAGGTGTTAATGCTAAAATTATGAAATAATAAATCGGCTCATGAACCGAACCAAAAAGTTTTATGGCTAGTATTTTTTTTGAATTTGTGTGGACTTAAAAAATATTCCTCAAAGAAAAACTATCTTGTCCTTTTGGTGTAGAGTGCAGCTTTAAATTCGTCACAAAATTGTTCGTTTCAAAGGGATAATAAGCCTTAACCTTAGAGCTAACGTTAATCAAAGAATATTAGGATATCGTTAATTTATCTTAACCTGAATCAAAGGAGGGGGGTGAAGAAGGGTAAGAAACACTCCCTAAAAGAAATTAACATCAATTCCCTAAATCGCTGCAAGTCTCCGCTCCATGCTTATCAAAATGCAAAATTAAGATTAAAAAATTGAAATATCGTTGGCAAGGATTCCTCAGCGACCTACAAAATATTGTCTATTCCACATCAATCTGTGAGTTGATTTATAGCCATGTCTTCATTAAAACTTTTTCAGGTGAAGTTGCCTAGTGTTTTCCGGCAAAAAGCCATTTCAAATGCGCCTGATTTGTCTTTAGAAACCTGAGAGCTCAAAAAAATCCCCAACTAGATTTTTCGAAGGCCTAATTATTTCTGGAGAACGGTAGGCAATCGACCAGACAGGTGTAAAATCAGGAGGGTTGTAAATGTTATTTCAGGCAATTTTTTCAAAAAAATGTTATTTGAAACGGCCGGGTATTATCTCTCACAGAAATCTCTGAATTCATACTCTTTTTTTAATTGATCAAACGAACCAATAAGGGCCAGAGCTGCCAGAAAAAAATAAAAAATTCGAACGGACAACTTTGCCCAAAAACCATAATGAAGACACGGTTCTAACTTTATTTGCCCATTTTTAATATTATTTTTGTTTTATAGACTCTGAAGGTCGTGCTGGTATGACTGCTATTCTTGATAATGACGACTCATTGGACTTGGATGAACTTGCTGCTGGGTTGAAACAAGCTTTGCCGCCCTATGCCCGTCCTCTCTTTGTTAGAAGTGTCAAAGAAATGGACATGACAGGTGAATTTGTGGCTCTTTTCCGCTTAAATTTATTTCCAATGAGAAAATTATTGCCCTTATATATATTTAGTTTTTTTTTCAAATGGGAAGATTTGAGTAGGGACCAGGGGTTCCTTTATTTATCGCAACCCCAAACGCCTTTATTAAGAAATTTGACCAGGGACATGGGGTTAAATCTATCAACGCTTACTTTGTGAAATAAGAATTGTATGTAGCACCATGTAGACATTCTCTCTATCAATTTTTTCTTTTTATAAGCATTTCGAAAGCTATGGTGGATATAGATTTTAGGAGGGGAGACTACAATTAATATTTTTGTTTGAAAGATTCTTAGAGAAGGAGTGACTGGACTCTTAGAGAAGGGATTAACTAGAATGAAAAAGAATATAGATTTCAGTTGATATTCTGTAGAAGTTAAAGCTTTATAAATTCAAAATGTATATTTCTGTAGCTTCTATGACTGATTTGGGTCAACAGATTTGTATGAATATTCTGCTGTATTTCATCAAAAAAACGAGATTCATACTTTTTAGTGACAAAAGTTTCTTTAAAACGGAATTTCTCTATCTACGGCAAAATATAAACTATTACTACCACTACTAACAACTCACTGCAGCAGCCTGCCTCCTGAGGTCAGTACAGCTACGAATGCTCCTCCTTGAAAGCTCCCTCTTTAAACCTTCCCTAGAAGTTCCCATTTCCCTTAAATTTTTCCTTACAAGATCCTCTCATTTTAGGACGACCTGCTTTTCGCTTGGCCCTTAGAGGGCTGGGCGTCGAGAACGATCTTTTTCTAAGATTTCTGGGAAGGTAGGCGTCGAATTTGAGATCTTTGTCATCTACTCGTTTGGCAAGACCGGGCAGTCAATTCTAAGTAGTTTGGTCATAGAAACCAAAGAAGTTTAAAATGAAGGAGATAGGGTCATCGATTAAGGTAGAGTAGAGCATTTCAACACAGAAAGATTCTGTACATCTGGGGATTTACAGATATTCATATAGGTATCTTTTTCATATAGATAGTTCCATTGATTCATCCCATGCTTATCGATAACAATTCAGATGATGTTTTTGGATCAGTTAGATCAAAAATGGAAATGTAAAGTGTTTTTTCTTTTTTATAGGAACCTACATGTTGAGGAAGGTAGATTTTTAGAAGGAAGGTTTTGACCCCATAAAAATCAAGGACAAACTCTTCATGTTTGACTCCAAAGCTGATAAATACGTACCACTCACGGAACAAGTTTATAGTGACATACTAAGTGGGAAAGTTAGATTATAACTTTGTGAATCACTACAGGGTGACTCAACACTTGTCTACAGTGCAACAGTGTCTACTTGGACCTATCTAGAGTGCAAATGACCAGGGTTGCCGCCTGGTCATTTTCTATATCCCAAATGACTTTTCTCCTCACTGCTAATTTTGGCTTGGGTACATTTATGTATATACTTCTAGCTACTGTTTATTGATTGACATTTTTGGGAAAATCTTAGCATCAAGAATTGCATAAATGCATAGTTGAGTGAAAATTTGGTATTGTTTCGTCACTTGCATGAGTTTTCATGAGATCTTTTCTTGATTTACCAGGCTACTATAGAGCTTTCAGTGATTCTAGTTATTTCACTGAGTCTAGGTAGTTCTTAAGATTAGTTAGAAAAACTTGGCTTACACACGGCAGAAGGATTCTCTTTATTTTCAAATTTCTAACTAACCTGTAGAAAGACTTGGTACTGCTTGACTGTGCATTAATAAAAAAATCATATTTGCTCTACCTTTTCTTTAACTGGCACCACTCTATATATGACTGCATTACTGACTATCTGGACATTTTGTCGGTACAACTACCTGAGCTTGTGAAAAAGCCTAGACGGTCAAACCCAAGACAGTCACGTACAGACAGTTGATTTTTTGAAAGCCCAACTGTCCTAGTTTATAATTGCAAGTTCACTTGCATAACATTCGAGGCAGAGAGTAGGCTTTGGACCTCTTATTCCCTTTTGTAATATCAGTCAACTTGTTGTTCAACTAACAGTCAATTAACAAAGTTAAACTAACAAAGAGGTCATAATAAGACCTCTTACAAAAGACTAGAATAACAACGTACTATATTGAGCCACATTCAGACCAAAACAGTCAATTTGTAAGACAAAACTACCAATACAAAAACTACTGGTACTTCAGATGGCGTGTTTGATTGAAAGTAGATATCAAAAGCTGTTTAATTATAGATAACGACAGAAAGTGATCGATTTTCCCCACTTACTGATGCATTTGCTTACGTTTTGCTCACTGATTATGCACAGAATTATAAATGTAAGGATAATCACTTGCCAAGAAACTATGTAGTTACTTTGCAAACCAAGAAAAGTGTCGTAAAAACAAGTGTAAGCCATAATACTATTATTTTAATAACACATATTTTAATTCTAAGTCTTTTTTTTTGTCAAGCCGCAATAATCAAATATTCATGTATATATATTCTGGCCACATAACTCTGACCTAAGGGAAAAAGTATAAAATTATTATAAAATCTAAACTATAAAGTAAAATATTACAATAGTGAATACAAAAATAAGGCATAATTAATATAGATACAAAATAAAAAGGATATAATATTTTATGGTAGGTACTTATCATTAAACATATCTTAGATAAGTGTAATATAAATAAAATAATACATATACGATGTAATCTTTATCTATAAAAAATATCTCTGGCAGGGTCTTTTAATCTAGCTTTATTTTCTATGGACTGCTATATTAATGCATCAAAGCTTGATCTGCCCTTGGTATGAAAGTAAGCCTCGTTTCTTGGAATTGTTTTGTTTATGAATTTCGGAGAACCACTGGGGCTTCGGTAGTTTCTTAGTTGCTTGTCTCAATTAATATATTTAGACATTAATGTTTAACTGCACAGAGATGGGAGGGGCTTCTCATAAGAAAAAATGGACTGGATATTCACCCTTTAAATTGTAAAAAATCCTGCTCCCTCGTGCTGATAACTTTCCGAAGGATTTACTTTTTAAGGGGTACTAAATAGCTAACTATTCTGAAATGAAAACTTATGAAAACTTAATAATAGCTTTGAAAGTCTATGAATAAAAAGGGGGTTTATAGGATTAAGAATTAAGGCATTGTTTATCCACTTAGAGGAAGGGTAGAGGTGGGGGGGGGGGTAATTGAAAACCCAAAGGCCAATCTTAGTTGTTCAGTATATAAAAAAATAAGTGCTTGCATACTTGGTAAGATTACAAAATAAACCTCAGCATTTTTTATATCCCAAGTTGCTAGCTTCTTCCATATAACAAGGTAATTCCGTTGAGCACTCTTGAAAAAAACAAGATATATAATCGGATTAACGACGTTTCTTGACTACTAAGGTCCTTGCGTTGGTCCTGCAGGGTGTTGTGTCGTACCTACAACTAGGTTCCATCTCAATCTTCAAGAACCAGGTTCGATGTCTGGGTTCTGTATTACCAAGCTGAGGTTAAACCCAATGCGCCATCACAGGACCCGACACTCTTGATTTTAATTGTTTTTAATTCAAAAATCAACGGACTCGGTCCGTTGATTATTAACGGACTGTTGATGAAATTAAATTAACGGTGACGTGTTTCTCGATTTCTAAGATGGTGTTGCCTGTGCTTTAACTGACCATCTATAATATCGAAACAGTTTTTTAATTAACGGTTGATTTAATTAACGGATGTTGATGAAATTAAATTAATGGTGACATGTTTCTCGATTTCTAATATGGTGTTGCCTGTGCTTCAACTGACCATCTATAATATGGTAACAGTTTTTTTTAATTAACGGTTGATTTAATTAGCGGACGCTGATTGAATTAAATTAACGGTGACATGTTTCTTGATTTCTAAAATGGTGTTGCCTATGCTTCAACTGACCATCTATAATATTGCAACAGTTTTCTAATTATGGTTGACTTAATTAACAGACGTTGATGAAATTAAATTAACGGTGACATGTTTCTCGATTTCTAAAATGGTGTTGCTTGTCCTTCAACAGACCATATCTATAATATCGCAACAGTGTTTTCCAGTGCCTGCTAGATGTTTTGCTAGAAATTGTCAAGTTCATTAAAAAAATTTTAATGTGCTTAAGACTGCTGTTATCTGTTATAACAGCTAAATCTGTAAGCTAATTTATAAGCTAAATCTGTTCCTTAAAACAGAGTAATGCCACTCAGTACTATTTGTTTTTTTTACTGTGGTTTTAAACTGCTGAAAAATAACTTTTCTTGATTTCTACGATGGCTCTGAATGCGCATCAACTGACTATGCAGGCGCAATATCACGGAAGTGTATAAAGTAGATTTCATCTTCACATCTAAAGTAGGTTTTCTTGTTTATTTTTATTTCTATTATTGAGAAACTATGATAATCACAAAAGCATGAGACAATCCAAATGATTAGACTCTAAACCAATTAAATGTTTAAGTAATTAAAGTTGAAAAAAATTCTTTGTTAAAGTAGGAAATTACGGCGGTAGTTTGGAAGAAAAAAAAATCAAATATATTTCTATTTGTAGGGAAAGGTCAATTATGTATATATATATTATATGGTTTTAATGATTTCATAAGTAGCGCATGTAATTAAATTGTTTTGTATAAATTTACTGGTATTCAGTGCCTTTACTATGTTGCACCGTTATTTTGTGCCTTTGTAATTTTTATTTAATTTTTTATTGTTTAAATGGTATTTGGAATGTTTCACTGGGCTGTTTTCTTTTTGTAACAATTGTTGAAAAAATAGCCTTTAGTTTTGACCAAATGGGTTTTTTTTTAAACATTTTTTTAGTAGGTATATATAGAGTTGACGTTTTGTCCGGGTGGCTCCCTAGATCTCGCCATTCTTTCCAGCAATTTCTTCCCTTTTTGTGCAGTCTGTCTGCAGCACCTCACACCCCCATTTCACACACCCCTTGCCCCTTTCTACTTGAATGAGATTAACAAATAAATATTCAAATGGGGATGAGTCCTTTTGTTAGACAGTGAAAACAGATACAAAAGCCTGCATATTTCGACCATAGATACAGCGATCGTCTGCTCATGTATATTTACTGATGACGATCACTGTATATATATAGTCAAAATGTCCATACTTTTTATCTCTTTTCATTGTTTAATAAATGGACTTATCCCCATTTGAAAGTTTTTTTTGTTAGTCATAGAAAGGTAGTGTGGTCTCAGAAAGAAAATATCTAATCTAAGGTATTGCGTCGAAAAATTGAATGAGATTCGGTGTGCTCTGTGGTGATGTCAGCGAAAAATATTTTTGTCCTGGTGCGTCGAGACCCCTACCTGGAGATTGCTCTAATGGCCACAGAAGTATTTCTAAAAAAGTTCAAAGTATTTTTCACTCGCCAGTAGAAAGCATTTTTTGCAGTCTTCGATATATTTAGTTGTTTTTATAATAATTATTGTGACAAATTATTTGGAAACATCGATGTCAGGGCAACTGTTTGCAAGTCACAAGTTCAAGGTTGGCAAGTTCCAGTGACAAAGTATAAAATTAATTTTATTCTCTCCTTAAGATTACCTAGATTACCTGTTGAATTAGTTTAACTTGGGGCTGACCTAAAAGCTTTTGCCAAATCTCATCATAAGACAAAAAAAATATCTATGCCTAACAAGACTAGAACAGGTGTTTTCCACTATGTCAGTTGTAGAATTTAAATAGACTCATATCAGAATCATAGAATTTGACTCTGACTTATTAATTCACTTTTGGGAAATAGTTTATTTGTTTGTGGTGTTTATGCTACATTAAAAAAAGGCAATTAAAAAAGGATATTATAATTAAAGTCTGTGTCTATATTGCACTCCTTCTATTAATGTGGTCGAAGAAATTCTAATGGTCATAGCCAAGAATTAGGCAAAGCAGGTTAACTTGAAGCTGTGCTATCCTCTTCATTAGCTAATCATCAAATTTTATCTAATTCTATTTTTCTTATACCTAGAAATTACAATTAGCAACCGATTTCTAGCAATATTTAATTCCAATAATGTTTAAATGGAAAGTTTGAAGACATTGGTTTCTTATTTTTTAAATTTTCTTTTCAAAATTAAAAAAAAATACGTCAAGCTATTTAAGCCTGTTAGAAAAAAAAACGCAATGCTTGGATAATAAAAGTAGATATTTCCCTGTTGATTTAAAAGGTATTTTGGGAAACATTTTGTTTTGCATTCCTTTCACTTTGGTTTTGTTTTATTGTTGAATGTCAAAATTTTTGAATTTTGAATAACTTTAATTATAATATTATTAACTTCAATGTTATTTATATCTGAATAAAGGAAAGAGCATTACATAAAAATGTTTTTAAAGTGTCATATTATATGTTTAATGTTTTGAAGGCATTTAAAAAGTATTACCAAAAGTCTTTCGTGTGCTAAGTTTGCATTTTGAATGATACGGTAGCACATCAAAGCAATTCAAATGTTAAGCAAAAAAAAGCGAGATATTTTTCCTCGTAAAGCTCTTATCGTTAAAAGTAACTAAACTTCCTTTTTAAGTAACTAAAAAGTTAAACCAGCACAGGCTGTGAATTCAAATGCCAAAGTGGACATTTATCTTAGATTTAGGGCAAAAAGAAAAGCTGATTCAGAACAACAGTTTTTATTTACATTCAGCAGAACAATAATAATTTTTTGTTTAAACATCTTTTTGAGAGTTCTGGAAAAAAAGATCCCGAAGCCGATAAAAAATGATGTCAGATTTAAATGCAAAGTATATTATTGAAACTGGCATCATTGCCCACCTCCCCTCCTTGAAAAAAGGAGAATTACTTTTCTGTATTGGTTGCGTAGATCATAGCCCGTAAAACGATTATTAAAGTTGAGCTTATACAGGAATTATATGAATGATAGATCATGTGAAAATAAGAATAATATAAAGAAAGTAGAGAAAGCATTATAATATGAACTATGGAAGTGTGAAGTGGAGACTATGGATAAAATCGCTGAGGATCTAGAAGATGCAACTAGACAGCATAATAGTAAAACACTGTCTTGGCAGGTTAATAAATTGAGAGGTAGCAGCCAATTTGGACTCTGCAAGTTTTGTTTGTTAACATCGAAATTCATGATATCATTTGTTGCTTGAGAGTCACTTTTAGCCCTTCGTCAGTTCGTATTCTCGAAATTTACTTGAAATTTGTATAGTGAAAAACGTGTGGAAAACATGTAAATATAGGTGAAATATCCAGTTTTTAAGCAAGTTTAGATAATTCTTTGTTGAAAAATCTGAGTTATGTCGTATTCTTGACTCGATGAATTGACAGGTCTAAAATAATGTATACCGCTATAACAATTATCTTGTTCACTCGATAAAAGTAAGATCTGTAGGCTTGTCAAAACATAATGTCTTTGAAGGGGAACACAAACCCCCTAGGTCTAATGGAGTATTTGAAATCCAATGCTTAGTCCATTTCTTTTTTCTTTTTTTTATAGTTTTTTTTTTATGGTGGTGCCAAAATAAAGTGCAATATGGCAACAAAAAAAGGTGTCAGTTATTATAATTTCTACTGTTAATCTCCTCCCGTGCTAACTTATAATTTTTGATAAAGATTAGATGAAAGTAAAATTGCAAATTATTCTTTTCCAGAGTTAAATAATACTACTGGTACTACTAACGACCCACCGAAGTACCAAATCGCAAGAGGCCAACGCAGCTACGCGCGCTCCTCCTTGATCCCAATTTATTCAAAGCCCCTCTTAACGCCTCCCAGGACTATCCCCTTTCCCTTATATTTTTCTTTATGACGTTCTCGCACCCCAACCGGGAACCCTAGAAGATTGGCCGAAAAGGACAATCTTTGGCAATCTGTTATCTAACTGTCATCCAATCTGTTGTCAACAATCTGTCATCCCGTGCTAACTTTAGCCGAATTGGCCGAAAAGGACAATCTTTGGCAATCTGTCATCCAATCTCTGTCAACAATCTGTCATCCCGTGCTAACTTAGAATTTTTGCTAAAGATTAGATGCAAGTTCTTTATTCGCAGATAGGTCTCTATCCTTTCTCTCAATTGTAGCCATAGAAAGCGGATTTGAACCATATTGTTCGCACAATCTATAATTTGAAATATAGTCAGTCAGTCGTGTACCCAAAACAAAGCATAGGCAATGTCTCTAGAAAATATTTAGCAAATCTTCATCAGTTTTTCAGAGCGTCCCTACTACAGAACCATATTTGGTCAATGTCATTATTGTAGTTTCCAATATTCTAATCTTGGTTCGAAGACATGTCTTCCTGTTCTTCCAAAAAACTTTAAACTGTAAAAAACACCCTCAGCTTTCGCTATTCTACTTTTAATATCTTCAAAGTACTCACCATCTTCACTAATAATACTTACAAGGTATGTGAAGATGTCCATATGATCAATTTTTTCGTTACAGTCTTAATGACACAGTCTTCTTAACATTAATTTTCAAACCAACCCTGGCACCTTTTCATTTTGCTCACACTTTCATCTAGGATGTTTAAATCATCAGCATAATTTATGTCCTGGATTCTCCAGTTTTATTTGTGTTCTCCCATTGCCATTCCTGTGCTCCTCAAGACAAAGTCCATCAAAATGATCCCTATAAATGGGCATAAAGTACAACCCTACTTGACTTGAGATTTAATACGAAACTAGTTATTTTATAGCTTTAATACAAAAGCATACGTTTCCAAGACATAAATTGTTAATCCTAGGTTAACCGAATTAGCGTTATTCCCATACATAGCAAAAAAGTGTTATTCTCATAAAGACAGAATTATTCGGGTATACCGTGTAAAGACATAAGGGTTTTCTATCAGCTGAATCGAACGCTTGCTCATAATCAATAAAGCTGAGAACTAAAGGTGTTTGCTGACTCAGGCACTTCTCTATATTAACCTAATAGCGAAAATATGATCATCCTCTACCTTTCCTGAAACCACATTGCTCATCCCTTAAAACTTTGTTTACAGCATCTTTTGCCTGATAATTTTTTAATCTTTTTAGTACTGTCTCTAATTCTTCCTCACAAAACAAATCTTCCGTCACATCCGAGGTGTCAAAATTTTTTTATTTTGTTCTTTATATTTTCCTGTAACTTTATCCCATCTTTAAGTGGGTCAAGTCCAGATTGGCTGCTCCCTCTCTATTAATTTTATAATAGATTAAATTTCAACAAATATAGACTTGTTGAAAAATGTAATTTGTCAACAAATTTTTTATTTATTGTTTATTTGTCAATTATTGTTTATTTGTCATTTATTGTTTAATTGTTTAATTGTAATTTATTATTTATTTGTCAAGATTTGTCAACAAATGACAGAAAAATAGATTTTCTATTAATTCTATTAATTTTATTAGTACTCTTAGCTGTGTTTCTAACTTTCTTCCCTAAGACAGCATCAGCAACTTCACAAATTATTTTCGTAAAATTATTCCATTCATCTTCTACATTGTCAAATTTTAACTTTCCAAGTTAGTATTCAACTGTTCCAAGAAAGTTTCTCTCAAATTCTAATCCTGGAGTCTGCCAATGTCGTGGATTCTCAGAAGGTAGTTACTCTTCCATGATTTCAGCTTTAAATTAACCATAGACACTGCTAGATTGTGATCTTTACTTTCAGCATCAATAAAAGTACTTCTATGTATCCCAGTATCTTGTATTGATCCTGCCAGTCTTTGGTTTACAATACCATAATCAATAAGGTTAGCTTGTAATAAAAATTATAGTAGTTAATTAATTAGAAAGAGGTTTTTAGCCCGAAAACACCCACCAAAACAGACAAATCCCATAACGATTATCTATTAGTCAGAATCCCGTGCGAATGCTGTATCGTTGGCTAGGATATAATTTCCTCGAGGGGTGTCACTCCTCAAGTGGGAATAGAGTTGAGTGCGAGGTCCCCAGTCTTGCAGGTAACCTGACTTCAAGGCAGCCCTCTGCAGAGGCCTTTGTCCATACATCTGGATCTTACGCCCTGCCGCAGTTGTCCTCCTGTAGAGGATCCTCGCATGATGGTGCGTTTTTTGTGCGTTTGTTCCTAAAAAACAAGGATTGAAACTAATTTTAAAAATTGGGGATTTGAAAGAAACTGTTAAGTGGGGCTTAGTGCCAAAATCCTGTAAATATGATGAAAATTTTGATATTTTGATTTATTTTGTTTTTTGAGGTGGACGTCAATCCTCATGTCCTGGGAAAGAAAGAAATTAGCTATAGAGCAAGCAATGAAATTGTGCGAGATTTCAGTTTTAATTGTTAAAAATCCGTGCATTGTCAAATTTAATTAAGTAATTTTGCTTATTTATTTTCACAGTTCAAGGTGACTACACTAGCGAAAATGTGGTACTCACCAAGTCAGGCAGTTTGATTAAACACCTAAGAGTACACACGGGTGAAAAACCATTTAAATGTGAAGTATGTGAAAAAACTTTTTCTGTGTCAACCAATTTGATTATACACAAAAGAGTACACACGGGTGAAAAACCCTTTAAATGTGAAGTATGTGAAAAAACTTTTTCTAACTCAAGCAGTTTGATACAACACCAAAGAGTACACACGGGTGAAAAACCCTTTAAATGTGAAGTATGTGAAAAAACTTTTTCTCAGTCAACCAATTTGATTAATCACCAAAGAGTACACACGGGTGAAAAACCCTTTAAATGTGAAAAATGTGAAAAAACTTTTTCTGAGTCAAGCAGTTTGATTAAACACCAAAGAGTAGACACGGGGGAAAAACCCTTTAAATTTGAAGTATGTGAAAAAACTTTTTCTCAGTCAACCAATTTGATTAATCACCAAAGAGTACACACGGGTGAAAAACCCTTTAAATGTGAAGTATGTGAGAAAACTTTTTCTCATTCAACCAATTTGATTAATCACCAAAGAGTACACACTGGTGAAAAACCCTTTAAATGTGAAGTATGTGAAAAAACTTTTTCTGAGTTAAGCAGTTTGATTAAACACCAAAGAGTACACACGGGTGAAAAACCCTTTAAATGTGAAGTATGTGAAAAAACTTTTTCTCAGTCAACCAATTTGATTAACCACCAAAGAGTACACACGGGTGAAAAACCCTTTAAATGTGAAGTATGTGAGAAAACTTTTTCTCATTCAACCAATTTGATTAAACACCAAAGAGTGCACACGGGTGAAAAACCCTTTAAATGTGAAGTATGTGAAAAAACTTTTTCTGAGTCAACCAGTTTGAGTAGGCACCAAAGAGTACACACGGGTGAGAAACCCTTTAAATGTGAAGTATGTGAAAAAACTTTTTCTGTGTCAAGCAGTTTGATTAAACACCAAAGAGTGCACACGGGTGAAAAACCCTTTAAATGTGAAGTATGTGAGAAAACTTTTTGTCAATTAAGCAATTTGATTCGGCACCGAAGAGTACACGCTAGGGAGAAATCATTCAAGTGTGATATATGCAAGAGAGAATATTCTTCTAGATCAAATCTTAATAATCATATTAAAACCCATTCTAAGAAAAGGCCTGCTAGCTCATAGTCTAAAGTTGCAACTTCTATGGTCTTGCTCAACCTTATTGTTAACCATTCTCTTGTTGTTGTTTTTTTGCTGCTTGTTTATATATTGTTTTCTTTTCAGTCCATTAATTGATTTGTGGAATATTTTTGTTTATATTTTCAGTGATTTTGGTTTTCTTTTTGTTTTGTTGTTTGTTCCTTTGGCTATGATTCTCTCTCCCCCCTTCTCCCAAATTAGTCACTATATGTATCCGTGTTGGAGTAACCACCCCAGTAAAATCCATTTTATTCTTCTTAAAAATTTATCCCCCCTTCTTTGACAGTTTTTTTTGCATATCATCTGGTTTGAAACATTGTGAACAAACCTATATGTAGTTTTTGTTCTGTCCTCAAACTATGATTTTCACCAGGATTCCTACTCAATGGATAAGGGAGGATGTCTGCTCATTAAGAGATTTTTCTAATGTGTCGAGGTCTTTTAGATTGATTATATACCCTCTGGAAAATCAAGGCGGAAGTAAAGAAACGAGAAATATTGGTTTGTTCTAGTGTTGTAATTGGTAAATTTGGTCACAGTAAAATTTGATATTTTACGGACCTCCGTAAAATTGGAAACTTTGGGAGTGCTCTAGCCTAAACAAAGCTGGTGTAATGTTTGTTTTAGTAACTTTTACTACTTTATTGTCAATCGAAATTATTTTGAGAGAGTGACAATTTAATTACAATTTTTGTTTGATATTTAATCTACATTTTCAGACCAAAAAATACCAATTTTTGTAGAATTTCAAACGTTTATAAATATAGATTAGTAAAAGTCATAAAAAATGGGTGTTCTATTTATCATTTGTGTCTAATAATTTATAGGTTTTACAAATTTTTAAATAATCTGGTTTTTGTCATTAATGTTTTGGGCAGCAGTTTATAAAAGTAGACAAGATCAGCTATTTTAATTTCCAACTAAGTTTTTGAGGGTTAAATTTTTTTCTTCAATGAAAATGTTTATTAGGTGGGTTTTAGTTGTTATTTCAGCAACAATTTCACTTACTTACTTGACTTAAAGCTTCTGTTTTAAGAGAGATGCGACTCTTCGCCTCCATTCCAACAGTCCTGTGCAAGCTTCTTGGAGATAATCACCGATCATAGAGAGATACCGGGTAAGAGTGACCCCCCATCTTAACTGGAGTCTTTATGGGGGCGTTTCCAGCTATGTTCAGGGGGATCAACTCTGAAACGTTTGCTGGCGGATGCTTCTGCTGGCATGCGAATTAAGTGGCCGAAGGCCTCGACCGAGTCTGTTGATTTTTGAACTAAAATGGAATAGTTGTGGGCATCAAGTCGTGGTTTTTGTAGATTTAATTGTAAGTCTACATAGAGTAGATTTATGTGTAAATGTAGAAAAAGTCAAGACAGATAGATAGATAGACATTACATAGATAGACCAATAGACAAGATATTTGTTTTTTATTCTTGAAACAATCTGTACAGTGTGAGTATTTTATTGTAACCATTTTCATGTTGATGTAAATGGAAAAAAAACATTTGCTGAGAAAGAAAAAAACTAATTTTCCCTATTCTACCCTATGATTCTAAAAACAACCTTTAAAAAAAAATAATTATATCATTCAGAAAAGTGCTTCTCTTTACTTTACCCTTAGCCCTCTCTAATATGTTTTCAGGATTTTATTGAAGGCTACTTCATTCTCAACAGCCCCAAATGTACACAAATTCCGAAGGAAGCAACAAGTAAGATTGTTTATAAAAAGTAGGGTCATGGGGTTAAACAAAATTACTGAGTAAAAAAAAACCTTCGTATGGTCTATAGGATCTTCAAATTATCCAAGTATTTGCTTTGCGTAGTTCATCCACTCATTTCATCTTTCCAGCGTTCCTCCCTTAAACATGCTAATACGCAAATGGCACTTACTGTATAAAATGAGATTTCGTCCCACAGAGTATTTTCTTCTCTTTTTTCTTTAGTGTTCTTTGCCTATAGCGCAAAACAGGACGAAAAAAAAAGAAGAAAAAGCTGTCCAAACGCTCGTCCACATCGGAAGTTTTTCTTCTAGTTTTTCCACAAAATATACTAAACATTAGTTTAAATTATTACCTAAATTGTTAGTGTTTTCACATACTGGGAAATTTTCTCTGAAAATACTAAACAGAATGCCGCGAATATAAGTAGCAGGTATTGATGACTCTGTGAAGAATTTAGCTAAAAGTCGATGAGACAATTTAAATCTTTCATATAATTTATTTGGTCAAAAACTGTAGAATCTCCTACTACTGAAGTAGATGTGACATAATATTTAGGGAAATTATGACTTATTAAACTTAAATTTTCGTCAGCAGGAACTAGCTAAAAGGAGGTTTGTCTGATTAAACTTTATGCAGCAGTGCAACCAACCTTTCATCTAACTATGGGTTTAAAGGAGAAATATGATAAATTTGAATGGGAATGTTATGAGTCTACGAATTGCTATAATACCTTCAAACAATGGGTAGAAAATCCCTTCAATAAAACAGCTATATCCACTAAGTTGAGGGGTTGGAGCAATGAGAGAGCGGAAAAAATTGGCATAGGAAGGTGGGGTGTAAGGAAATGAAGGAAGTACTCCCGGAGTTCAATCAACCCTGACTGAACATTTTCGACGACTGAAAAGGTTCGAGACGAGAATGGTTACAGAAGCCATAACAGGAATTGAAAATTTTGGAAGATATCTTTCCTGGATAGGGAGGGGTGAATCTCCATTATGCCAAAAATATGAGATGCTACTGCGGGAACAAGACCGCACCTGATAGAAAAATGTCGAGCAAGGATTAAACAACGGCCTGAGTTATTTCGTTCTGTTAATGTTATTCTGGAGGACATAGTAAGGGAACGAGAAGCGCGACAACTGGTAAGGATGGGTAGGCCGAACTAATATTTGGTAGTGTTTGGGGCGTAGAGGCATTGGGCCATGACGGTTTGAGCCTCGACCCACTGACATTGGGTCCATCTCTCCTAATAATATATTATAAACCTAATTATTACAACCTGACTCAATGGAATATAATCAAAGTTGCGAGAACTGCTGGTAGATTCTTTTTTTTCGTGGTGGTCAGGGACTAAAGCATATGAAGGGGCAATGAGCATTTTAAGTACCATCGTTAAAGTAGCTCTACAATAAAAGATTAGTGTGCATGAAACAACTAAAATGAGGAAGCTCGTCTAAATTCAATTTATATAGCGATGGAATATAAACTTAAATAAATTGAAAAAAAAGTGAAATTAGATTCTGATTTTGTTAATAACAGTATTGGAATCTAAGATAGTGTAGGTGCTGTTACTTTTTTGGTTTTAGTATGATAATTATTTATACATGACTTCAAATAAGTGCATTGCCAAGGGTCTAAAGCAGAAACATGAAAATGTGAAACGCATTAATCCCTGTGTTAATTCCAAGGAAATCGTCTTGTCTTACTGAGCTATTACTACAGTAGTTTTTTTTGAGAAATTGTATCCTTTATAAGAATTCAAGTCAGTTAGCAACTCATAATGAGATTCGCTACAATGTGCTGTAGTTAAAAACTATGGCAAATTCTTTGCAAAATTTAGCCCTGAGTCGTTTCTTTCCATTTTTCTGTCTAGATGTTAAAAGAAAAAAACACAGCAGATAGGTGTGGGAAGAAAATAACTGATCAAGGGAAAAGCGAAGGTCCCGAAAGCGGCAGACAAGTTGTAGTTCAGTTGCTCCTGTAAATCGGCGTTGAGGGGTCTGTAAGAACTGGCGTTAAGGATAGAGGTAGTACCAGGGTTGCATGTTCATACAGCAGTCCTACACCATAGAAACAGACTCATTATCAGACTCTGTCAAAATTCCCATTTACTTTCTGATTGCTAATTCACTGCAATATTTACCAACCTTCAAATCAATTTATGAGTTGACATCAATCGTTTTGGTGACTAATAAACAGGTTACAAAATGATTTTCTAATAATGGTTGTCATTTATGACTAATGCAATGAAAAATAAAATTGATATGATGAAACTTAAACATAATAGAACGTTTCCGGAAACAGGGGGAAAGAAAAATGAAAGATAAAGGATGTCAATACTTCTATACATTGACAATTTTCCTTCCCAATTTCTTAGGAAAAAATTGCTTTTGTGTAGAAAAGTATTACTTTGAGAAAAATTGCTAAATTGCTACGTTTTCTGAAAAATGGCACTTTCAAAAAAACGCTAAAAGTAGCACGAAACTGCATCCCGTGACAACGCTGTACTAAACATCCGTTTTTATCCTGGGTGCGTTTGTTTACTTGTCCAATGGGATTTTTACTAATCGAGGTTTAACCCCTAAAAGATAGCAACAAATACTTGTCTGGCCACGTGTTACTGGAAACGGCAAGATTAATTGCGAATAATAACAACATTGGTCACGTGTAATTATTATTTTAATGCTATGTGAAGTTTTGACAAGGAAGAGGCTAGGACTTTGGGCCTGTTTCAAATTTTACAGGCAAATACAGCTTCAGCAATTATTTCAGAGCTGGGTAGCCTAATACAATTTGTGTGGCCAGAAGTTTAATTGTAAGATTTCAAATTGTGGTTGTCATTTGCCTTTTTAAGTCATTCCATTCAAGATGCTTTGGATATTTTTTATTGTGATAAATTGTCTTAATGCTCTGAAAAGGGAAAATTATTTCAATTGCATAGGATAGGAAAATTTTGGTAGGCTAATTAATTCAAAGTCCTAAATTAGCCAGGGAAGTGCTTTTTTTTTCACTAAAAAATCACCACGTTCTTTGAACTCCAATTATATAGCCCTGTTTTTGGCCCCCTTGATCCAGTTCCTGATTGTCATTTACACTAAATTTCACTTTTTCTGTTACCTATTTATGTTTGCACCAGTTTTACCATTGGGTAAAACTGGTACAAACAGTATTACTGGCTTTCATATAATTTGAATATACCACTTGATGCCTTTTGTAATGCTGTTTACAAATATAATAATTGCTTCTACCGCAAGTTCATATTTAAGCACTTTTTGACCTCTTAAAAATGACCTATAGGCTATATGGGGTCATTACAAATCTGTAATAGTTTAGAAACAAATTTGGGCTATATATTTGCACATCAGGGGGTGGGGGTAAAGTGTAGCATATATTAAATATGTAAACTAACTATTGCTTGAATTTTTTTGTGTGTGCTGTTGCACTGGTGATTTCTCTTTTCATTAAAATTTGATGTGCACAAACACATTTAAAAAAAAAAACAGCAATGGTTAGTCTACGTATATAATATATGCTATGCTTTAACCCCACCCCCCTGATGTGCAAATATATAGCCCAAATTTGTTTCTAAACTATTACAGATTTGTAATGACTCCATTAATAGGTCATTTTTAAGAGGTCAAGAGGTGAAAAAGTGCTTAAATCTGAATTTGCAGTAGAAGAAATTATTATATTTGTAAAGAGCATATAAGAAGGCATCAAGTGGTATATTCACTTTATATGAAAGCCAGTAATACTGTTTGCACCAGTTTTACCCTTGTTTCTTGTTAATATTACTAAGGGGTCATAGTTAAGCACTAGAGAAGTCATTGTTAAATAACATGTGCTTATGTATATATAGCTTTTTGCTACTTATTCTTCTTTGGTTATATAATGCTTGATGTGGTATAAGCCAAGAGAAGGACCTGTAGACCTATAGAAGAAAACCTGTTAAAAAAAGATGATTCTTTGTAATTTACATGATAATTATAGCTTTCTACATGCAGCCCTGCTCTACTTTAGCCCCAACCCTGCTAATATGGAAATCTATAGCTGAAATTACATATTTTCTATTGATTCTGCCAATCTATCCCTCAACCCTTGTACCTGTTAATTGAGGCAACTGTGGCAAAACAAGAACTGGAAAAACAAGTAACAGGTGGCAGAAAACATTGGAAATATATAATTTGGGCTATATGTTTGCAAATTAGGCATGATAGAGGTGAATTTCTTGTTGTTCATATTTTGATTTAAAAATAAAATGAATATACCACTTGATGCCTTTTTGTATGTTCTTTACAAATATAATAATTGCTTATTTTGCTAGTTCAAGTTTAAGCACTTTTTGACCTTACTTAACCTAACAAATTTTGGCAGTGAAAAACATACATTATTTTGTCAAAAATGACCAAAAACACATACCTTAATTGAAAATTTGGCATCAAAGAAGAAGAAATACAGCATAATATTGTAAAATTTATTAATCCAACTTAATTGTGGAAAATCAGTGCTCATAGATTATACAACATGTAAAAAATGGATTAATAATGAAACAGTAAGTTTGAGACCAATGTTTTAAGCTTTCTTATACCCAAAAACTATTTGAGTATACTTTGGTCATTTTCAAGAGCTCAAAAACTTGTACTTGAAGCACTTATTATGTTTGTAAAAAATAAAAAAGGGCATCAAGGAGTATGTTCACTTTATTTGTAAATCAAACATATGAACACCAAAAAATTTACCAATTATTAGTATAGCTGCACAATTTTCCCCTGGGTATGTAGGCTTAGTGGAAGGTCACTTATACCTGATCATGTCCCTAATGTTTTTACTTGGTTGAAAAAAAATCCAAAGAAAGTTCCTATTGAAAAGGAAAGAGATCAAAAGTGAGATTGAATTTGTCATAGCTTGGAGGTTTGTCCCTTCAGTCTGTTTAAAGAAAACAGATTCATAATTGAAGCTTTGTTCATTTCAATCTTAGGGATAATCTACATTTGTTACACTTAATTAAATGGTTGTAAAGGGATACTTTTATTTATTTGTCTTGTTTGTTTTCTACATAATTTTTTAATCTTTAAATTGATATACATTTCTTACAAATTAATTAGTCATATCATAGTTCCACTTGCAAGTTTTGACCTACTTTGTAACCCTGGTCTCAAAATTGCATATAAATTTATTGAAGCTAGGAAACATAGAACTCCTCTCTGTTTAAAAGAAAATGGATGGACATAGGTAGGTTTTAATACACTAAAGTCCTAGGGCCATGGAAATTAAAAAAAAAACAATGAAGATTAACTTTAAAATTCTGGACATGACATAAATATGACATTCACAAAGAAAAACCATTCACAAAATTTTACTTTTGTGCTCAGTTGCCAACCTGAGCAATTGCCCTAAATTTTTAAACCTTGCAAAACATTCACCAGCCAATTCTTATGACCTACACTGTTGTCTGTACATCAAAAATTCATGGAAAAGGAAGGACCACCTTACTGGCATTTCTTCCTTTGTACTTATATTTAATGGGTTTTAAAGAAAGCTCCTATGGCTAAGTCAGAAGCCTAGTAAAGGACCAGGTAATCCTTTAGACAGGAAGTGCAATAGGAAGCTAGGGGCCAGTCATCCTATGTTTTTGCATGTCCTTCCTGCTTACTGACCCCAGATTTCTCTAGGTAACCTGTTAAGTTTGGGCCAATTCTGGCTGAACTTACAGAGTTACATCACTGACCTTCATCCCAAACCAAATAAACTGCTAATGCCAGAAATTAAACCTGTGCCCTTTGGATAAAGGATTCTCAACCTAGAGTGCCAGCCACTTAGGAAGGAATACAAATGTCACCAGAGAACAAAAAATATTTGGAAAAAAGAAAATATTGAAAAAAAAAAAATAACTCAAGTCATAGTTGCTCATTGCTGTCCCACAAACAATATGTATTTCATTAAGACAAATAAATTTTTAAACAGGTATCAACAAAACTCCATCAGGGATTGTATTTACTTAAAGTACAATCAGCAATATTAATGCTTAGTTTTGTGATATTCTGGTTTTGAAATAATAAAAAAAGAGAAATTATATGTTCTACTTGTTTTCCACAACCCCATTTGAGAAAAATCATTTGTAACAACAATATACCCATGGTTGGCTCAGAATCTCTCTAAAATTCTTTAAACAGAAGGAATTTAAAAAAAATTATACTCATCAGCAAGAAAAATATTAACATAACTCTCTAAACTTGGCACTTTTTAAGACAATTTTTAGCAAAGCAAATGCAAAACTTTAATGGTGTCCTATGTCATCTAAAAAAAAAACCATTAAAATGTGTCAAATGAATTTTGATGTAAGATGCCTCTAATACTTTCAGTTGAATCTGTGAAATGAAGGGCCAGGTATTCCTTTACATTTTATACAATATATAAAAAGAAAAACAGTTCAAATTTTTTCACAAAAGAAGAAGCTTGATGTAAAAAAATAAATATATTTTTAACAGAAAGCAACTGACATCAATGAAATCAAATAAAACAAAAATTCATGGAAAATAAATAATATAAGCCATATATTTAACCTATAATGAGGTGGCATAAAAGATTATTTTTAGAATTAGAAAAAAACAATGTTATGGCTTAAAGTTCTGCTCAATCAACAGGAGTTGTCTAAGGCCAGAATAATTAAGAACTAAGGCCAGAGAAAAAGAAACTGATAACCAAAAAAATAAGGCACTCAAAAATTTCAGGACCCTTTAAAGGGAAAAGAAGTAGAAGTAGGTACTTCAAAATACCTTCCTGGGAAATACTTTAGCCTGTAGACACATCCCTGAAAGTTTCATTTTCCTAGCCTAACCTCTTTCAAAGATAGCCAAAAGTAGCTAAAGTAAAATTTTACCCCTACTGTATCTTAAAAATCCAGTTTAAATAGCAGTCTCAACAAATATAGACTATATAAAAGGCTATAGGTATTGGCCTAATCATTCTAAATTTTTTCCAACTAATAATTATAGGATGGTTTAGAAACTAGGCCTGTTTGATATAATAACATTTGGCTAACTCACCAATGTGATAGCTGCCTCCCTAAGAATCAACCTTTTTTAATAACAAAAAAACTTTTCTTCTGACTCCTTATGAAGCTTAGCCTATGCAAGACAGGCCTAGAACACCAAAAACCTTTTAGATACTAAGGAATATGCATAATATTACTTACAGGTCACTGAAAAGCTAAGATTATTTCTATTATTTACAGTTTCCTTGTCTTTTCTCTAGACTTAACAATTTCACATGTTTATCCATTTAAAAAAATATATAGCATTGACGTCACAATCCTCAAATAATCTTTTTATTTGGGGGTTATAAAGTGCCAGCCCACGGACAAGTAATCCTGAGCGTTTGTGGGGATAATCCGACTAACCTCTGACGTCATATGTGTCTAAAGAAACGCTTGGATTAATCAGATTAATAATCGGACAAGTAAACAAACGCACCCCCTATGTTATAAAAGCGTCACAAAGGGTGCGTTTGTTTACTTGTCCAATGGGATTTTTACTAATCGAGGTTTAACCCCTAAAAGATAGCAACAAATACTTGTCTGGCCACGTGTCACTTAAAACGGCAAGATTAATTGCGAATAATAACAACATTGGTCACGTGTAATTATTGTTTTAATGCTATGTGAAGTTTTGACAAGGAAGAGGCTAAGACTTTGGGCCTGTTTCAAATTTTACAGGCAAATACTGCTTCAGCAATTATTTCAGAGCTGGGTAGCCTAATACAATTTGTGTGGCCAGAAGTTTAAGTGTAAGATTTCAAATTGTGGTTGTCATTTGCCTTTTTAAGTCATTCCATTCAAGATGCTTTGGATATTTTTTATTGTGATAAATTGACTTAATGCTCTGAAAAGGGAAAATTATTTCAATTGCATAGGATAGGAAAATTTTGGTAGGCTAATTAATTCAAAGTCCTAAATTAGCCAGGGAAGTGTTTTTTTTTTTTTTTTTCACTAAAAAATCACCACGTTCTTTGAACTCCAATTATATAGCCCTGTTTTTGGCCCCCTTGATCCAGTTCCTGATTGTCATTTACACTAAATTTCACTTTTTCTGTTACCTATTTATATTAAAATTTGATGTGCACAAACACATTAAAAAAAAACAGCAATGGTTAGTTTACATATATAATATATGCTATGCTTTACCCCCACCCCCCTGCTGTGCAAATATATAGCCCAAATTTGTTTCTAAACTATTACAGATTTGTAATGACTCCATTTATAGGTCATTTTTAAGAGGTCAAGAGGTGAAAAAGTGCTTAAATCTGAATTTGCAGTAGAAGAAATTATTATATTTGTAAAGAGCATATAAGAAGGCATCAAGCGGTATATTCACTTTATATGAAAGCCAGTAATACTGTTTGCACCAGTTTTACCCTTGTTTCTTGTTAATATTACTAAGGGGTCATAGTTAAGCACTAGAGAAGTCATTGTTAAATAACATGTGCTTATGTATATATAGCTTTTTGCTACTTATTCTTCTTTGGTTGTATATTGCTTGATGTGGTATAAGCCAAGAGAAGGACCTGTAGACCTATAGAAGAAAACCTGTTAAAAAAAGATGATTCTTTGTAATTTACATAATAATTATAGCTTTCTACATGCAGCCCTCCTCTACTTTAGCCCCAACCCTCCTAATATGGAAATCTATAGCTGAAATTACATATTTTCTATTGATTCTGCCAATCTATCCCTCAACCCTTATACCTGTTAATTGAGGCAACTGTGGCAAAAAAAGAACTGGAAAAACAAGTAACAGGTGGCAGAAAACATTGGAAATATATAATTTGGGCTATATGTTTGCAAATTAGGTATGTTAGAGGTGAATTTCTTGTTGTTGTGAATATACGACTTGATGCCTTTTTGTATGTTCTTTACAAATATAATAATTGCTTATTTTGCTAGTTCAAGATTAAGCACTTTTTGACCTTACTCAACCTAACAAATTTTGGCAGTGAAAAACATACATTATTTTGTCAAAAATGACCAAAAACACATACCTTAATTGAAAATTTGGCATCAAAGAAGAAGAAATACAGCATAATATTGTAAAATTTATTAATCCAACTTAATTGTGGAAAATCAGTGCTCATAGATTATACAACATGTAAAAAATGGATTAATAATGAAACAGTAAGTTTGAGACCAATGTTTTAAGCTTTCTTATACCCAAAAACTATTTGAGTATACTTTGGTTATTTTCAAGAGCTCAAAAACTTGTACTTGTAGCACTTATCATGTTTGTAAAAAATAAAAAGGGCATCAAGGAGTATGTTCACTTTATTTGTAAATCAAACATATGAACAACAAAAAATTTACCAATTATTAGTATAGCTGCACAATTTTCCCCTGGGTATGTAGGCTTAGTGGAAGGTCACTTATATCTGATCATGTCCCTACTGTTTTTACTTGGTTGAAAAAAAAATCCAAAGAAAGTTCCTATTGAAAAGGAAAGAGATCAAAAGTGAGATTGAATTTGTCATAGCTTGGAGGTTTGTCCCTTCAGTCTGTTTAAAGAAAACAGATTCATAATTGAAGCTTTGTTCATTTCAACCTTAGGGATAATCTACATTTGTTACACTTAATTAAATGGCTGTAAAGGGATACTTTTATTTATTTGTCTTGTTTGTTTTCTACATAATTTTTTAATCTTTAAATTGATATACATTTCTTACAAATTAATTAGTCATATCATAGTTCCACTTGCAAGTTTTGACCTACTTTGTAACCCTGGTCTCAAAATTGCATATAAATTTATTGAAGCTAGGAAACATAGAACTCCTCTCAGTTTAAAAGAAAATGGATGGACATAGGTAGGTTTTAATACACTAAAGTCCTAGGGCCATGGGAATTAAAAAAAACAATGAAGATTAACTTGAAAATTCTGGACATGACATAAATATAACATTCACAAAGAAAACCATTCACAAAATTTTACTTTTGTGCTCAGTTGCCAACCTGAGCAATTGCCCTAAATTTTTAACCTTGCAAAACATTCACCAGCCAATTCTTATGACCTACACTGTTGTCTGTACATCAAAAATTCATTGAAAAGGAAGGACCACCTTACTGACATTTCTTCCTTTGTACTTATATTTAATGGGTTTAAAAGAAAGCTCCTATGGCTAAGTCAGAAGCCTAGTAAAGGACCAGATAATCCTTTAGACAGGAAGTGCAATAGGAAGCTAGGGGCCAGTCATCCTATGCTTTTGCATGTCCTTCCTGACCCCAGATTTCTCTAGGTAACCTGTTAAGTTTGGGCCAATTCTGGCTGAACTTACAGAGTTACATCACTGACCTTCGTCCCAAACCAACTAAACTGCTAATGCCAGAAATTAAACCTATGCCCTTTGGATAAAGGATTCTGAACCTAGAGTGCTAGCCACTTAGGAAGGAACACAAATGTCACCAGAGAACAAAAATTATTTGGAAAAAAGAAAATATTGAAAAAAAAAAAAATAACTCAAGTCATAGTTGCTCATTGCTGTCCCACAAGCAATATGTATTTCATTAAGACAAATAAATTTTTAAACAGGTATCAACAAAACTCCATCAGGGATTGTATTTACTTAAGGTACAATCAGCAATATTAATGCTTAGTTTTGTGATATTCTGGTTTTGAAATAATAAAAAAAGAGAAATTATATGTTCTACTTGTTTTCCACAAGCCCATTTGAGAAAAATCATTTGTAACAACAATATACCCATGGTTGGCTCAGAATCTTTCTAAAATTCTTTAAACAGAAGGAATTTAAAAAAAATTATACTCATCAGCAAGAAGAATATTAACATAACTCTCTAAACTTGGCACTTTTTAAGACAATTTTTAGCAAAGCAAATGCAAAACTTTAATGGTGCCCTATATCATCTAAAAAAAAAACATTAAAATGTGTCAAATGAATTTTGATGTAAGATGCCTCAAATACTTTCAGTTGAATCTGTGAAATGAAGGGCCAGGTATTCCTTTACATTTTATATAATATATAAAAAGAAAAACAGTTCAAATTTTTTCACAAAAGAAGAAGCTTGATGTAAAAAAATAAATGTATTTTTAACAAAAGCAACTGACATCAATGAAATCAAATAAAACAAAAATTCATGGAGAATAAATAATATAAGCCACATATTTAACCTATAATGAGGTGGCATAAAAGATTATTTCTAGAATTAGAAAAAAACAGTGTTATGGCTTAAAGTTCTGCTCAATCAACAGGAGTTGTCTAAGGCCAGAATAATTAAGAACTAAGGCCAGAGAAAAAGAAACTGATAACCAAAAAATAATGCACCCAAAAATTTCAGGACCCTTTAGAGGGAAAAGAAGTAGAAGTAGGTACTTCAAAATACCTTCCTGGGACATACTTTAGCCTGTAGACACATCCCTGAAAGTTTCATTTTCCTAGCCTAACCTCTTTCAAAGATAGCCAAAAGTAGCTAAAGTAAAATTTTACCCCTATTGTATCTTAAAAATCCAGCTTAAATAGCAATCTCAACAAATATAGACTATATAAAAGGCTATAGGTATTGCCCTAATCATTCTAAATTTTTTCCAACTAATAATTATAGGATGGTTTAGAAACTAGGCCTGTTTGATATAATAACATTTGACTAACTCACCAATGTGATAGCTGCCTCCCTAAGAATCAACCTTTTTAATAACAAAAAAACTTTTCTTCTGACTCCTTATGAAGCTTAGCCTATGCAAGACAGGCCTAGAACACCAAAAACCCTTTAGATACTAAGTAATATGCATAATATTACTTACAGGTCACTGAAAAGCTAAGATTATTTCTATTATTTACAGTTTCCTTGTCTTTTCTCTAGACTTAACGATTTCACATGTTTATCCATTTAAAAAAATATATAGCATTGACGTCACAATCCTCAAATAATCTTTTTATTTGGGGGTTATAAAGTGCCAGCCCACGGACAAGTAATCCTGAGCGTTTGTGGGGATAATCCGACTAACCTCTGACGTCATATGTGTCTCAAAAAACGCTTGGATTAATCAGATTAGTAATCGGACAAGTAAACAAACGCACCCTAGGTTATAAAATAAGCCTGTGTCTTTTGTAGACCAGAATATAATTTGAATTTCACTTAAAAGAATCTTTATCTCGAATTGTGTTTTAATTTGTTATAAAATTAAAAAAAAAATACACTAATAGACAATGTTACTAAAAAGCACAAATGATTTTGAACTGACAGTTTAATACATATTAATATGAAGTCCTGACAGTCTCCACGAATTTACATTTATTAAAGTTATAAACCAGAATACATTAAAAATGGGGCAATAGTCCAACCCTCCTTTGCACTAGTTTTTGCTCGTTTTGAGGTTAACTTGGTTATAATTTATAGTTTTTGTTTGTTTGAATCAAATGATTTTGAACTGACAGTTTAATACATATTAATATGAAGTCCTGACAGTCTCCACAAATTTACATTTATTAAAGTTGTAAACCAGAATACATTAAAAATGGGGGCATTAGGCTAGTCCAACCCTTCTTTGCACTAGCCTAGTTTCTGCTCATTTTGAGGTTAACTTGGTTATAATTTATAGTCTTTGTTTGTTTGGGTTTCATTTAATTATTTAGTGGTTTATAGTCATTTTAAGCTTAAGAAAAGTATTTGACTTAATTTTTGGTTATGCTTGTTTAATGTGGCTCTTCAATTTTCTCTGAAAAATTTGTTGATGAGTTTTCTTAGATTAATTTATATTAGTTTTTAATTGACATAGTCCTTTTCATAGATTAAGAAAGAGTATTTTAAATCTTTTGGTTTTCTCTTAATAATGCAAATTTTGATGAAATATTTATATGTTGAACAAAACCTAGAAACAAACTTTAATAATAGTTGTAGTGTGATGTTTTGTATAGATTGACACTGGGAAAATTTCAAATAAATTTTTTACTTATCTGAATAAACTTTGGGGTTACATAAGGTTTAAAAATTCTAATCTCCAACCTTCAACAGAGAAAAATATTTGTTAACCATTGCCTTTCTCATGGCTTGAAAGTCTCAACTTATTTCTCTTGACTGTTCTTGAAAATTAAGGGGTGTTTGTATATTACACACTCCTTAAAGGGTATCTAATATCCACACCTTTCAAACAGGCTTAGATGCACCTAGTCTCTCTTGATTTTGTTTAACTTCTTACTCAACATACCTAAACACTTTTAGCTGCTCTTGTTGCATCACAGATATGCCCTATGGACATAGTTTGATGCTCACATTGTGTTTTGATTTAGTTGAACATTTATAAAAACCTACCATGAAAGTTTCAACTTAATACCTTATTCCATTCCAGATATATTGAATCACTCCCATTCTATCAACCTGAATTAACTTAAGAAAAAATTATTTAGTTCAACAGTAGCAATTGAAAACAGTAGTTGTTGCAGTTACGGTAATTTGCAGTTGGAGTCACAGTCCCAAGTATTTAAAGTAGTCCTCATAAGTTGTTTCAGCTGCAATAGTCTTATTAACAGTATCAAGTAGTCATAGTCATGGTCACAGGTAGATGTGGTTGCATTTGTAAGTGGTCACAATCACAACTATTTGGAATTGTAATTGGCAGTTTTTGCAGTCTCAAGTTGTTAAATAAGCAGTAATGGCCATAGCAAGCAGTTGCACAGCAAGTAGGTATGGTATGATACAAATACCCATGGTGCATTTTAATTTAGTTCAATATGCATCTAACATACCTTGGAAGATTTACATTAATACCCTTTGTGATTCCAAATAGTGCAAAAAAGAATTTCTAGTAACAATGTTTACTTAAACATTCCCATCAACCCATCAACATGTCCTGAAAGTTTCAACTTAATACATTTAGTCATTCTTGAGATTTCACAAATACAACCTTTTGAGAAACTTTATTTTACGCTAAGTCTTTTGGTTTTTTTCAACATCTCCTGTAACAAGATCTGAAATTTTCAACATAACTTCCCTGGAGTATTGTTAAAGATTCCATGCACACCCTTTTTTCAATCTAGATAACATAGTGCCTTTTGACTTAGTTTTATACCCCCTCAAGTCTCCTAAAAATAAGACTGAATACCCTATTTTGTTCCTGAAATGTTGAATATGTGCCATTTTTCAAACTTAAATGTAAGTTCACCCTTTGGTTCAGTTTAATAGTAATAGTAGCAATAGTATTCATACAGGCTCTGAGAGTTTCAACTTAATATCTTAATACATGCCTAAGACATAATCATGTGCCTTTTGAGAACCTATATGCCCTTGATGCATTTCAATAATGCCATGTGCCTTAGTTTTATATCAAATATATTTTCTAAAAGTTTCTACTTTTTACAACATTCCACTCCTGAGTCATTGCATCTTTTCCATTTAGAAGCATGTTTGTTTGCACATCTCAAGCACACAGCATTTGGTGACCTACATTTTTCTTGAGTATGGCCATACTTTTGACACTTGAAGCATTGTATCATTGGTCAGTTGTACCTCTCAATATTCCTTCTTCTTCCATAAAGCCAAATACTCTGGGGAAGAGAGTTGTTCTCAAATGCAACACAAATACTCAGGCTATCTTCTATTCTTTTGGTCTCTCAATTGTATCTTTTCAACCTCTTTAGTTCCTTAATTTCAATATTAGTTTCTGCCCTGAGGTCTGTCAGCAGTTCTTCCTTTGTATAATCTAGGTCTATTTGCTTAATTACACCATAGCTGACCTGCCTTCTCTTCACGCGTTACATCAACATTGTCAAACTTCTTTATTTTCATTAAAACATCCAATACAGTTTGTGATTGAACATATAAATATAATCTATTCCTATTATAGTTTGGGTAAAAGTCTAACTTCTTCTTATTCAGCAAACGGGCTTTTCAGTCAATACTATTTAGCCCTTTTCCTTTTGGCTCACTCTGTGAGATCAACAGAGCTATGGAGCTGGTTCGTCTTATATGATTTGTATCTGCTCTGATTTCTTGAAGTATATCTTTTGATACCTGCAGTTGAATTGTAAGAAAGTATATATTGATCTCTGTGCTCTGCAAGAGAGTATTGTCAGCAAGACTCTTGGCTGTTAGTGGAATTTACATGACCTGCTAAAGGGGGATGAGGGGACTTTGCCACTTGAATTAGGGATCTGATATGAAAATATCTGAAAATTTAGCCCATTTGAACCTGACCAAATTCTATGATAAATCTTGGAAAGCTGCTTACTTGGGAAAGGTGATAGGGTAGGATTCTTATTATTTATCAGTACCTCTGTAAGTCTCCAGTGGTAAATATCTCTAATGGGGATTGGTCTCCCACTTGGCTAGTTAATATTTAAAGCATTTTTTGCTATTTCATCTGCCTTATGGTTACCTATTATACCCGAGTGGCTTTGAATATACTGTATATGAGTTAAAATACCTTTTGAAGCAAAAATATCAATAATCCTAAGACAAAGAAATGTGTCAATATCCATCTTATTTTGAGAAGCTGACGAAAGAAGCTCAAGGCTTGACAAAGAGTCAGAATATATTATAATATTTTTAATATTAACTTTCATATATTCATTAACCATGAGGAAATCTAATGCCATGATTATGGCATTTAGCTTGGCAGACATTACAGATGAATTATCTTGTAATCTCTCTCCTAAAGCGATATTTTGGGTTGGGAAGAATGCTCTACTTGCCACCTTCTCCTTCATTTTGGACCCAACTACAAAAATTTGGAAATGGTTTTTATAAGCAACATTATTAAGCTCGGCAAATTTTTTCTGAATAAAAGAAATGGGGGTAAGTTCTTTGGTCCACTTTGAGAAGTCAGTCTTTATTATGGGGGTTGACCAACTCCAAGGGGGGGTTTGGGGGAATGTGGGTGCAATAGATTTTACTGGCACTGGGAACTTCTTCTGGATATTTGCATATTCATTTGCAACGCCTCTAAACATAGATGGATTTCTTAACCAGTTATGCAGGGTATGAGAATCATTGGCTTCAATTTTTGTAAGGTACTTAATTAGTAGAGATCTTCTTCTTTCATTTATTGGTGATAGTCCACTCTCAGTAAGCAGAAACTTAGTTTTTGTTGGTTTCCTAAGACCAAATATAAGACGAATTATATCATTTTGCATCGTTTCGATTTTTTGCATGTGGGTCTTAGCACAAGCACCATAAACTATGAGGCCATAATCAATATGGGGTCTTATATATGATTTATAAAATTGGAGTAGTGTTTTCTCATTACAGCCCCAAGGTGTGGCTAGTAGCCTTTTAATTATTCTTATTTTTTTATAGCACTTTTTTATTGTATTTGTGATGTGGAGGTGGAAATTTAGTTTTTGGTCAAGTATGAGCCCTAGATAATTAATTTGATTATCCTCTGGGATAAGTATTCCATTTAATGTTAGCCTAGCATCATAATGATTTCGCTTATGGTGGAATTGGATAATTTTTGACTTTGTGGGTGCAGTAGGTAAAATGGACTTTTGGGAGATCTTTTCAAATTGGAAAAGTGCATTTTGCAACTTTGAATGCGCAATCTCGAAGGTATTGCCAGTTGCCCATAATACCAGATCGTCAGCGTACTGTAGATTGGTATATGGGAGGTTCATGTCCCACAGAAAAAGTGAAAATAGGAGGCAGCTCAGGACTGCACCCTGTGGAAGGCCTTTGGTTATTGAAGTTTTGGGTGAAGAGGCTGAACCTACACAAACAATGAAACTTCGGTTTTCTATAAAGGATTTTATGAAGGATACAAGTTTGGGGGGTAGTCCAAGGTTTGTAAGTTTAACTAAGAGAATCTGGTGGTCAACATTATCATAAGCTCCTTCAAAATCTAGGAATGCAGCAGTTAAGACATTATTTTTTGATAGGGAGTCATTTATTGCATTTGTTAACACTATGAAAGCATCTGTTGATGAGTGGTGTTTCCTGAAGCCAGTTTGAGTATGAGGTATCAGATTATTCTTCTCAACAAACCAAAGCAGCCGATGGTAAATCAATTTCTCCATTAATTTTCCCAGCACTGGGGTAATCATTATGGGTCTATATGACTGAGGGTCATGTTTAGGTTTGTTTTTCTTTAAAATTGGTATGAGAGATGAACATTTCCAGTTATTAGGGAATGGATGTAGCCCATGCATGGTTATAGCAATTTAGGAGCTCCTGTTTGTACAAAGGGGTAAGATTCTTTATCCATATAGGGTGTATATTATCATAGCTACTTGTAGCATTGGCCTTGATATGCTGTATTGCATTATTCAATTCATGTATTGAGAAGGGATGGTTTATATATTCTTAACCTGGTCGGGGCTGGTAAATAGGATTTGTCATGATTTGTGTGGTGATATTTTTGTTTTTTGATGTTAGCTTTTTTGAGAAAAGGGAGGCAAATAATTTTGTCTTATCAATGTCATCATCATAGTGGGAATTCTCATGTATTAGTTCATACATAAGAGGGTTGGAGGATGTTTTTTCCCCACAGATTTTGCTTATAAGTCTATGTTTCTCTGGAAAGATTATTTGCAAAATTATTCCAATAATTATATTTGGCATTAGTTATTGTTCTCTTGAGGTTAGCCTCTGCTTGTAATTTACTTAAATATGTGGCAGGGGATGGTTTTCTTAGGTATGCTCTCCTAGTTGCATTTTTTATTCTCCACATAATTTGGCAATCTTTTGTCCACCATGCTTTAAGGGTGTGTTTAGGGATGGTTTTCTTAGGTGAAGTTCCTAGGATAGCTTGATTAGCTGCATTTGTTAATATTGTTGCATAGCTTCAGCACACGTGTCAGCAGTTACAACTGAGGTATGAGATTTCTGGGTTAAACTTAGGACTTCTTCATTAAGCTTATTTCTAAACATGGTCCAATTTGCTTTGGTGTTGACATATTTAGGGATATGTGGGAGAATGTTGGCTGGTTCATTTAAAGAGGATACTATTGCAAAATGGTCAGTGCATAGATTTTCAATTTTCTTAATATAAATTTTATTTAGTATATTTATTGAAACAATTTGTAGGTCAATAGTTGAGAATTTGCCACTTTTGGGGTTAAAATATGTATTTAGACTAGGAGGGGTAGCAATTGCTAAATCGGCATTATTTGAAATCAATCTTTCAATAAGCTTACCAGCTTTATTTGCTGGCTTATCCCCCCACAGAAGACTGTGGGCATTAAAATCCCCGCAGATGATTATGTTTTTTAGCATATTAGAAGTAGTAATATAAGTGAAAAAATCCATGGAATCTGTAGTCTGGCCATTGGGGTTATAAAGACTTAATATATATGTTTTTGTATTATTTATCCAGACATTGATACCAATAACATCAACATCATTTGAAAAATCTGGGAAATTAATACCGCAAAATTTAATATTATTATTTAAAATTATAGCTATGCCACCTCCTTTTCTCTGTGAAGACCTATCCTTTCTCAGGATAGTATATCCTGGAAACTTTGTTTGCTGGTTATTAGTCAAATGGGTTTCTTGAAGGCAAGCAATATCAATGGAATTTTTATTCATAAAAGTTCATTTAACTTATTTTCTGAAAGTGATCTTACATTCCACTGAAGTATTGAAATATGCTGCTTTGTTGTTTTAATTTTCATTTTGCTGTGTATCAATCTTTAGCTTTGCTAGGAGCAGAGCAAGATCTTTTTTTGCTTGGATATGCATGTGATTGGGTAGGTACAATTTTGCCAATTTGCTTATTATTTTTGCTTTTTGTGGTTGTTTTAGGTTCATTGACTGTACTACATTAGAATTTAGTATAAATAGGCACATGTTAGGTGTTAATTCATTTGGATTTTCATCTGGCTTTTTGTTGATAATTTGATTAATACCCATTAATACTTCTGATTCATTTCTACTTGGGAGAGGTGGCCATTCTGATCTTCTATCATTACTTGTAGAGGCTAGAAGGTTTGTCCAGGGTGAATCTCTCTTATAGGAATGTGAGCTTGGTTGCTTTGAGGAAGGAGTCTTATTGGGGGTGCTTGATGCTTTTGGTAGAATGGTTGGTCTGTGGGTGAGAGGGTTGGGTGGTTTCATAAAGTTTTTGGTCAGGTGTGATTGAGCTGCATTTGCTTCCATTGCTGCAAAAGGGTAAGGTATGTTTTTTTCTGTTGCTATTTGGAGTGTTAGTGCTCGTTTTTTATATACAGGGCATAAAGTTTTATTAGTAGAATCGTGGGGACCATTGCAGTTGATACATTTTGGCTGATTGTTTTTACAATTTATCATTCCAGTGGGGTGGGAGTTTTTACAAGAATTGCATTCATGTAATGTTTCACCGCATGTGTTTTTTGTGTGTCCTAGTCTTAGACATTTTTGGCATTGGATAGGTTTTGGCTTGTAGGGCTTGTGGGGTTTCCTTTGTCCAAATAGGAATATCTGATCCAGGTTATTATTTTCTTCTCTTAGCGTGAATAAGAAAGACTTGCTTAACTTTTGGCTGGTTTACCCAATTGGGTTACATCAGCTACTGGGATTGGGTTACCAGTTCTGTCAGAGAGTCCTTCTTTTAGATCCTGAATAGGAATTTCTGGAGGGATGTTATACACTACTATTTTAGTTGGGTTTTGGTTTGGGGTCCAGAGAACAGATTTTATTGGTATGTTAAGAAGAGATTTTGAATTCTGTAATATATCTGCTGATTTAGAATCTTGAAGGGCTATTAGCAGAGATCCATCACGGTTAATGTTTAATGAAAACATTGATTTTAACATTTTAAAGATTGCAACCCTCAAAAGAGCTATCTTTTTTATCTCAAAGGGGGTATCTGGAGTGATTTTTAAGTAAATTCCAAGTTTTTGTGAGGGGAATGTTGGATTATGGGAAGGGGTATTATTTTTGATTGGTGAAATTTTTTTCCTTTTTTTTGAGTTTCTTGATAGGACCTCTTGAAATTCATTTTCAGTCTCATCCTGTATTGTGACATACGCCCCGACTTCCACCATTGTATTATTCAATGACCCCTCATGTGAGCTTTGAAAAAGTTGACTTGACCAGCCAAGGGGTTGAATGTTTTCAGTGGTACTTGGGGTGGGGTCCGGGGGGATTTTTTTGGGTGGTGTTCTATGCATTGCCTATTAGAATAAGCTTTAATACAATCAAAAAGAAGAAGAGAAAAATTGATATTATAAAACCAGACTGTCTGCCACTCTTTCAAAGGGAGGACTTCACCATCCACAAAAAAAACACTATAGTGTTGTCTAGAAGACAACACTATATGGTTTGGTATAAGATTGGTTCAATTGACTGCTGATAAATCTAGGTAAATATCACAAGAACTTTTATTATAAATTTCTTAAAGCGTTGCTGTTGTGCTGCCCACAACAAACGCTTCTGACGTTTCTGTCTGAAGAGTTTTCTTTAGTTCTAGAGTGATTGCTCTGTCTGATGGGAGTTTTACCTGTGAGGTGAAAACCACTGTTAGATTAGCCACTGATTCACTGCATGCAAAATCAGTAGTTGCCTCTATTCTATTATTCCTTGTACTGAACTTCTCTAAAAATCTTTCCACTATAGGAAGTTTTACAGTTTTAGAGGTCTCTTGCTCAAAAGGTGAGCCACTTCTCTTACCATTTCTTTTTAGCACATCACTAATCCCTTCAGCCGCCATAAGATTTACAACATTTGTGATGTCCTCCTCTTCTTGTTGGGTTAGGGGAGGATAATCAACTTATAACCCCAACAATCTACTGAAGGTACAAATTGTAAGTTCTGGGTTTAGGGGGCATGATATAAATGACCTTGATGACTTGTATATGGCAGAGGTGCATAGTAAACTGTGGGGGGCCCTTGTGTTAACTGATATGTTGACTGAGAATATTGTAAGTGAAAATTTTTAGGTGCGTGATGGGGCTGTCCAGAGTATACTGGAAATGACTGGGTGTGAGGTGGTGAGTATGCTATGTGTGGAGGTGAGAATGATGTTTGTGGAGATGAGAATCCTATTTGTGCTGGTGTTGACCCTGTTTTGGTTATGTGGTTTGTCTGTTGTGGATAGCTAGTGCCCACTGTGATACTTCCCCCAGGGGGAACCCCCATTAAAGGGTGGGAATTCATTAATGAATCCTAATCCAATTATTCTAAATGCTATTACCCAAATTAAAAATTTATAATACCAATAAATCTGAAAATAAACCTGGGCAAAAATTTATTTTTCGATTTTACCATGTTGGTCCGTTTTCGTCCCATAAAAGCTGTGAAAAACTAGAAAAAAATACCAGTTTGAAAATCTATCATAGTGAATACATAACAATCTGTATGTTTTGTTGCCAGTTTAAAACTGGAGTGCCATTTCTAAGTGTTGCTGATAGTATTATCTGTTTTATAGCTGACATTAATTTATTTCAGAGATAATATTATGGATGTGCCTCAAATTCCAAACATGGCTGAGCCTATTACCATTCCTGAGACTGATGTTATTAAAAAAGGTAAGTTATCCAATAAAAATTTTGGTATAAAACTGAAAAGAAAGCTGCTTTTCTTTAGCTTTGCTTTTTGTTAGTCCTCAGTAAAAATAACAAAAAAGAAAAAACATGCAACTGCATAAAAGCTAGGTAATGAAAGAGTTATTTTGCTACACCAAAGCCTAAATTATTAGTTATATTTTGTTTTCAGTTTGGGGAGACAACAAGTCTTTAAGTTGAAAAATTTTCTCTTACTTTTTCCTTTTTTTGGGCATAAACAAGTAAGAAAAATTAGAAAGCAATAAGAAAAAAAAAGAATTCCTACTGAAGACTCTATTTTGTATGGCAGCCACAATAATTGTCTATTAATTAAAAGGATTAGTTTTATTATAATTATCTATAATAATGCAATTATATATTAATTATAGGGACTAGTTTCTGTATCTTACAATAAAGAATTTATTAAGCCAAATTACATTCATCCTTTTTCATAACATTACTTGATGTTTGTTTGTTTCCTGTGATTTGTAAATAAATCAAGAAAAATAGTTTATAATAAGGTACATGCTGGTGACTAAAGAGGATACACCAAGCAATTTTCTTTTTTGTTCAGTTACCCTTCTTGGTAGCTAGCATACAAGTTGTTGTTTTTTTTGTGTGATATTTATTATTGTCTTTGTCTTGCCATTTTTATCTTTATTATTTCCTTGCCAAAGAGCACATAATTCCATCAGGTTTTTTTTTTTTTTTTTTTGTCCAAATTCTGTCAAGTTTCCCACTTTCCCAAACTTGTTACCAAGAGTTGTTCAGATGTTTCTATTTTTATATATTGCAGTCAATAGATTTTGAGTAGGAGGGGTCCAAAAAAGTTGATTTTTCTAGTTTTTTGTTTTTAGTAGATTTTAGACAACTTCCCTTTCCCACCCTGCACATGTTTACTTATTTTCCAAACACGCATTTTTTTTATAAATATGTGGTATTTGTTCAGTATAGCTAAGCATGATTATCTAATAGATAGCCAACCAATGATATTCCATGCTTAATTTTTCAGGAGACATTGTCTATATGTCTATTGTAAATAACATTTTCATCACATGGATTTATTGTTAATTTTAGTCGATACTTTTAAGTCTGGAAGATTTAAGCTCAAACCCTATTGAATCCAAATATAGTTTAATGTCAAGTAGTCTGATTTGTATGTTTGTTGTTTCTTAAAATTACAAGCTTGCCTCTAGGCCATGTTTGCTGTCAATTGAGACCCTTGTAAAAAGGAATATTTTTTTTTTGTGGGGGGGTTAGAAAAAATGATTGATATAATTGGTAATAATCTTTTAATTATTTCATTAGAAGTGGAAGGGAACATATTTCAATTATCAGCTATGGTAATTCAATGTTTCTGAAACAGGAAGTGGGATACCTATTTTCTCTCATGTATATGCACATGTTTTCCAAAATCATTTTACCAGTATGGAATCCAAAACAAAATGAATGAAAGATGCAGAAATAGAATTAGTTGATCAATTCTGTTGTTTGATGCTAAATGAAACTGGGACTAGCATTCAAAGGAAAAAGCCACATTGCCACTGGCTTTTTAATGCTGGATGATTAGCCAACTCATTAGCCTATAGACACTGCATAACCTATGGAAGAATTTTCAGGACTTTTTTTTTCAACTCTAAATCTAGATATTATGTGTTGGTCATTTGCCCAAAGATAGTTTGATTTCTGTCATTATTCTTTCTTGGGGCCATTGAGTTGAAAATTGGAAGCAATTGGGCTTGTTTTGTAAGCTTTTCTGTTGAATTTGTTTGATGTCCATTTTATTTATACTTTCTTTCAGAAGTTGAAGAGGCTTTACCAAGTGACCATGAGGAGCTTTTTGACTTTCCAAACCATCTTTTGTCTTTTAAAAGGGAAGATGTTCCCGTGGGTACTTTTGGCTGTTTTTCACAATCATGTAAACTTGAGTCTGACACCCAGGAACTGGGCTCCACATGTTTTGACAGTGAAGGTACATCTCCAGCATTTGTTTTTGTATAATCAAATATTTTGGGTAATATTATATTAGGGAAAACTAGAACAAATTAGAATTTGCTAGGACTTCATCATCTTAAGATTTGAAAATGCTGAAGCCAAAACAAGATGAAAAAAAAAATAACTTGAAACCATGCAATATATTATGGACAACAAATTCTGGAATTTGCAAATTTCTCTATAAAAATTTGCTAATTTTGTTCAAAGAACTTGTTTCAGTTCTAAAATAAAATATTGAAAATTAGTGTCCTTGTACTGTAGTAGTAAATAGTAAGTATTGTAATGTAAATATTTTGTATTTGTAGATGATGGTATTTATTTTCCACTCTGTTTTTTTTTTATCTCTTTTGTTGTAAATTGAGCAGAAAATATATTATTATTATTATATAAAACTTTCAAATAGCATTACTAAACGTTTATAGTAGGACTCAGTTTGCATTATGAATTTTTGGAAAACACATCAAAGTAATTTAAGTATTAAACACAAAACCATACACTCGGTGTCAAATATTCCCCTAAAATTGACCTAAGTTTTTCAAAGGAAGGACATAAGTGTTATACAATATTCTTATCTTGGTTTGAAGACATGTCTTCCTGTTCTTCCAAAAAAAATTCAGCTTTAAAAAACACCCTCAGCTTTGGCTATTGTACTTTTAACATCTTCAAAGTACCCACCGTCTTCACTAGTAATACTTCCAAGGTAGGTGAAGTTGTCCACTTGATCGATTTTTTCTTTACCCAAAGTCAACTTTTTTTTCACTTATTCCTAGGTTTAGTGACACAGTCTTCTTAACATTAATTTTCAAACCAAACCTGGCACCTTTTCATTTTGCTCACACTTTCATCTAAGATGTTTAAATCATCAGCATAATCTATATCCTGGATGGCTATAATTCAATAAAACTGTTGATGGATGTAATTCAAATAAAACCTGGATGGTCATAATCAATAAAACTGAGAACTAAAGGTGTTTGCTGACTTAGGCATTTCTCTATATTGACCTAAGAGTGAAAATATGATCTACACATCCTCTACCTTCCTGAAACCACATTGCTCACCCCTTAAAACTTTAAGTAAAACAGTTCAAAATAGGGATGATACCTTTTTATTGACAGCGAATAGATATAAAATTATTTAACTGTATATGTGTTCCTAATATCCAGTTAAATAATTTTATATCTATTCACTGTCAATAAAAAGGTATCATCCCTATTTTGAACTGTTTTACTTTCGTCATGGAAAGACAGTGTGGTCTTCGAAGTTATCTACCTTAAAACTTTGTTTACAGCATCTATTGCCTGATTATTTTTTAATCTTTTTAGTACTGTCTCTAATTCTTCCTCACAAAACAAATCTTCCGTCACATCCGAGGTGTCACAAAATTCTTTATTTTGTTCTTTATATTTTCCTTTAACTTTATCCCATCTTTAAGTGGGGCAAGTCCAGATTGGCTGCTCCCTCTCAATTTATTAAACTGCCAGGACAGTGTTTTACTATTATGCTGTCTAGCTGCATCTTCCAGATCCTCGGCGATTTTATCCATGGTCTCTACTTCACACCTCCTTAGTTCATACTTTAATGTTTTCTCTACTTTCTCTATTTTCACATGATCTATCATTCATATAATTCCTATACAAGCTCCTCCTCCTCTCTATTAATCATAAAGCATTTTTATTAACACTCTTAGCTGCGTTTCTAACTTTCTTCCCTAAGACAGCATCAGCAACTTCACAAATTATTTCCGTAAAATTATTCCATCCATCTTCTACATTGTCAAATTTTAAACTCTCCAAATTAGTATTCCACTGTTCCAAGAAAGTTTCTCTCAAATTCTAATCCTGGAGTCTGCCAATGTCATGGAATCTCAGAATGTAGGATATAATTTCCTCGAGGGGCGCCACTCCTCAAGTGGGAATAGAGTTGATCACGAGGTCCCCAGTCTTGCAGGTAACCTGACTTCAAGGCAGCCCTCTGCAGAGGCCTTTGTCCATACATCTGGATCTTACGCCCTATCGCAGTTGTCCTCCTGTAGAGGATCCTCGCATGATGGTGCGTTTTTTGTGCGTTTGTTCCTAAAAAAAGGATTGAAACTAATTTTAAAAATTGGGAATTTGAAAGAAACTGTTAAGTGGGGCTTAGTGCCAAAATCCTGTAAATATGATTGGTTTATTTTATTGTTTGAGGTGGACGTCAATCCTTATGTCCTGGGAAAGAAAGAAATTAGTTATAGAGCAAGCAATGAAATTGTGCGAGATTTCAGTTTTAATTATTAAAATTCTGTGCAATGTCAAATTTAATTAAGTAATTTTGCTTATTTATTTTCACAGTTCAAGGTGACTACACTGGCGAAAATGTGGTATTCACCGAAAAAAAATTTATTTGAACGAAACAAAATAAAAATATTAAAAATTGAGGTTTCAGTTGCTAATATACCTAAAATGGGACTAAGGACTTAATTTTTATTTTTTTTTTTTTTTTTACCCATGGTACTTTAAACCAATCAAAGAATTTTGTTAACCAATAAAAATCCAGATGATAGTTTTTCTAAATTTCTCTTAAGGTTTTCAGATTGAAGCAGCCCAATTTAAGCTTAATTATCTGCTAATTGAACTTCGTTAATATGGGCATAAGTAAACTACCTTGATGCAATTTAATTCGAACTTGTAATTTTTTTTTAATCAAATTTCGCTTATTCAGAAAAAAAGTAGACTCTCCAAGAAGCGCCCATTCAAATTATTGAAAATTTATTTTTATTGAAAAATAAAAATAAAAAATAAATTATTGAAAAATAAAACTTAATACCAATCTTTTGATTTAATTAAAATATAAGAGCAAAAGCATTAATAGTAGTAGCCCTAAAAGTTTCTACCTAATGCCTTCAGTCGTTCTTGGGATATTACTGAGAGGTCTTATTGGTGACCAGCATACACACAGTGTCTTTTGATGTAGTTATAAAGTAATATTTAGTTTTAAAGCATAATGGACAAATTTAATAACTCTGGAGGGTCGACATGTCTCCCTGGAGGTTTGACATACACCTATTAAACCTCCTAGTATGTTTAGATTCCCTGCTATTCATAATGATAAGCCTAGAGTGTTAATCTAGATTATCCCTAATGTTTCTATTTCGTCATAGATGTATAATATAAGAAAAAGATTTCCCCATTATGTGTCTTTTAATTATTGTAGTAGGCCAAGCAAGAAAAAAAGTCTTAATGAGATTCTATTTTTTTTTCTTATTTTCTTGTTTTAAGGTTCTCCCTTGTTTTTACAATACTGCATATTGATTGATATTTGGTAGAAGGACCCCGTCAAGTTTATATCTCTTGTCTTAAGAGCTATCACAGCTTAGATGTATAATACAGTTATGAGAACTCGATTTATTTTTGGGACATAGTGCGCGGTACCGCACTGGGACATACAGTGTCTTTTGATTTAGTTATAAAGTCACATTTAGTTTTAAAGCATAATGGACAAATTTAATAACTCTGGAGGATCGACATGTCTCCCTTGAGGTTTGATATACACCCATTAATATCCCTAGTATATTTAGATTCCCTACTATTCAAAATAATAAGCCTAGAGTGTTAATCTAGATCAGGGGTCTCCAAACTTTTCAATGTAAGGGCCAAACATAAAAAAGATTAAAACATATCTTGTTGGAAAAAATCAGGGTAAACTAAATAGACTCCTGCCTCTAGTTTAATGCAATAAAATTAGTGTGACGAATGATACTGTCGTTTTGACTAAAATTTCATTAAAATCAGGTTATAGATTAGATGAGCCAATTTTAAGAATAGACTTCAAATGATCATCAGACAAATTTGCTTGATAGTTAGATTCACATACTTCATTTTGGAAAATGTTTGTTCACACAGGTATGTTGTACCAAAAATTGACACAAAACTACAAGCAAACTTTATCAAATTTGGAAAGTGATCTGGCTGCAGACTTTTATAAAACCCAATCAGATTTCCTTCTCTACACTTATCTTTCAGCCTGTCATCTGCTTGGAAATCAATAATTTCCATTTGAAATAGAGTTGGAAGATTTTCAGCATTGCAGTCAAATGGATAATGAAAGAGCCTGATTATATTTTTTTTTTGGTATCACGGTCAGCAAATCGCTCCTGAAACTGCTTTTTCAAATCTGAGTTTATTTCATTTGCAAATGAAGAAGGAAATTCAACTTTACTTTCTGCATGAAATTTTTCACAACATGGAAAATGAGCAAAATCTTAACTTTCACCTGGCTTTCAAGTAGCACAAGTTTTGCTCTGAATACCTTGACATGAACAAAGTTGTCACTGATCAAATTTATTTGGCTTTGCAATTTCAGATTCATGTGATTAATATGACCTTTCATATCTGTAAAAAAATACCAATTTCCAAATCCATTCACAAACTGATAATAATGTCTGAGGTTTATTTTTCTCTGTGAGAAATAAATCAATTTGTGATCTGAGCTCCAAGAAATGCAGCAAAACCTTTCCAAAACAAAGCCATCTAACTGTTGTATAATAAGGCAAGTCAAAAAACTCCGAATCAATTTCTTTCAAGAAATCACGGAACTGGCGATGGTTGAGTGCATGATATCTAATGAAATTAACCAGAGAAACAACCGGTTTCATGACACAAGACATATCAACATATTTTAGGCACAATGCTTGTTGATGGATAAGGCAATGCAGAAAAATGGGTTTTGAGAATCCTCAAACCTCGCAAGCAGTTGTAATTTGCCCAACCAAACCCCGTTTTGTCCCAGACATATTCTTTCCTCCATCAATTGTCACACACTGCACTTGTTTCCATTCCAGGTTATATTCTGCTATAGTTTTACTTACTTCATTGAAAAAGCCTTTTCCAGTTGTTGTGCTGTGCATGCTGTGAACTGATGCTGATTCTTGGGTCACATTAAATTCACTATCAACACCACGAATGAATACTAAGAGCTGAGAGGTATCACACACATCAGTTGATTCATCCAAAGCAAGAGAATACCAGCAAAAGCTTTTTGTTTTTTCCTTTATTTGCTGAATTATATCGCCTCCTAAATCTTCAATTCTACGAGCAACAGTATTTGACCCAAGACTTATCATTTTGAAGAGATTTACTTTTTCTGGACATACCTCTTCTGCTACTTCCACTATACACTCTTTATGATACTACCATCAGTGAAAGGTTTTCTTTTTTTGCCAACACACAGGCAACTTTGTAACCGGCTCTAGTTGAAGTTTCATTTTCGGATTTTTTCTTACTGAAAACAGCTTGTTGAGAATGCAGACTGTGCTGAAATGATTCAAACTTTTTAGTGCCTTCTGCTCATGTCATGTGAGAAAAACTTGAGCCACGTTTTCGTTCATAGTGCCGACAAATATTGTATTCCTTCAAAACAGCAACACTGTCTCTACATATGAGGCATAAAGAGCCTTTATCATTTGCTTTCACAAAAAAGTACTTTATTTTCCATTCGTCATTGAACTGACGACACTCACTGTCTACTTTTCTTTTCTTTGTATTTTCCCTATCTGAAAACATAAGGGTAAAACGAACGAAATAAATTCTACAGGAAAAACAGCTTGTATGTGGTGTTAAAAAGCACACGAATCCTCCATAGCGAATGGTTCGCTGTGAAGACCGCCACTCTGCTTACATGTGAATGCCCAACCGCGCCGTTGAGCTCCATTCTGCTCGGCTCTGCTTGTAGTGCGAAAGCATCCTAACCACACACAACGCAGCCAATGACAACACTGTTCACAACACGTCATCAGTGATCAAACCCTATCAACACCTCAGTTCACTCACCCACGCTCTATCTAACATTACCGCACAGAATACAACGAAGCCCCACTCGCCCTCCACCCCTTCAATATACAGTTATACACAGCTGATTGGTTGTAATGCACAACACATACCTACCAGTACTAGTATCTGTGATTCATACAATCGAGAGAGGGAAACTGACTCGGGCTGAGCCACCTGAGTGCCGCCAGTCAACAGCCCCAGCTTTGAATAATTCTACGATGTCAGTTTTACGATATTTTTTTTTCAAGGTCACCACACGGGGATTTGTTTGGCGGGCCGGATGAAATTATTGGGGGGACTGGATGTGGCCCGCGGGTCATGGTTTGGAGACCCCTGATCTAGATTATCTCAAATGTTTTATTTTGTCATAGATGTATACTGTAAGAAAAAAAATTCTCCATTATGAGTCTTTAAAGTATTGTAGCAGGCCAAAGAAAAAAAAAAATCTTGATGAGATTCTATTCTCTTTTTTTCTTATTTCTTGTTTTGAGGTTCTCCCTTGTTTTTACAATACTCCATATTGATTTATATTTGGTAGAAGAACCCCGTCAAGTTTATATCTCTTGTCTTAGGAGCTATCACGTCTTAGATATACAATACAGTTATGAGAACTCGATTTATTTTTGGGACACAGTGCGCGGTAGCGATGTTAGCGGCTGGAGACAGGAAACTGGCTGTCTGAATTTAAAAGATCGGAGCAATTGGACAAACAAAACAAAATTGCGTTCCCGCGTATGGTGTTGTAGTGCGATCTAGGAGGCGACAACTTCAGGGCTCTGTACAAAAAGCTTCTCATGGGCAAGATAGGAGTTGTCGTAACTGTATTGTATATCTAAGCTGTGGGAGCTATACTAGTAGTAAGGGAAATTTCTTTTCATCTATTTACCCACCTTATTATTTTCCAATAACGCTGTTATGAAGTGTGAAAGAACCTTGATCGTCTATAAAACGAAGCAGATAGTGAATCCTAAAAACAAGCAGTAATATACTACAACTTTAAGAGATACGCCAGTAACTGTTACAACTTCTCTGATGAATATTTATAAAGCCAAACCTAACCAAAGGTCCTTTATTTATTATGTCTTATAAAGTTGATACACCATTTTCTTGTAAAGAAATGCACGTTATCTAAAAACTAGGAAAAAATTAAACAAAACGAGACTAGTCTAGATTTGAAAAAAACACTACTACCCCCCCCCGCGAATCAACGCCAGTGTTTTTACTAAAGGAAAAGGGGTACTTGTCCCTTTACTTCATATTCTAATTACCTAAAAGCCCCTACTTAATATTTTCCTGATATGTTTCTCTGGTGCTCAATTCTAACACCTAAGTATGATAAAAATTAAAAGACATGCCAAAAATCAAAGAAATTAAAAATGAAACATTTCGGTCTTCAAAAAATGTTCTTAGGCTAAAAACGAAAATATCAATTTAGTTTAAACCAAAGTTTGTTCAGAAATATCGGTACAAGGGGGAAAGTGGGGGGGCACTTTTCCCTGTATATCCCCATTTTTAGAGCTAAATAATTATTTTCTGCTGTCTACGAGTTTATTGGTACAATGCCCTTCCTAATTTCCATACATTAGGAAGGGCATTGTACCAATGTTCTTTTAACGTCGCTGTTAAATTAGTTTTCAAAGTAAAATTATAATAAAAGTTCAATATAAGCCCAACTAGGGGAGAGGGGTGGAAAAAGAAATTATTTGTTAAAACCTGTCTAATTTTTTTTTAAATCCTCTATGACTTTTAAGTTTTAAAGCTGATAAAGATTTTTAATATTAATATTCCAATTCTATGACCAGATTTTAAGTTTTGTTGTTTCATTTTGTTCCATTCGAAAGTGGTAGGCTGTGTAGATCCCAAACAGGTAATCGTTACAGAATGTTCACCTTTCATTTGTAATTGCTGTGATATCTAACTATTAAATCGGTTTCATCTTATATAATTTTAACAACATTTTTTTACTGTAGAGATAATTCATTATACTGTGTGCAGTTCTGATGGTGTGGATCAACCAAAACTCTTCGGCCCAAAGCCAATCTTGAAGGTAAAGAAGCTGACAGAGAAGGCTCACCAAAGAGTACGCACAGGTGAAAAACCCTTTAAATGTGAAGTATGTGAAAAAACTTTTTCTCGGTCCACCAGTTTGATTAACCACCAAAGAGTACACACGGGTGAAAAACCCTTTAAATGTGAAGTATGTGAAAAAACTTTTTCTGAGTCAACCAATTTGATTAAACACCAAAGAGTACATACGGGTGAAAAACCCTTTAAATGTGAAGTATGTGAAAAAACTTTTTCTCAGTCAACCCATTTGATTAATCACCAAAGAGTACACACGGGTGAAAAACCCTTTAAATGTGAAGTATGTGAGAAAACTTTTTCTCGTTCAAGCAATTTGATTAATCACCAAAGAGTACACACTGGTGAAAAACCCTTTAAATGTGAAGTATGTGAAAAAACTTTTTCTGTGTCAAGCAGTTTGATTAAACACCAAAGAGTACACACGGGTGAAAAACCCTTTAAATGTGAAGTATGTGAAAAAACTTTTTCTCAGTCAACCCATTTGATTAATCACCAAAGAGTACACACGGGTGAAAAACCCTTTAAATGTGAAATATGTGAAAAAACTTTTTCTGAGTCAATCAGTTTGTTTAAACACCAAAGAGTACACACGGGTGAAAAACCCTTTAAATGTGAAGTATGTGAAAAAACTTTTTCTCAGTCAATCAATTTGATTAATCACCAAAGAGTACACACGGGTGAAAAACCCTTTAAATGTGAAGTATGTGAAAAAACTTTTTCTCAGTCAACCAATTTGATTAATCACCAAAGAGTACACACTGGTGAAAAACCCTTTAAATGTGAAGTATGTGAAAAAACTTTTTCTGTGTCAAGTAGTTTGATTAGACACCAAAGAGTACACACGGGTGAAAAACCCTTTAAATGAGAAGTATGTGAGAAAACTTTTTCTCGTTCAAGCAATTTGATTAATCACCAAAGAGTACACACGGGTGAAAAACCCTTTAAATGTGAAATATGTGAAAAAACTTTTTCTGAGTCAATCAGTTTGTTTAAACACCAAAGAGTACACACGGGTGAAAAACCCTTTAAATGTGAAGTATGTGAAAAAACTTTTTCTCAGTCAATCAATTTGATTAATCACAAAAGAGTACACACGGGTGAAAAACCCTTTAAATGTGAAGTATTTGAGAAAATTTTTTCTCGTTCAACCAATTTGATTAATCACCAAAGAGTACACACGGGTGAAAAACCCTTTAAATGTGAAGTATGTGAGAAAACTTTTTCTCAGTCAACCTATTTGATTAATCACCAAAGAGTACACACGGGTGAAAAACCCTTTAAATGCGATATATGTGAAAAAACTTTTTCTTTGTCAAGTAGTTTGATTAACCACCAAAGACTACACACGGCTGAAAAAACCTTTAAATGTGAAGTATGATAAAAAAAATTTCTGAGTCAAGCAATTTGATTTGGCACCGAAGAGTACATGCTAGGGAGAAATCATTCAAGTGTGATATATGCAAGAGAGAATATTCTTCTAGATCAAATCTTAATAATCATACAAAAACCCATTTTTAGAAAAGGCCTGCTAGCTCATAGTCTACAGTAGCAACTTCTATGGTCTTGCTCAACCCTATTGTAAACCATTCTCTTGTGTTTTTTTTTGCTGCTTGTTTATATTTTGTTTTCTTTTGAGTCCATTAATTGATTTGTGGTATATTTTTGTTTATTTTTTTCAGTGATTATGGTTTGCTTTTGTTTTAAGTTGTTTTTTCCTTTGGCTGATTCTCTCCCCCCCCCCCCAAATCTGTCACTATATGTATCCGTGTTGGAGTAAACACCCCAGTAAAATCCATTTTAATCTTTTTTAAAATTTATCTTCCCTTCTTTGACATTTTTTTTGCGTATCATCTGGATTGAAACATTGTGAACAAACCTATATGTAGTTTTTGTTCTGTCCTCAGAGAAGAAAATCCTTAAAACTATGATTGTCACCAGGATTCCTACTCAGGGGATAAGGGAGGGTGTCTGCTCATTAAGAGATTTTTCTCATGTTACGAGGTCTTTTAGAGTGATTATATTGTATTTATGTTTTTTGAGTGTGCAGAATATTTTTTTTTCTTGAAACAATCTGTACAGTGTGAGTTTTTTATTGTAGCCTTTTCATGTTGATGTAATTTAAAAAAAAACATTGGCTGAATAAGAAAAGAAAATAATTTTCCCTGTTCTACCCTGTAATTCTAAAAACAACCTTTAAAAAAAATACTTATATCATTTAGAAAAGTGCTTCACTTTACTTTTCCCTTAGCCCTCTCTAATATGTTTTCAGAATTTAATTGAAGCCTACTTCATTCTCAACAGCCTCAAATGTACACAGATTCCGAAGGAAGCAACAAGAAAGATTGTTTATAAAAAGTAGGGTCATGGGGCTAATCAAAATTTATGAGTAAAAAAAAACCTTCGTTTGGTCTATAGGATCTTCAAATTATCCAAGTGTTTGCTATGCGTAGTTCATCCACTCGTTTCAACTTTCCAGTGTTCCTCCCCCCTTAAACGTGCTAATACGCAAATGGCACTTACTGTATAATTTAGATTTCGTCCCACAGAGTATTTTCTTCTCTTTTTTCTTTAGTGTTCTTTGCCTACAGCGCAAAAACGGGACGGAAAAAAAGAAGAAAAAGCTGTCCAAACGCTCATCCACATCGGAAATTTTTCTTCCAGTTTTTCCAAAAAATATACTATCTAAATTATTAGTGTTTTCAGATACTGGGAAATTTTCTCTGAAAATACTAACAGATTGCCGCGAATAAAAGTAGTAGGTATTGATGACTCTATGAAGAATATAGCTAAAAGTCAATCAGACAATTTAAATCTTTCATATAATTTATTTTGTCAAAAACTCTAGAATCTCCTGCTACTGAAGTATATGTGGCACAATATTTAGGGAGATTATGACTTATTACACTTAAATATTGGTGAGCAGGAATTAGCTAAAAGGAGGGGGTGTGTCTGATTTAAGTTTATGCTGCAGTGTAATCAACATTTCATGTAACTATGGGTTTAAAGGAGAAATATGATAAATTAAAATGGGAATATTATGACTCCACGAATTGTTGCAATATCTTGAAACAATGGGTAGAAAATCCCTTCAATAAAACTAACTTTACGGGTTGGAGCAATGAGAGAGCAGAAAAAAATTGGCATAGGAAGGTGGGGTGTAAGGAAACGAAGGGATTTCTTCCAGAGTTAAATCAACCCTGACTAAAAAGTTTCTACGACTGAAAAGGTTCGAGACGAGAATGGTTACAGAAGCCATAACAGGAATTGGAAATTTTGGGAAACATCTTTCCTGAATAGGGACGGCATCTGATAGAAAAATGTCTAGCAAGGATTAGACAACGGCTTGAGTTATTTTGAACTGTTATTGTTATTCTGCAGGACATAAACAGGTTTTAAAATGATTTTCTAAAAATGGCTGTCATTTATGATTAATGCAATGAAGAATAAAATTGATATGATGAAACTTAAACATAATAGAACGTTTCTGGAAACAGGGGGAAGAAAAAATGAAAGATAAAGGATATCAATACTTCTTTACGTTGACAGTTTTCCTTCCCAATTTCTTAGGGAAAAATTTCTTTTGTGTAGAAAAGTATTACTTTGTGAAAAAGTGCTACATTGTTACGTTTTCTGAAAAGTGGCACTTTAAAAAAAAAGTGCGAAAAGTAGCACGAAAGTGCTACCCGTGGCAACGCTGTTCTGAACATCCGTTTTATCGTATGTTATAAAAGCATACCATTTCACACAATATTAACGACAGTTTTGTCCAATATTTATCCCTTTTGTTGTTTGGTTCAGATATCTTAAGACTACTTACTATCTCGTACTAATTTTAAAAGATTTTTTCTACAAAACAAGTTTTTAAACAGAAATGTTAAACCGAAGAAATTGAGCCAAAGATGAGCAAAATAAAGTCCTATAATTTCTTAGGCAAAAAACAACCATAATTAACCGTCAAAAAGTAAGTGAACCGTAAAACGAACAGAAATTACAATAAATAACCAAGAAAAAGAAAAACATGAAACTCGCAAAGAAAGGAGTAGGTCAAAGAAAATAAGCCTATGTCTTCTGTAGACCAGAACATAATTTGAATTTCACTGAAAAGAATCTTTATTTCGAATTGTGTGTTTTAATTTGTTATAAAATTAAAAAAATTACACTAATAGCCAATGGTGCTAAAAAGCACAAATGATTTGAACTGACAGTTTAATACATATTAATATGAAGTCCTGACAGTCTCCACAAATTTACATTTATTAAAGTTGTAAACCAGAATATGTTAAGAATGGGGGCAATAATCCAACCCTTCTTTGCACTAGTTTCTGCTCGTTTTGAGGTTAACCTGGTTATAATTTATAGCTTTTGTTCGTTTGGGTTTCATTTATTTATTTAGTGATTTATAGTCGTTTTAAGCTTAAGCAAAGTATTTTACTTAATTTTTGGTCACGCTTCTTTAATGTGGCTCTTCATTTTTCTCTGAAAAACTTTCTTTGATTAGTTTTCTTAGATTAATTTATCCTAGTTTTTAATTGACATGGTCCTTTTCATAGATTAAGAAAGAGTGTTTTAAATCTTTTGGTTTTCTTTTAATAATGCAAATTTTGATGAAATATTTATTTGTTGGACAAATCTTAGAAACAAACTTTAATAATAGTTGTAGTATGATGTTTTGTATGGATTGGCACTGGGAAAATTTCAAATAAATTTGCTACTAATCTGAATAAACTTTGGGTTTTACGTAAGGTTTAAAAATTCTAATCTACAACTTGTCACAACCTTGAACAGAGATTCGTTAACCATCCCCTTTCTCATGGCTTGAAAGTCTCAACTTGTTTCTCTTGACCTTTCTTGAAAATTAAGGGGTGTGTGTATATTACAAACTCCTTAAAGGGTATCTAATATGCACACCTTTTCGATAGGCTTAGATGCACATTGTCTCTCTTGATTTTGTTTAACTTCTGACTGAACATACCTCAACACTTTTAGCCGCTCTGGTTACATCACAGATATGCCCTATGGACATAGTTGGATGCTCACATTGCGTTTTGATTTAGTTAAACATTTCTAAAAACCTACCATGAAAGCTTCAACTTAATACCTTATTCCATTCCTGATATATTGAATCACTCCCATTCTATCAACCTGAATTAACTTAACAAAAAATTATTTAGTTCAACAGTAGCAATTGAAAACAGTAGTTGTTGCAGTTACAGTAATTTGCAGTTGGAGTTGCAGTCCCAAGTATTTGAAGTAGTGCTCATAAGTTGTTGCAGCTGCAATAGTCTTATTCACAGTCATGGTCACAGGTAGATGTGGTCGCATTCGTAAGTGGTCGTAATCACAATTAGTGGGAATCGCAATTGGCATTTATTGCAGTCTCAAGTAGCTATACAAGCAGTAATGGCCATAGCAAGCAATCGCGCAGCAAATAGGCACGGTGTAATACATATACCCACAGTGCGTTTTAGTTTAGTTCAATATGCATCTAACATACCTTGGAAGCTTTACATTAATACCCTTTGCGATTCCAAATAGTGTAAATATGCCTTTCTAACAACAATGTTTACCTAAAAATTCCCATGAACATGCCCTGAACGTTTCAACTTAATACATTTAGTCATTCTTGAGATTTAACAAATACGGCCTTTTGAGAAACTTGAATGTAAACTAGGTCGTTTGGTTTTTTTCCACATCCCCTGTAACAAGATCTGAAATTTTCAATATGACTTCCCTAGAGTACTGTTAAAGATTCCACGCACATCCTTATTCAATCTGGATAACAAAGCGCCTTTTGACTTAGTTTTATACCCCCTCAAGTCTTCTTAAAATAAGACTGAATACCCTACTTTGTTCCTGAAGCGTTGAATATTTACCATTTTTCTAATCTAAATTTAAGTTCACCCTTTGGTTCAGTTTAATAGTAATAGTAGCAATAGTATTCATACAGGCTTTGAGAGTTTCAACTTAATATCTTAATCCGTCCCTAAGACATAATCATGTGCCCTTTGACAACCTATATGCCCTCAATGCCTTTCAATAATGCCATAGTGCCTTAGTTTTATATCAAATATATTCTCTAGAAGTTTCTACTTATTGCAACATTCCGCTTCTGAGATATTGCATCTGTTCCATTTAGATAACTTCGATGCTCTTGAGCACTATATATCTAGTTCTAGAGCAAGTGTCAGCTGGAGTAGTAGTAGAATCCCCAGAAATTTCAGTTTAATAGGCGAACCGTTCCTGATATTTTGCTGATTCACCCTTTCGACTACCAGCGTGCAACAAGTGCCTTTTTATTTAGTACACATGTACCCCATAACTACCCCCCAAAATCTTCTGTGAGTTTCAATTTGATATCCTTTTCAGTGCCTGATATATTCGATTTGCTGTATTCTGTAAACCTGGATGCACTTAAACTATTTTATTTATTTTAACAGTAGTAAAAGTAACGGTATTAGTAAAAGTAACAGTAATACCATTAGCCTTGTAAGTTACAGTTTAATACATTAACCCTATGCTTGGATCCTACCAAAACACTCTTTTAATTACAGTGTGTGCATTGTGATTACAGGGTACAGTGTGTTTCGATTTATTTCAATGATCTGAAAATTTCAACTTAACAGTCTTAGCTGTTCCTGAAATTTTGCTTATACGCTCATGATGTTGTTATTTTTGCATCCCATGCTGATTTATCCATACGTTTTCTTAGTCTCAATAACACACTTTTATTTGAAGGGGATTGGTATGCCAGAAATGTCAATATATGCTGTTTTCTCGATCTGGTTCTCAGAAAACAGAACAGTTTTCTCTTTGTCTAAATGATAGGGTACTAAAACGTGTTGATCAGTTTAATTATCATGGAATTATTTTTGATGAAAATCTTTCCGTGAACATGTGAAAACAATGTCTCTAAAAATATCGCGAAATATCGGCATTCTTTCTCGTTTATGCCATTTTTCCCCAAGGGATATTTTAAAGACAATATATTTTTCTTTTGTTAATCCACATTTTCTTTATTGTGTTTCTGTTTGGGCATCAACGTTTCCTTCAACGTTTAAACATCTTCAAACTCAACAAAATAAAGCCCTTAGATTAATGTTTAATGTTAATAATAGATCCTCAGTTAGCCATCTTTATGGATCTTCTGGTTTCTTCTCTGTTCATCAACATCATTTTATTGCCATTTCTAATATTTGCCATATGTTTTTGGACAACTTTCACTAAATTTCCCAAGATTATTCCCGACAAATTCACAATTACCCAACATCTCATAGTTCTCTTTTGAAATTAGGCCAACGGTGCGAGCGCAAATTAGTTTAAGCCGAAATAATGACGGTTATTTCTTTTGTTTGTGTTTTTTTTTGGTGATATACCATGCGCTCAAGTATGCCATTAGGCATTTGCACTCTTTGTTTATATGGTTTAATTCTTGTTGTAAATAAACATGTATCTATCTGATAAAGTGTCTGCACGTAGTAGATTTGATTTAATACCGCCCTCACCATTCTGTGAAAGTTTTACCGTAAATTTCTTATCCTTAGCGTAGTATTATTCGTAGTAGGAATAAAACTAACAGGAGCAGCAGGAGTGATAGTAATGACAATAGTAGTAATATTAGCAGTAGTGGCGGTGGTAGCATTCATATAGTGCCTAATAGTTACTTCAACATCCCATCAACGTGGCCTCATAGTTGCAACTTATTACTATAGGTCAGGGATGCTCAACCAATCATTATAGTGGGCCGTGTTGTCACTTGAAAGAATTCAATTTGTCCAGAACCTATTAAATTTTAATTATAATTAAGTTTCAATAAATATTACTGATACACTCTTTTGATAGCCTGTATCCCCATAGTGTGGTTTTATTAAGGTCAATACCTCTTAATTTCTGCTTAAAGTTCCACATTATACATTTAGTTTTCAACATCCCTTGAATAGTAGTAGCAGCACTAGTAATATGCATAAAGTGACTTTTGGCTAGTGCAAGAAATAAGGACAATCAATTGTTTTCTGAAATAAAAACAATGAAACCTATCAACGCAATAAAATTTTTCAAAGACGGAATGTGTTAGAAACGCAAAAATGAAACATTTTTGTGCTATTAGGGAGAGCCCAATGGAGTGTAAACCCAGGACAAGAAGAATTGACGGTGACAGTGCTGGGCTTGTATAACCCTGCAAAGGTTGGTATCTCTTATCACTGCTCCCTGGAGACAGAGACACAGACAAAGTGTACATCAAATGAAATAATTTTATTTCCATAATTGAAATTGACAAAATCCAAGAATCCTTCACCAACGCTTTAAATGTTTCCTTCATTGCTAGCAGCCAGACAACACTATATGGAGTACCCTGACAATGATGCCAATTCCTCTGTAAGCAATCTAATGTCTGCCCGATTTGATGGCACTGAAATAGCTTACAGTTGTGATGAAGACACTGCCTTGTCATCTATTATAAGGGTCAAGGTTTTATCTTATTTCTTGTCATGATTAACGAAATTGGCAAGGAATTCCACCAAAGATGAAAATATGTGGATGACTTGTCGATTCTTGAAGTATGTCAAAAGAATATTAAAAGTGACCCCGTTGAAATCCTAACCCAATGTTCGGATGAATCTAAGAATCTAAATATGACAGTAAATTCCAGTAAGTCACATATAATTACGATCAACTTCTTGAAATCTACTCCTGTTTTATTGTGACCCGATCCCACCCAAAATGCTAGTGAAACATGTTAAACTCCTCGGTATCACAATTTCTAATGATCTTAAGTGGGACACACATGTTTCCAACATTGTTAAGCAAGCAAATGTTTCACTATCCATGTTTAAGCTGTTAAACAAATTTAATTGTCCTAAGATACATTCCCTCCTTGTTTACTTGTCCTTTAACAGGCCGTTATTGGAATATGCATTTCCGGTCTGGCATTCGCAACTTTCAAGTGAACTTAGTGACAAAATTGAGTCGGTCCAAAAGCGTTTGCTCAGGATCATTTACAAAAAAGGCAAAATTCCATACTCTTTCCTCCTTAAAGCTGCACGCATTCCCACCTTAAGAGAAAGGAGGAAAAAAATGTACTTGCTTTTCGCAAAATCAGTCATTTCTAATCCCCGTACTGAGGACTTACTCCCTAAATTTCACAATCCCATTAGACCTCGACTCGCCCGGTCAGCCTCCTTAGCAATCCCAACTTACTCTCCAATCCATGCTGTTACAGACAGGTTTCGTAAAAGTTTTATCCCCTTTATTCTGGAGCACCTTAATAATAATTCGTGATTATGTCCTTGCCGAAATCCCCCTTTCCTCTATTGCCGTTTTTATTTTTGATTTATTGTAATTTAATTGTCAAGTTTACTGATTCACCCTTTATCCTTGATGATTTTGCCTTTTTAATTTTAAGTGTTTGACTTAATGTACTGATTTGATTTTTTTTTCTTAACTTTAACTGACATATGAAGCGAGTTCGGCTCTATAGAGCTTGTGATAGCCTTTTGAAAATAAATATTATCTTATCTTTCTTCATGCCGAATGGATTTGAATCCTACTGTAGAGAAATTTAAGAAGCATATATCACCTTGTACCAATCTTGAGTCAAAAATTTTGCTTCTCAATTACTTCAGCCAAGTCGATGTTAATAGTTAAATGAGTATATTTCACATCTCCCTTGACATGAGACCTGGTTATACTTATTTTTTCTCACACGTGGAACCCGTTATAGGGCACTATAAGACCAACTATTCTTTCATGAGTACCTCAACGAGGTCCTTTGCGCGGTAATATTGTTTGGGAGATGCATGTCCTGCTGCTAGGGACAGGTATACTAGCACCACCTATCACCCCTTTACCCATTGGTCCTTTTTTCTTGACATCGTTTTCTGAATCAGTTCTCTTTTAGTATCATAGAGAAAAATTTGGGACAAAAAATCAAATTGGCTCAAGAGTTTGTTGTCCACTGCATCAAAATGCACTATATATCTTCTGTCAATCTTTTGCCGCGTCAACTTTTCACCTTGATTGAGTTAAGTTTTACTTATTTTCCAGCCAACTAACTATACTTTTTCTTATTCCTTACTCCTTTTCTTTGCTTTTGAGTACCTTTGTCAATAAAATAATGGGTGCGTTCTAAGACATTATATTTTGAAAGAAACTTTTCTATATTTTTTCCCGTTTCTATAGGAGCCATTTGCGTTGTTGTCCAGACGCTTAGATTATCAATTCATCTTATATTGCAAGCTTACCTCACAATGACGATATCAAAGAACAATCGAAAATATTACAACTCACCAAATGGAACAGGCGACGAGTGGGTAATATTAAATTTCACTATGATCGCCACTGATTGGCCAACGGATATCAACGTTTAGTGACAATCTCGACCTCGACAAACTTTCCCAATGCCTTGCACAAGCGGCAGTGAACCACTTGATCTCCCGTTGCGTTAAACTACGTCGACAGTAAACCCGGTCTTAATAAATTTGTTTTAGACAAAATTGTAGGGGTGCTGTTCCACTTTCTCCTTTTGGCACTGCCGCCCCTCCCTAATTAAGGCTCACCTAAATACCCTTAGCCTGAGAAATAGTGGAAGTTGCAAGACTAGCAATCATAGGATTATTACTATTAGCATGCATAGATAGATAGGTATTTATTGCAACAAAAGCCACTTTGGGCAATGGCAAAAAACAAATAACACAAAATAATAGCACATGATACTAACACTCATAGCCAAACATGATATATAGTAGTAACAATGAAAAAGTATAACATCTGTGAAACAAAAACAAATATAATAAGGCACATTATACCATAAAACTAATATAAAATGTCGCCGATATATCGTAAATGCTATATAACTTTTCATCTTCAACATTTTCTTTGTCACACCCATCACCCTCACCCCTTGCGAAAATCTCTCTCTGCTGCATGGCTACACGGACTTATCTCCCTACGTTCTTTATATCCACTTTACAATTACTTTTTTAAATTCCCACCATCCAACCCCTCCCTTTTACCCAAATTCAAAAAAATTTCTACCCTCAAATACTTCAACTCCTTACAATTGCACATAAAGTATGAAGGCACTGCGGAGTCATTCTGGAACACCCTAAAAGAAGCCAATAACCAGACAGCACTAGAAACACTTGAACACAAATACTTCAACTCCTTAAAGTTGCACAGAAAGTACTTTGAATCTTCATTCTCGCCACATTTTGGGCTAAAAATGGTATTTTTGGTTGAAAAACTCAGGTTCAATATGTAACGAAATTTTAATTAAACTATCCCAAAAGAATTTCAAGAAAGAGTAAAGTAATAAAAGTTACAAAGATTAACAGTGCACTTATTAGGGCTAGACCACTCCTAGAGTTCAAGTTGTGGATGTTCAGTCTATAGCACCTTCACTTTACTGTAGTCAAAATTGAGGCAAATGGCCAAAGAATAATATTGAACAATTTGTTTTCAAACACGATCCTTACAAAAAAAAAATCCACCAAATACCCCATCATGGGGTAATTTAGACGTATACTTCAAACTTCTCGCTGCTTCTTACCCTTGCTCATAAAAAAATTAATACTGATAAATGTAGCTCTAAGTTAAAAATAATAACAAAAATCATTAATAGATAGAACAAAATACAGTTTCTACAACATCCTACAAGCTGTTGCTAAAGATATCCCCAGCCAAGATGTCGTTTTCTTTGTTGGCGACTTCAATGCCAAAGTTGGGAGCGACAAATCCTACTGTCCTAAAGTTTTCAGCAGTCAAGGTCTCGCCAAATTCAACGAGAATAGATCACTGTTAGTTGACTTTGCTCTAACAAATGACCTCATCATCGGTGGAACTCTTTTTCAACATAAAACCATCCACAAATACTTACGGAACTCGCCGGATGGTCGAGCTTATAATCAGATAGACCATATCCTGATGAACAAAAAGTGGAAGCCGAGTCTCCAGGATGTTAGGGCCCACAGAGGATCTGATTTTGCCTCAGACCATGCCTTGATGATCGCAAAAGTGTCCCTCAAGCTGAAATCTACATAGAAGTCAGAATCCAAAGAAAAGCCCGTCTACGATTCAGAAAAACTATCAAGTGCAACAGTTCGTCACAACTTTGATATTCAGTTTACAAACAGGTTTGAGAGCTTGACCGTAGATTTCAACAGTGAAAGAACTGTGGAGTCATTCTGGAACATCCTAAAGAAGCCTAAAATCAGATAGCACTAGAAACGCTTGGACACAAAGTAAGACCCAAAAATGAATGGTTATTCGATAAGACTTGGATCTTCATTGAAGAGCGTCAGAAATTAAAACAACGTCTCCTAAACGGTGAAGATGACTGCAATAAAGTATTGAGAAATCATTTATACTGACATCAAGACAAGCTAGTGAAGAGCGTAAGGGGAAATAAACGAGACTTTCTAGAAAAGAAGGCAGCTACGGCAGAAGAAGCAGCCAAAGGCGACGATTCTAGAGCTTTTTACTAAATTACCAATGAAATCATCGGGAAACAACGTAACATAAACGGGCCAGTTAAAGGTGAAAATGGCAAGGTGGTCACATGTCCTGATGAAATCTCTAAAGTTTGGGCCGTAAATTTTGAGAAAGTCATCAACAGAACTAGTCTTCCGAACATAGCAGACATCTCCAAAACCCCTTTCCTTGACTTCAAAAACAATACAGAAGAGCCATCGACTGAAGAAATAGTTCAAGCCGCTCGCAAGATGAACAACAGTACAGCACCAGGAAGCGACAAGACATCAGCAGAAATGATCAAAACCTCTGTAGGTACTTGCATAACGGTATGGATCGCAGTCTTTGGATGCATCTAGAAATGAAAGTCCCAGAAGAATGAAGAAAAGCAAACTCATCAAGCTTTTCAAAAAACGAGATGCATTGATGTGCGATAACTGGAGTGGAATCAGCTTCCTTTCTATCCTGGGAAAACTAGTGTCACAGATAATCCTCCGTCGTATCCAGACAGCGCTAGATAAGCACTTGAGAGACGAACATCCTGGCTTCCCCCCATCGTCATTGTGGATTTCAAATTAACCTTTGACTCAATACACCGAGTCTCTGTGGAAAATCCTCCGGCACTACGGCATTCCAGATAAACTGACATCCCTGACCATTGCGATGTACGAAAACACGGGGTGTTGCGTTCGAACCCATGAAGGAAATACAAGGTATTTCAGCATCATTTCTGGGGTCAAACAGGGACGTGTCCTCTCCCCCCCCCTGCTTTTTGTCCTGGCAATCGATTATGCGCTCCGAGATTGCACAGGGTTTGGGATCCAAATATCTGTAAATAAATAACTAGCAGATCTTGATTTTGACGACAACATTACCCTGATTGAGGCAAACAAGGAAAGTTTCCAGGAGCTTCTCGATGTCATACAAGAGAAAGCAAGTCTTTAGGGACTGAAGATTAGTTCAGACAAGACAAAACGCATGGCAACAAGCGACTCACCACTTAGCATAAAGTGCGGGGACAACTCAGTAGAGGAGGTAGTGGAATTAAGATACATCGGAAGTACAGTCAAACAAACTGGATAAAGCAAAAAGGAGGTACAGTCTAGGATTGGACAAGCTAGTGGAGCTTTCAATCGACTAAAACAAGTTTGGCGATCGAAAAGCAACTCTCTGAAGCAGAAACTGAAGCTGTTCAACAGTAACATCCTCTCCCCCCTCCTTTGTATCTGTGAAAACTGGAAACTGAACCAACAGAAAGAAAAGAGAATTCTCCCTTGCGAGAATAACTGTCTTTGCAGGATACTGAATATTAACTGGAGGGACCACATAACTAACCAGACAGTTCGCTCTATCACGTATCAGCCCCTGGTAAGAGACGTCATTCGCCAACGAAGATGGCACTACTTGAGACACGTTATCCATATGATAGGAGATAGACTTCCCAGAACGGTACTCGAGTGGCAACCAGAGGGAAGCCAAAAAATACACTACGTCGTACACACCAGCAGGACCTTAAGATTATTAATTCGACAGCCCGACCCCAATTGAAAGACGTTTGGGCAGCAGCACATATGAGGGATGATTGGTGGATCTTTCTTGATGCCCTGGCGGCACGGGAGGAACTAAGGTCTAAGGTTGCTATCTTGGAAAGCAGTTGAGTTAGGTGAAATAAGGTATCAGGAATAGCCTTATCTATTTAATCATTTGTTTTTGCAGATCAGTGTCTTCAGATCTTATCTATTTTGACAGAAAACAATACTAAGGTAGATCTGAGAACTGTGATATTGCTTCTTAGGCTGTTTTTTTTTTTTTTTTTTATTGTCAACCTCTTTTTTATTCTAGTCTGATCAATAACTTTGAAATTATTAATCCAATTAAGAAGCTTTTTAAATTACTAACTCATTTTGGTAACACTCAATAATTCAAAATTTAACAAACAGGTTCCTTTTGTCTTCACTAGTCATTGCTAGATGACAGCAATAATTATAGTCTTTAGAATTGTGATGACCTGGTACTTTAGATTCAATGAAGTCCTTTTCTGATTCTAAATTTCCAGACAAATTCTAGTACCATATTTTTTCAGACTATTTTTTTTTAAGGAGCAATAGCTTTGTTTTCGTTATTTTGAGGGATCAGAAGCTTTGTGGAGATTTAATATCAAGGTTCAAAAACATTGTCGTATTTTGTAATCTTACGTTTGAGCAGGGTCTTTCATACCGGGCTAACCAGGTGTTGAGCAATAGTCCGGATAAAGTACTTCCTTTTATCCAAATCAATTTAGATCTTTGGCTGGAAAAAATAATTATAGCCAAAGGAAAGAACGGGTAAATACAAAAAGCAAAAGAAAATCACTGAAAAAATGAACAAAAATATTCAACAAATCAATTAATTAAAACAAAAAAAAGTAAAAAATAAATAAATGAGCAGCAAGAAAAACAAAAAAAAGGAATAATTTACAATAGGGTTCAGCAAGACCGCACCAGTTATTACTGTAGACTATGGACTAGTAGGCTTTTTCTATGAATGGGCTGATATATGATTATTAAGACTTGATTTACAAGAATATTCTCCCTAGCATGTATCAGACTTAAATGGTTTCTCCATAGCGTGTACTCTTCGGTGCCCAATCAAACTGCTTGACCCAGAAAAGGCTTTTTCACATACTTCACATTTAAAGGGTTTTTCACCCGTGTGTACTCTTTGGTGTTTAATCAAACTGCTTGACTGAGAAAAAGTTTTTTGACATACTTCACATTTAAAGGGTTTTTCACCCGTGTGTAATCTTTGGTGGTTAATCAAACTGCTTGACAAAGAAAAAGTTTTTTCACATACTTCACATTTAAAGGGTTTCTCACCAGTGTGTACTCTTCGGTGCCTACTCAAACCGCTCGACTCAAAAAATTTTTTTTCACATACTTCACATTTAAAGGGTTTTTCACCCGTGTGTACTCTTTGGTGGTTAATCAAATTGCTTGACACAGAAAAAGTTTTCTCACACACTTCACATTTAAAGGGTTTTTCACCCGTGTGTACTCTTTGGTGTTTAATCAAACTGCCTGACTCAGAAAAAGTTTTTTCACATACATCACATTTAAAGGGTTTTTCACCCGTGTGTACTCTTTGGTGGTCAATCAAACTGTTTGACACCGAAAAGTTTTTTCACATACTTCACATTTAAAGGGTTTTTCACCCGTGTGTACTCTATGGTGCCGAATCAAATTGCTTGACACAGAAAAAGTTTTTTCACATACATCACATTTAAAGGGTTTTTCACCAGTGTGTACTCTTTGGTGCCGAATGAAATTGCTTGACACAGAAAAAGTTTTTTCACATACTTCACATTTAAACGGTTTTTCACCCGTATGTACTTTTTGATGCTGAATCAAACTACACGACCATGCAAACGTTTTGCCACATACATCAAAAATATATTGCTTTATCCCTGTAGATGCTTCTTTATATCTTTTTAGTATTCTGGGTTTTCTACCTCGCGAGGAACTATTCAAATATATCTTATGATTGTCCAAGTTTTTTGCTTCAGAATCCAATTCAAATGAATTTAAGCATACGATTGCAGAAGGATTCTGTGTAACAGCTAGTGATGAACTTCCCTGTAGTTCTAGAATAGACACGCTTTGTGAAAAACGACCATGTATAACTAGATGTTCACTCACATCGCCAATACCTTCACACAAACAAATAGGACATTTTCTTGTCTCTCCCATCTGGTGTTCCATAATGTGAGCAACAAAATTTCTGTAATCCCTAAAAATTGCAGGGCAGATGTCACACTCTAATGGTAAAAGTTTTTCACAGCCGGTGTCTATGCAAAGACCTAAAAATTTGAAAAAAATTGACAGGTTTTAACAAATAATTTCCTTTTCCACATCGCTCACCTAGTTGGACTTGTATCATAATTTCTCTTTGAAAACTAATTTAACAGCAACTTTCCATAAATTAGAATTTCATCTTTGATCGACTTCGGGATTTTTTTTTTTCTCACAATTCTCAAAAAGGTGTTTAAAAAACAAAATATTTTTGTTCTGCTGAATGTAAATAAAAACTTGTTTTTATTCTGAATCAGCTTTTCTTTTTGGCCTAAATCTAAGATAAATGTCCACTTTGGCATCTAAATTCACAGGCTGGGCTGGTTTAACTTTTTGGTTACTTAAAAAGGAAGTTTAGTTACTTTTAATGAGTCGAGCTTTACAAAGAACAAGAGCTAAGAGCTCATATGGCACTTGTGACGAGGTCGGAAGAGTCAAGAGCTCATATGGCATGAGCTCTAGCGAAATTCTACGAATCAATAGATTACTTTAAAAGGAAAATCAGAGGTTTAGTACCGGTTAGGATTTAAAATAAGAGCTCTGAGACACGAGGTCCTTCTAAATATCAAAATCCTTTAAGATCCGATCACCCACTCGTAAGTTAAAAATGTCTCATTTTTTTCTAATTTTTCAGAATTGACCCTCCCCAGGAGCATCTGAGACATAAGATATTGCTATATTTCAAGTTTCATTAAGATCCGATCACCGATTCGCAAGATAAAGATACGTCAATTTTCACGTTTTCCAAGATTTCCCCCTCCAACCCCCCAATATCTCCAGATCTGGTCGGGATTTAAAATAAGAGCTCTGAAACACAAGATCCTAAATGTCAAATTTAATTAGGATCTGACCACTCATTCGTAAGGTACAAATACCTCATTTTTTCTAATGTTCCCGAATTACCCTCTCCCCCCAACTCCCCCAAAGACAGCAAACCCGGCCCGGGTATGTCAGTCACTTATCTTGGACTTGGTGCTTATCCTTCCTACCAAGTTTCATCCTGATCTCTCCACTCTAAGCGTTTTCCAAGATTTCCAGCCCCCCTCCAACTTCCCCTAATGAAACTGGATCCGGCCGGGATTTAAAACAAGAGATCTGAGTAACAAAGTCTTCCTAAGTATCAAATTTCATTAAATTCCAATCACTTCTTCTTAAGTTAAAAATGCCTCAAATTTTCTATTTTTTCAGAATTAACCCTACCCCCCCCCCCCAAAGAGACTGGATTACATCAGGTCACGTATCTGGGACGTGTGCTTATTTTTCCCACCAAGTTTCATCCCGATCCCTCCACTCTAAGCGTTTTCCAAAATTTTAGGTTTCCCCCTCCAACTCCCCCCAATGTCAACGGATCCGGGCAGGATTTAAAATGAGAGCTCTGAGGCGCGATATACTTCTAAATATCAAATTTCATTAAGATCCGTTTACCCGTTCGTAAGTTAAGAAACCTCATTTTTTTTCTAATTTTTCTTCTCCTTTCAGCCCACCAGACGGTCGGATCGGGGAAAACGACTTTATCAAGACAATTTACGCAGGTCCCTGACACGCCTACCAATTTTCCCAACTCCCCCCAAAGTCACCGAATCCGGATTTAAAATAAGAGCTCTGAGACAAGATATCCTTCCAAACTTCAAATTTCACTACAATCCAATCACTCCTTCGTAAGTTAAAAATATCTCATTTTTTCTAATTTTTCAGAATTGACCCTCCTCCCTCCACCCCCCTCCAAATAGAGCAGATCCGTTCCAGTTATGTCAATCACGTATTTAGGACTTTTGCTTATTTTTCCAACCAAGGTTCATCCCAATCCCTCCACTCTAAGCGTTTTCCAAGATTTTAGGTTCCCCCCTCCAACTTCCCCCAATGTCACCGAATCTGGTCAGGATTTAAAATAAGAGCTCTGACATATGATATCCTTCCGAACATCAAATCTCATTAAGATCCCATCACCCGCTCATAAGTTAAAAAAACTTCATTTTTTCTATTTTTTCCGGATTAACCAGCCCCCCACTCCTCCCCCCCCCGGATGGTGGAATCGGGAAAATGACTATTTTCGATTTAATCTGGTCCAGTCCCAGATACGCCTGCAAAATTTCATCTTATTAGCTTCCCTGGAAGTGCCTAAAGTAGCAAAACCAGGACAGACCAACAGAGTTTGTGATCGCTATATGTCACTTGGTTAATACCAAGTGCCATAAAAATGTCTCGCTTTTTTTGCTTAACATTTGACTTATTTTAATGTTTTTAAGTCATGTTTTGAGTTTTCATGTCATTGAGTTGTATCATTCAAAATACAAACGTAGCCCACCAAAGATTTTTGGTAATACTATTTAAACGCTTTAAAAACATCTAACATATATGTGACACTTCAAACATTTTCATGTAATGTTCATTCCTTTATTCAGATATTCCTTATGATCCTTATCCTAGGACCATAGATCCTAAATATTCCTTATGGTCACTACTCCTTTGCCAAGCAAATATAATAAAATTTGTCCGTTTTTGAATATCTGCAAGTGTTGGTGGGATAATTTCTCTCCAGGACTTTTTGAACAGAAATTCATAAACTCAAGTTTTTAATTCTGTAGCTCAACCTAAGTTCTTCTATATTTAGTATGGTTACCGTATTTTTGTTCTTCTAATCGTTAAAATACTAAAATAACTTTTTTTTTTATTTTAGAAACTTTCTAAGTCAACTTTCAAAATTTCATTCTACGTCATCAATGAGAACAAAATATGGTATGAACAATCCCATTGCAATAATGAGTAAAAATCAACCAAAAATTAATTCATTAGGGCTATTGATTTCCCACAGCCCACTCTGGAATACTTGATTGAAACTATATTTTTTTTTTCTTTAGCTGGGTGGGATAATTTTTATTATTTGATTGAAATTTTATTATTGGTTCTTTTAAGTCGTTCAAATATTAAAATAGTATTTTATTGATTTAAAAAACATTTTATGTCGACTTTCAAAAATTCAGTCTACGTCATCAGCAATGAAAAAACATGGTATGAACAATTCCATTGCGATAATGAATAAGAAGCAACAAAAATTTAATTCGTTGGGGTTATTGATTCCTCAGAGCCCCCTCTGGAACTTTCGATTGAAACTAGAATTTTTTTTGTCTTTAGCTGGGTCGGATAATTTTTATTATTTCTAAAATATCCATTTTTAAAAAAATTTGATGCAGGTTTATGTTAAAATTTATGATGTTATCACTGAAATGTAACTAAACATTATTATTGTAATTTAGGGTTTGTGCACATTGGCCAGTATTTATATTTGTTTGTTGTCTTAAGTTTATATAGCCAGTTTGTTGATTTTTATTTTTATTTGTACTCTCCAATTTTTGAGGTTAATAAAATGTTTGAATGTGAGTTGTGTTGTTTATATTGCTTAATATACTGTTGATATTATCCTTGTAAAATTTACAAAAACTTTTTATGTTTGACTAAATATTTCTTTTTCAAACTAAGTTCACAACACTACTAGTTTCAAATATACCTTCATCATTGATGTCCAGATTTTGGGAATCTAATGCAGATGTTAAGTTGAATATTCTGGATGCAATTCCCACAGGTAGCCGTTGATGCTGAGGCAATAGAGTAGAAATAGAAGTTTCTCCAATCGTTTCAGTTTCAATTGATAGACTATCTACAGCTTCTAAAAAAATAAAAATAAACAGAGACAGAAAATGATAGAAGTACAATCAAATATACTCAATAATTTACCAAGAAATAATGAAAACCTCACAAGATAAACGGACTACAAATGAAAAAATTGACACAAAACACAAGGCCTAAACAAATTTAAGTGCTATAATTTGATGGAACCATGATAATTAATAAAAGAAAATTTGGTTAACAGAAAACTAGTTTTATGATTAAGCACTTTATTGACACATTTTCATATCCAAAAGATTGCTAATTATCTTTTTGAAATAGAAATAACTAGAGCTAACCTATTAGTACTTACTGGGAACTAGCCTTTGGGGACTGGAAAATCATAATAGCCAATTAGCAGCACTTCTACCTTTGGCTTATTTAAAAAAACGACTCTAGAGCTCTAAGATTTCACAAGCATCTTTTGAGTTTACAATTTAGTCAATGCTACTCTGTAGTTTCTGAGGAGCTCTTGAAGAACTTTACTAAGATATTATAGAACTATAGAAAACGCCTATATTCACAGTGGACTTAACTCGCCACACCCAAGATAAAAATATGAATTTCTAGAGGTAATCTATGTGTAGCTCTAAGTTTGTGACTCACAACATCTGGGACCAAAGTTTTGGGGGTGTATTCTCCATCGGTGGCCTTGGCTGCTACTGGTATCTTCTTCTCTCTTGAAATTTGGCATTGGAGGGATCAATATGGCATGTTGTAACATATAGACCAGCCCCCTCCCCTCTACAAAATTCAGGACCAAATCCCTCATTCACACCCCCTTAGAAATCCTCAAATATAGGACCAAATCTCTCATCCATACTCATCTAGGAACTCTTAAATTCAGGACTAAATTTCTCAGTCACACCCCTTTAGTAAATTTCAATTAGAAAAAGGTTTGAATAAAATCATTTAGAATTTAACAGTTGCTAAATTTAACAGTCTGCATAATCCAACGCAGTTGGACTACGTGCATTTAGATAAGTTAAATGTTACTTAACAAGTTAAGTAACCAGTTATTCTGACCCCTGGGTTTTTCAACTCAAAGCCAAAAGGGAAATCCTTGCCATAAAAACAACTTTTGGATGCGAGACTAGTCACATGATTAAATATTACCAATAGTAGTGGAGGTCAACTTCCACAGGTCACTAAGCCTGTCTGGCGGGTGTTTGTTCAGAGAAATCGCGCGTTGGATATATGAGCCCAACGCAAGGGCGAATGGTTAGTCTTAAGGAAGGATTCGAATTGTCAAGATCAATTGCTCATGTTCACCTTTTTATGCAATAAGTCATTGAAGCTATTTTGTCAATAGTTGTATATTGTAAGTAAATAAACCTTATTGTATTTAATCATCTTCTGTCTATGTATTAGGGCATCAGGTACAGTTCCTCTAGCTTTCAGGCACGGTCCCAAGGAAATCTATATTTGTTTCAAGAGACCTCGAACAACACCGAGATGGTTCTGTCTCCCAGGTTGCCGGGGATTCTATACGAAGCCTTTTTATTTTATTAATAATTTAGCTCCCATATCCACATTAAACTATTAAGACTTAGAAGTGTCCCAAGCAACTCAACGCAAACCCCCTTTAAGATAAAATCATCAACACAAGCTTATTAATTAACAAAACCACCCCGTAACATATGGCGCGGACGGAAAAAGAAAGAAGCAAAAGGAACTAAAAGTACCTGCACAATGAATGCCTACTAACATAGACACATATGATTATTTACATTTTACTTTTTGATTTTTAAGTGCAGTGCAATTTTATCTCGCTTTTTGAATTTTTAGGTGCAGTGCGATTTTATTTCTATTTTTGCAGTTTTTTTTATATATATAGGTATACCCCATTCAAAAAATATCAAAATCTTTAAGAAATTAAAATAAAACAGTAATAAAATTAAAAAATTTTGAGATTATTTTAAACCGCATATTTAAAAAAAAAAAAAAAAAAAGACTACAATAAATATGGACCAGGAACAAGATGAAATATTAAAAGCGCAACAAATTATTGCAACTTCGGTAGAAATCGCAAGATCATTACCAGAATATGAAGGAGATACGGACGTTGATCAATTCAACATCCATTTAGGACAATTTGTGGAAATAACAAAAATTGACCTATAAGTATTAAAAAATATGTTACTATTAAGACTAAAAGGACAGGCGCTAACATTTCTAAAACAAATCGAAAACTCGATAGGTACAGAAGCAACTTCAACAATTAGCTCAATAGAATTATTGCAACAGGCCTTCCAGAAAAGATTCATTGACACAAGTTCATTGAATAAACTTAAACATGGCCTAGTTACGTTCGAACAGACCCAAAACGTTCGTGAGTACTTGCATAAGGTTAGAATCGCAACAGAAGCGCGATACGGTCCAGGAGAAGGGGAATTATATGAAAAAATCATACTAAATGCATTTAAACAAGGACTAAACCCAAAGTTATACCGCCTTTTGATAGCTAAAAATATTGATAACCTAGAGCTAGCAGTTCAGGAAATAGAAAGAGCCGTAGAAATTGATTCGATTGTCCTGCAGCATCAAAAACTGTCAATAAATGCTGTAGAAAGCAAAGCCCCTGTAAGATCAAGGGATTCCTCTCCGCGATTTTTCTCCCGAGAATCATCGCCCAAACCTGTGCGAAATCAAATGCGAACCACCACACCACCAAGACAAGTACGTTTTGCCCCCAATAATCAATTAAGGGCACAAACTAACAATGAACCATTAAGGTGCTACACATGTAGCCGATTAGGACATATCGCAAGAAATTGTGTTGCAAACAATAATAATCGACCAAACATTAGGGGAACGGGTAACCGTTTGTCCAGGGGGACAAACTATAGTGGGTACGCCCCAAGACGTAATCGAGGAAACACCTTTGTAACAAGAAATAATTATCCCACCCAAAATCAAAATTTCCAACGCAATACGTATCAATATCGAGGAGGGTATCGTGGAAGAACAAATCAACCCAGTAATAGTTGGAACAGAAATACAAGAGGAAATTACATCAGCCGACGGCAGCCATATAATAGCTCCATCTCAAATAATAACCAAGGAACCCAAAACAGAACAAATGAAAATTCTACATCTAACATCTGGGAATCCCAGGGAAACGATATAAGCCCCCAAAATTCGTAGGACCAAAATTTGGTGGCAAGATAATTTATAGGCCCCCCCCCCCCAGTAATAATACCATTTTTAAGTGCAAATAATAATAAGATGTTACCAGTATTTGAGAATTTCAACGCAGGGAATATTTATTTCTCAGCCCTTATAGATTCAGGAGCAACCGTAAATGTGATAAATTCATCAGTATTTAATAAATTACCAAACTATATTAAACGACGAATGAGCAATATCTGTCCCAATTTGTCAAGTGTAACCGGACACGACCTAGATGTGAAAGGCACTGTGTATCTAGCCTTGCACAAGGATAACAGAAATTTCTATACTCGATTTATAGTTTGTAAGAATTTTCCATACGAAGCGATAATAGGCGCAAATTTTGTAAAATCAAATAAAATATTATTAGATGTAGCAAATTCAAAGTTTATCTACCCAACGGATACCATATCAATGATAAATAACATACAAGCAAACAAAGTAAGGGAAAATATAGGTAACATGAAAGAGTATAGAAACAAACAAATTCAAGAAATTTGTTATTTATGGAAAAAACTTGAAAAAAAAGAAACTCCAGGAAAAAAACCAGCGGAGAATCTTCTAAATTCAATAAAAGAAGAAAATAACGAAAAATATTATGGATTTGTAGTGCGAAAAACAAAAATTCCCCCTAAATCAATTTAGAGGGTCCAAATATCACAAATGTTAGAACCAGTTAATAATAAAAATGAAATTTGGGTAGCATCGCCTTGGGAAGATCTCCCGAAATATTTAGTGTGTGAAGAACAAATTATAAATTACGAAAAGGGAGAAGGTTACATTTGGGTAACGAACACCCACGAAAACGACCTAATTACACTAAGTAAAGGTACATGTTTAGTAGAGATACAATTAGTATCGGAATCCGACATTAATAATTGGAAAAACTTGGAAAAAAACTACGTGAATAATATTAATGTTTACGTTGACAGAGAATATCCACTGACGCGATCTCAATTCCTTGAGAAATTCGAACTAAGTCACATAACCGACGTGTCATTAAAACAAAAATTATGCGACTTATTATGGGAATATAAAGATGTCTTTTCGACATCTGAAGATGACATAGGACTTATCCCATTTTATGAACACGCAATACAAACCACGGGGCCGCCAGTTGCAAAACAACCATACAGAATTCCTTATAAACATAAGGAATGGCTAATAAACAAAATACATGAACTCGAAAAAAATCAAATCATAAGGCCAAGCATAAGCCCATACTCTGCCCCCGTTATTTTAGTCCCGAAAAAGAATAATGACCTTAGATTAGTGGTAGATTATAGAGCTTTAAATAAACAGGTAGTAAGCGACAAATTTCCCCTACCTAGAATAGACGAAATTCTAGATTCAATATCAAATAAAAACAAAATATTTACTTCCCTAGATTTGACACAAGGTTATCATCAAGTAAAAATAGCTGAAGGCGATGTTTTTAAAACAGCTTTTTCAACTTCAGAATGTGGTTCTTATGAATACTTAAGAGTACCATTTGGACTAAAAACTAGTTCGAGTGCATTGTGTAGACCCCTCCTTCATTTACTAAGAGGCCTAAATAACATAATTCATTTTGTTGATGACGTCATAGCTATGGACAAAGACGCAGAGGACCATTTAGTGACCCTAGCAAAAGTGTTTGGGAAATTTAGAGAAGGCAATTTAAAATGTAGACCAGAAAAAGTAAATCTTTTTCAAACAAAACTAAAATTTTTAGGAGTAGTAACGCAAGGACAAATTTCCCCAGACCCTGAAAAAATAAAATCCGTTAAAAATATAAAGCCCCCCAAACAATTAAACAATTACGAGGAATCTTAGGATTAATGAGCTATTTCCGAAAATTTATAAGAAATTACGCACAAGTTGCAAAACCTTTAACGGACCTCACGAGAGGCAACCCACAAAAAATTGTGTGGTCTAATACAGCTCAGAATGCATTAGATCATTTAAAAAAGGCTCTAACCTCAGAACCTATTTTATCGCTACCTGACTTCCAAACAGGACAATTCGTTGTTACAACGGATGCCTCAAACAAGGGAATTGGGGCGATCCTCTCCCAAATAATAAAAGGGGAAGAAAGAGTGATAGCGTACGCTTCTCGCACCCTGACTTCTGGAGAAAGTAATTATTCTGCTACACAGCTTGAATTATTGTCGATTATCCACCATTTGGACAAGTTCAGACATTATTTGGTAGGCAGAAAATTTAAACTGCGTTCGGACCACAAAAGCCTGCAATATTTGCAAACTTTCAAAAAGCCAACGGGAATACTCGCGAGATGGATTTTGAAAATCCAAGACTTAGATTATGAATTTGAACATCTTAAGGGAAAACAAAATGCCCCATGTGATTATCTAAGTAGATTTCCAGATAATACCTCAGTAGAGAATGAAAATGAAGAAATCAACACAATAAAAGCAAAGTATGTTCCAAGAAAGAAAGGTTTAAAAATGAAATCGGTCGAGAATAATTCGGTTGAGAAGGAACAGAAAAACAGCCCACTTTCCTTGAATTCTATAAAAATATATCAAAAGAAAGATAATACTTGTGCTGCTATAATAGAATATTTCTTATATGATAAAGAGTTACCTGATGAAATGAAATCTTTTAAAAAAGAAATTGATAACTATTATTATGATTTCGACGAAAAAATACTATGTAGAATAATAACCGATACTGATAAAAGAAATCAAACTTCCGTTATACCAGTTTTACCCCAAATTTTGGAAAAACCCGCTTTTGAATTCTTTCATTCTGAAGTAGGAGGTCACTTGGGATTAGATAAGACATTTCATAGATTAAAACAATACTTTTTCGTTACTTCAGCCTTGACAAAGTTAAAGAATTATGTTAATAATTGTGAAACTTGTAATTTAAGAAAAAATCCTCAAGTCTACCCGAATCCAACGATAGGAAGAACGCCTACGGCCCGGTTTCCATTTGATATAGTTTCTTTTGATTTATATGGTACTAGCGGAGGACTACCCACGTCTAATGAAGGACACATCTATGTACTGTCAGTAATAGATCATTTTTCTGGTTTCACTTTTGCTAAACCATTAAAAAATCAAAGCGCCTATACAACGTCGAAAGCTCTCGCTAAAATATTCCTTAATTTCGGTATCCCCAATACAGTATTAAGCGATAACGGCCCTAATTTTGTATCGAAAGTAACCAAGGATTTAATGTCTTTCCTTCAAATAAATAAATTGGTATCGACCCCCTATCATCCACAGGCCAATGGGAAAATCGAGAACAGACACAAACTATTTTCTAATATTTTAAGTATTTATACGAAAGAAAATCGCAGGGATTGGCATGAAACCTTACCTTATTTAACAAATGTAATAAATACAGCTTACTCCCAGGTCATTCGCGATAACCCATTTTATATATTATTCGGACGAGACTTTAGAATCCCTTATAATGAAATTATAGAGTCACGACAATTTTATAATGATTCTCAAGATTATAAACAGGAATTTATCAATAGAATGAGGAAAACTTATAAACTTGTAAAACAAGAAATAGAAAGATCAAAAAGAAAGCAAGAAGCAAAGAATATTCCTAATGTCAAAGGTAAACTCGATTTCCAAGTAGGAGATTGCGTTTACTTAAAAAATGAACAATACAGAAAAAATTGACCCCAGCTATCGAACCGAAATATTATTACAGGATGTTGGGACTATTACAATCAAACAAGGTTGCAGACTTGTAACTAAAGAAACAACCGTCCAAACACCTCTAATCACAACCAGCACTAACGTCATGAGCCCAAAAATAATAAATTTTCAAGGAATAAACTTGTCCTTCACGATTCCGAACATAAATGATGAAGAATCTAAAACATCCATATGGCCAAAACTAGAAAAGATCAAAGGTACAATGCAATTAACAAAAATAAAGGAAGCGTTAGATATGTAAATACCCTTATTCACTAACGAAGACCAAAGATTGAAATACGTGGAGAGCCAATACGGTTTGTTCTCCCAAATTCATGGTATAATATTATAATCACTATATTCGTGGTATTTCTTATTTCACTAACAATAAGAGCGCTACTAACAAATTAACTATGGGAAACTGCTGAAGAGAAAAAGGATAAATAATGATGCAATTGAAGCACAAGAGATGCATCAATTGAACCCTATTGCTCCTGATGATATTTAAGCCATTTTAACAGGGAGGATGTAATAATCCGGGGAAATTGAGAGGTCTTTCTCCGTACGTAACATCCTTTCCCTACTGTAGAAATATTGTTGGTGTATAACAGCTAAAAGGCTATGATACAACATACTGTATTACTTTTTGGCATATACATCAAAAATATTCTTGGCAGAAAATCTTTATGTAAATATAGACCTCTAACAAGCACGAAAAAATTCGTTCCTATCTTTTTATGTGCAAGAGATTTAAGAGGTCATCTCTTGTAATTTTGCTGATCTATTTAAAAAAAAAACGTTCCAAGGCGTGATAATTGAAAGGCTATGATGCAAAATGTATTACTTTTCGACTAATCACGCATTGAAGGTTCAAATTTTTTTCGATTAAAGTATGATCCAGAACATTAAGATCTCTATATAATCTTACATACATATAACCCTCTTTAGTGCCGTGATTTTATATTTACATGTAATCATAATAATATAGTAATAGTGTAGTACCAATAAAACTATTTTCAGTTGCTATATGACCAAATTTACCTCACGTTACTTCAAATGTACCTGAAAATTATTAGAATTTAAAACTTCTTTTAAGAAATCGTACATTCGATTTCACTTTGAATGTTTGAAAAAAAAAATAATATTACTGTTATGCAATTATGTGCTATTATTATGCAATTTAAATTTACAATAATGCTTTACATTATCGTATCACTAGTACCATTTTATATGTTAACAACATGATTCTGCTTGGAAATTTTTATTACAGAATTTGGCGTACTACTAACATTGGCCAACAAAACGTCATGGTCAAAGACTACAAAACACCTATCATGATTTATCAACCACAGAAGAATGCCCAAGACACGTCTGATTCAACCGTACAACTATCACCCAAGCGACATCCCAAATAAAACCAACTACTTACTATCATCTTTCATTTCTGACTGAATAATGTAGACTAGAGAAGACGAAAGATCCAGCCAGCGGGTACAACCACAACATACCCACCACAACAACACCATTAGTGAACCCAATTCAACATGGAAACCCTCACAGACCTAATGAAGATTTAGAACAGGAGATCCTAAATCCTAATTTTTTAACTTAGGAATCAACTACCAAGTAAGGTCTTAAATAGTACTTCAGTCTACTGAATTAAATTAAGATAACGCCAAACAATAAAGATAACGCTTAAATGCAGAAGAGAGCGGGAGCAGGACAGAAGAACTGTAGTACCGGCCGTACCTTTGTACTTAAACTGCTGGGGATAGGTGATTCTGGGTCCCGCGCTTCCCATTTTGTAGAAGCGTAAAAACAAAAAGTCTTTACTTTTGATATGGTGATAAATTAGAAAATGACATTATATTTGTTCAATCAGTAAATAGGGCAAGGACACAAAAATTGTGATTGGTGTGAAACTAATATCCAGAACTAATAAGTGATGAACATTTAAAAAGTGCCAAATAGTGAATTATAAATTTAAGTAAATAAAAATGCCAGTGGAAATCTTTTTATATTACGTTGTGTATTTTTATTTTTATTGTTAAAATACCTGGGATCAATTAAAAATCAAATATAACAGTTCAAACTTCAAGTAAAAATAAAACAATTGGAACCAGGTATTCATGTGTAATAACAGTTAATGTCAAGTGTTGTGGTTAAATAATTTTTTTTAGTGCTAGGTGCAGGACATATATATATAAGGTGTAGGAAAAATATTTCTTAAATTTTAATCATCAACTACAAGGTTATGGAATTATAATAAAATTTTTATAGACAATAAGGAATAAATGCAATATTTAAAGAAAGAGATTAGACTGATTGATGAGGACATCAATTTACAATGGGAAAGGGGATATGTAACATATAGACCAGCCCCCTCCCCTCTACAAAGTTCAGGACCAAATCCCTCATTCACACCCCCTTAGAAATCCTCAAATATAGGACCAAATCTCTCATCCATACTCATCTAGGAACTCTTAAATTCAGGACTAAATTTCTCAGTCACACCCCTTAGAATTTAACAGTTGCTAAATTTAACAGTCTGCATAATCCAACGCAGTTGGACTACGTGCATTTAGATAAGTTAAATGTTACTTAACAAGTTAAGTAACCAGTTATTCTGACCCCTGGGTTTTTCAACTCAAAGCCAAAAGGGAAATCCTTGCCATAAAAACAACTTTTGGATGCGAGACTAGTCACATGATTAAATATTACCAATAGTAGTGGAGGTCAACTTCCACAGGTCACTAAGCCTGTCTGGCGGGTGTTTGTTCAGAGAAATCGCGCGTTGGATATATGAGCCCAACGCAAGGGCGAATAGTTAGTCTTAAGGAAGGATTCGAATTGTCAAGATCAATTGCTCATGTTCACCTTTTCATGCAATAAGTCATTGAAGCTGTTTTGTCAATAGTTGTATATTGTAAGTAAATAAACCTTATTGTATTTAATCATCTTCTGTCTATGTATTAGGGCATCAGGTACAGTTCCTCTAGCTTTCAGGCACGGTCCCAAGGGAATCTATATTTGTTTCAAGAGACCTCGAACAACACCGAGATGGTTCTGTCTCCCAGGTTGCCGGGGATTCTATACGAAGCCTTTTTATTTTATTAATAATTTAGCTCCCATATCCACATTAAACTATTAAGACTTAGAAGTGTCCCAAGCAACTCAACGCAAACCCCCTTTAAGATAAAATCATCAACACAAACTTATTAATTAACAAAACCACCCCGTAACAATGTAGTAGATTAATACTTAAGCAGAGTATGTGGGATAATGGAAGATGAGTACTTTAGTTGGATTAGGGGATAAGTGAATTGGAGAATTTTCTTTTTCAAACTAATATTACAACTCCATTATCTTCAAGTACACCTTTATCCTTAACATCTACATCTTGGGAGTCCAACACAGATGTTAAATTGGATATACTGGATTCAATACTCAAAGGTAGCTGTTCATGCTCATGTGATAGAGTAGAATTAGTAGAAGTTTCTTTGATCATGTTGACATGACTAGGCAAAGCATATTTAGCTTCTAGAACTAAGAGATGAAAAATAAGCAAAGTATGATAAAACATTCTCAATAATTAATAGCCCACCAAGACATAAAAAAACAGATGTGAAAAATGACATATAATATGAAAACTGAACAAACTAAAGCATCATAATTAGATAAATAGGAACCCATTTCACAAATTAGGATTTTATCTACAGATTGAATTGGGGCTTTAGATAGAGTGCAGGATTTGAAGAGTGGGAGGTTGTTAAGTATCCAGTATAAAGTTTTGAATATGTGTCTGTAAGTCTAAAATCCTTCCAGTGTATTTAGCTAACTAACAAAAAAGCCTTAGGCTCTAGTAGCTAAAGCACACGAAGGAAAATACCCTCACATCTTTTGTAGTCTTCATATAGTTCAGAAGTGACCTATCACTTTCTTCTCTTGGCGCAACACCTGCAGTGCCACCCTAACTGGTCTGCACCATTGAAGGAGTGTGGCTTGTAAGTGTGTGGAAAAAGTTCATGTTAACTTATTTGTATTATAAAATATCTTCAAATTCTTTTTTTTCTACTGAAAATACTATGACAAGAAAAATCTCAAGGCTCATGTGCATGTCATTGCTTTAAGTGGTTTTGTTTTTTGCACCATTTTTCACTACTAATACTCGTGTGGACATAACAGAAATATAGTTTTCACTTTTTCCACACGAAAATTCTGTTCCTCTCTGACCTACTCCTATAAATGCTGGGCATTCTTTTATAACTGAACATTTATAATAAACATCTCACCATTTAAACTTTTGTTTAAACTGGGGTTTTCTAGAAATATTTATGGAAATATCTACATATGGTAGCATAATCCCTTTAAAGATTTGCAAACACCATAAATATGGTGCTGATTTATGTAACACTAAAGTCTTTCCTTTTAAAAACTTAGGTCAATTTTAGGGGAATATTTGACACTGAGTGTATGGTTTTGTGTTTAATACTTAAATTATTTTGATGTGTTTTCCAAAAATTCATAATGCAAACTGAGTCCTACTATAAACGTTTAGTAATGCTATTTGAAAATTTTATATAATAATAATAATATATTTTCTGCTCAATTTACAGCAATGGAGATAAAAAAAGAAGAGTGAAAAAATAAATACCATCATCTACAAATACAAAATATTTACACTGCAATACCTACTATTTACTACTATAGTACAAGGACACTAATTTAATATTTTAAAATAGAACTGAAACAAGTTCTTTGAACAAAATAATTATTTTTGTAGAGAAATTTGCAAATTCCAGAATTTGCAGGAATTGTTGTCCATAATCCATTGCATGGTTTCAAGTATATTCTTTTTCATCTTGTTTTGGCTTCAGCATTTTCAAATTTTAAGGTTATGAAGTCCAATTAAATTGTAATTTGTTCTGGTTTTTCCCAATAAAATATTACTCAAAATATTTGATTATACAAAAACCAAATGCTTGAGATGTACCTTCACTGTCAAAACATGCAGAGCTCAGTTCCTTGTTGTCAGGTTCAAGTTTACATGGTCCTGAAAAACAGCCAATAGTACCCACAGGAACATCTTCCCTTTTAAAAGATATAAAATGGTTTGGACAGTCAAGAAGCTCCTTGTCATGACTTGGTAAAGACTCTTCAACTTCTGAAAGAAAGTGTAAATAAAAGGGACATCAAACACATTCAACACAAAAACTTAAAAAGCAAGACCAGCTGCTTCCCATTTTCAACACAATGGCCACAAGAAAGAATAATGACCCTTATAAGGAGAGAAATAAAACTATATTTGGCAAATAGCCAACACAAAATATTTAGAATTAGAGCTAAAACAGTTTTGAAAATTATCTAGCATGAAAGAGCCACCAAACAATAGGTGACAATAGGGCTTTTTCCTTTGAATGCTAGTCCTAGTTTTCTTAAAATTGTTCAATTAATCCTATTATTGCATCTTTTACACATTTCGTTTCAAATTCTATACTGGTAAAATGATTCAGAAAACTTGTGCATATACATGAGAGAAAATAGGTACCCCACTTCCTGTTTCAGAAACATTGACTTACCATAGCTGGTAATTGAAATATGTTTCCTTCCAATTCTAATGAAATAACTGAAAGATTATTACTTATTATATGAATTTTTTCTACCCCCCCCCCCCCTCCCCTGAAAAAAGATCTTCCTTTTTACCAGGGTGTCAATTGACAGCAAATACTGCCTAGAGACAAGCTTGTAATTTTAAGACACAACAAACATACAAATCAGACTACTAGAGATTAAACTATCATTGGATTCAATATGGCTTAATCTTGAATCTTAGAACAAGTATTGATTAAAATCAACAAACAAATCTCTGTGATGAAAATATTATTTACAATAAACATAAAGACTATGCTGTCTGGAAAATAAAACATGGAATATCTTTGGTAGGCTATCAATTAGATAATCACACTTAGCTATGCTGAAAAATAGCACATATTTATGAAAAAAGGACAAACAAACAGTGTTTTAAAAATAAGTGAATATGTGCAGGGTGGGAAAGGGGAAGTTGTCTAAAATCTACTAAAAAACCATAGAAAAAATCAATGTTTTGCACCCCTACTACTCAAAATCTATTGACTGCGCTATATAAAACTAGCAACACCTGAACAACTCTTGATAACAAGTTTGGGAAAACTGGGAAACTTGAGAGAATTTGGCCAAATTGACAAAAACCTGATGAAATTATGTGCTCTTTGTCAAGGAAATGATACAGATAAAAAGTGGCAAGATAAAGACAATAACAAACTTCACACAGTAAAAACCAACAGCTTGTGCATTAGCTGCCAAGAAGGGTACTTAGTGGTAACTGAAAAAAAAGAAGATAGCTTGGTGTATCCTCTTTAATCACCAACATGTACCTTATCATAAACTCCTTTTCTTTTTCTTGATTTATTTAAAAATCACAAAAAGATAATCACAGAAAACAAACAAATATCAAGTAATGTTATGAAAAATGATGAAGGTAATTTGGTTTAAGAAACTGCTTATTGTAAGAGACAGAAACTAGTCTCTATAATTAATATATAATTGTATTATTATAGATAATTATAATAAAACTAGTCCTTATAATTAATAGAAAATTATCAAAACAGAAAATAGTAAGAACAAATTTGTAAACTTAAGAGACTTTTTATCTCCCTGAACTGAAAAATATAACTAAAAATTTAGACTTTTGTGTAGCAAAATAACTTTTTCATTACCTAGCTTTTAGGCAGTAGCATGTTCTTTCTTTTTTGTTATTTTTACAGAGAACTTTAGGAGCAAGAGGAATAAGAGACAATAGCTTTCTTTTTAGTTTTTTACCAAAATCTTTATTGGATGACTTACCATTTTTAACAACAGCAGTCTCAGGAATAGTAATAGGCTCAGCCATGTTTGGAGCTTGTGTCACATCCATAATATTATCTACAAAATAAGTTAATGTCAGCTAAAAAAACATATAATACTAATTTACTATCAACAACACTTAGAAATGACACTCCAGTTTAAAATTGTCAACAAAACATACAGATTGTTATGTATTCACTATGATAGATTTTCAAACTGGTATTTTTCTCTAGTTTTTCACAACTTACTGAAAACAATTTTTTCTTTTATTTGTCATGTCTTTTTATAGTGCCTTGAATTTTCTTTGGAGCAATGCATGTATGATAATTTTCTTTAATGCATACATAATAAAATTACAGAATACTGACTTTTGTTAAATTGAAAAAGCAGCACTTTAATAATCATATTTAAAGCCCAAACTAGGATCCAGGAAACTGCATGTATGTAGAAGTTTAATTGTTTATTATAACCCAAGCACCTATAAAAAGAAAAAGCGATATGTACAAGCAAGCAAGCAATCACTCATACAAGGAAGAATAAATAAGACACTATAAATAAGACATTAATGCAAGCAAAGCAAGGTGAGTATTCTACATCTCCTCTTCTTTATAAGCTACTACTTCAAAGGTCAAAGGGAATGACAGGTTTGACTAACCGACCAGAATGAGTGGTATATCTGGTATCTCTCGGCATCTGGGTAGAGACATCCTCATTGCTCTATGGAGGTACAGCTATAGGCCCTGGAGTTCTAAGGGCAAGAGGAGACGTTAATGCTTGCTCTAGAGATGACAGATCCGAGAGTACTTGTGGCAACGGTGTGGTTCCAAATGGCGAGACGTTTCCAGCTCCAAATGATGGGCCATCGAAGATGGGTCTTGGTGAGGGATGAAGAGTATTATCTGTTTCGGTCCCTAGAGGATCATCATTTGGACTCATTCGGGGCCTGATGTGTCGTCAGTTCCTCCGATAAGTTGAGCCATTTTGAGTCTTCACCAGATATGAGCAGGGAGCATCTTCAAAAACTTTGATTAGCAATGCTCTTTCCCACCTCTTTTTGTCACTAAGTTTGACCCAAACTGGTTGCCCTTCCTTCAATGCAGTCAGTGATTTTGCTGTTCGGTCATGGTAAGATTTCTGAATTCCTTGTTTCTTTTGTTTGTTGAATTCAAACGACGAGTAAGGCACTATTTTTGGTTCGAGTTGTGATGAAATCACCGGTAGTACGGAACGAAGCTGGCGACTCATCAGCAATTCTGCAGGTGAGTGGTGACTATCATCAATCGGTGTGTTTCGATATTCAAGGATTGCTAAGTATGGATCCGATTTGTCCTCTAGTGCCTTTGACATGAGTTTTTTGGCAGTTTGGACTGTCTTTTCAACAAGTCCATAGCTTGTGGATATTTCGGACTGCTCGTTTCGTGGCTAAAGTCCCATAATTTGGCAAATTCTCGAATTCTGATGACAGAAAATTTGGAGCGTTATCAGATGTAAGTAATTTTGGTATTCCATGGCGACTAAATTGGCTCTTTAATTTAACAATGATAGCTGATGATGTCAATGAGTCAAGCTTATCAAGCTCAAAGACTCGACTATAGTAGTCGACAGTGATAAGATACTGGCGATTTTGCCAGTTGAAGATGTCAATGGCAATGTATTCCCAGGATAGCTTTGGGATCTCTGAGCATATAAGCGGCTCTTGCTGCTGCTTGTCATGAAAGGCATTCCATGCATCACACTGGGATATATATGAAGTGATATCTTTTGTGATACCAGGCCAGAATACGACAGTCCTAGCATGCTGCTTGGTTTTGGTGATGCCAAGATGTGATACATGCAATTGTTGTAGGATCTCATGCTGCATGGATGGGGGCACTACAACTCTTGTCCCCTTCAAGATTATGCCTTGGTTGACTACAAGTTCGTCTCAGTAGTTCCAGAAAGCCAAACAGCTGGAATCACACTATCCCCGTCCCACACTAAACAAAACCAACAGTATCCTGACAAGCTATACCAACGGGAAGTTGAACATATATGGAGTGTGTGAAGCTGAAATACAATACAAAGATAGGCCTGGACAGAAGCACAAATTCTTCGTGGTTGACACTCAGAAAGTGCCAATAATTAGTAGGCAAACCAGTGTTGATCTTGGTCTTGTCAAATTCATATTTGATGTGCAAACAATGCAACCTTGCCCTGATCGAATCAAGATCATGATAGACCAATACGCTGATGTCTTTGAGGGTATTGGCCAACTTCCTGGCGTGTGTAAGCTGACGCTGAAGGAAGGAGCAGTTCCTACAGTTCAACCCCCAAAACGTGTACCATTTGCATTAGAGAAAAGATTAAAGGCTGAACTGGATCGCCTGGAACAGATGAAAATCATTGAGAAAGTTACAAAGCCTACTGACTGGGTTAATTCTGTTGTAATAGTGGAGAAAGCAAATGGGAACTTAAGGATATGTCTGGACCCCATGAACCTGAACAAGAACCTAAAAAGACCACATTATCCAATCCCAACATTCGGGAGCATCACCCAGAGGTGTGCTGGAGCTAAGATTTTCTCCAAACTCAATGCCACTAGTGGATTCTGGTCAATGATGCTTGATGATGAATCATCCGACTTGACAACTTTTAACACCATCTATGGTCGTTACAAATTCAAAAGGTATCCCTTTGGCCTAAACTCAGCACAAGACGATTTCCAGAGAAAAATGGAAGAGGCCTTTGAAAACCTCAATCTAGGCCTAATAGTCGATGACATAGTCATTTGTGGTGCTGATGATAGAGAACACGACGAAAGACTGAAGGCAGCACTAGAACGTGCGCGTGAGAAAAATGTGAAGTTTAACCAAGAGAAATGTGTGTTTGGTGCAGAGAGCATCCCATACTTTGGGCATCTTCTGACCTCGGAAGGAATAAAGCCCGACCCCGAAAAAACTCGGGCTATTACGGAAATGCCACCGCCAGAAAACAGCGAGCAGCTTCAAAAACTTCTAGGCATGCTTAACTACTTGTCGAGGTACATACCAAACTTGTCCTCATTAAACAAAAGCCTAAGAGAGCTAGCACAGGCTGATGAGTACAAATGGAAACCAGCTCATGAAAAGGCATTTTCAAAGACAAAGTCAGCCCTTTGCAGCAACTTAGCATACTTTGACCCAAAGTGCAAAAACATAGAGGTAAAAGTAGATGCATCAAAGCATGGTCTAGGTGCAGCACTAGCAGTTGACAATAATGTTGTCACCTTTGGCTCACGTTCAATGAGTGAAACCGAGCAGCAGTATTCACAAATAGAGAAGGAATTGCTGGCAGTTGTATTTGGATGCAAGCATTTCCACCAGTATATATATGGCAGAACCGTAACAATAACAACAGACCACAAACCTCTAGAAAGCATCCTTGTAAAACCGATATCCAAAGCACCGCCACGGCTACAACGCATGATGCTGTCAATACAGCCATATAGTTTGAAATTTGTATACAGACCAGGTTCTGAAATACCTGTGGCTGACACCCTGTCAAGGTTGCACACACCTGACCTCAACAATGAAAACGAGAAACAAGTAGAAGTCTTTGTCCATACACTCTTCAAAAACTTTGATTGGCAATGCTCTTTCCCACCTCTTTTTGTCACTAAGTTTGACCCAAACTGGTTGCCCTTCCTTCAATGCAGTCAGTGATTTTGCCTGTTATCAAGCAGTGATTTTGAAGGGGACAACATCTCTCATATTCCTTAAATGGAAGTATGTTGGCATCTGCTCCTGTATCAAGCTTGAAGCTGATGTACTTCTTTTGTGTACTGAAGTACAGATCAATGTGATGGTCTTTGGTTTGATTCATTGAATGAATTGAATCAATATACAACTCGCTTCCCGAGCAAGGGGAGAAGTCTAATGCATGTATATCCTGAGAACCAGAGCTTGTTCCTGCAATTCCTAGCTGGTGAACTGTTTTACTCTTGCAAACTCTAGCATAATGGTTGATCTTACCACACTTCAAGCATGTTTTTCCTTTTGCGGGGCACTTGTGTCCACGGGAATATTGTCCACCACACATATAACATTCAGGATATTTGTTCACAACATCGACTTCTTGTTTGATAGCTGTCTTGTGCTCTGCCTCATTCATAGTTAGTAGCTGTGCTTGGGTTTCTCCCATTGTCCGGCTTGTGTTAATGGCAATAGTGAGAGTGAGTGTTGATCCTTGTGTAAGCAACTTTTCTCTGATTCTGTCATTTCTTATACCAAAAACTAGCCTGTCCCTGACCATTTCATCTTCCGAATTCCCAAATGAGCAGTCTTTTGCTAAGATCTTGAGACTTGTTACATATTGTTCAACTGTCTCTATAGCATCCTGGTTCCTTTTGTGAAATTTGTATCTGGCAAAAATGGGGTTTGCCATTGGTTCCACATAAGTGTCAGACTTTTCCAGGTATGCAGATACATTCTGTTCTGAGTCAGCAATAGTGAAGGTGTTAAATATATCCCTGCCTTTTTCACCAACCCATATGAGCAAGTATGAGCATTTCACAGTTTCTGCTTTACCACTAAGGGGGCCACTGAACATTAATTTTGCATGCTGCTTAAATCTATTCCATGAATGTTTCAAGTTTTGTGAATTCCAGTCGATCGTTGGTGTTGAGCAATGAACTGAATCCATCTTTACTTGGTTATTTCTGACACCATGTAGAAGTTTAATCATTTATTATAACCCAAGCACTTATAAAAAGAAAAAGCGATATGTACAAGCAAGCAAGCAATGACTCATACAAGGAAGAATAAATAAGACACTATAAATAAGACACTAATGCAAGCAAAGCAAGGTGAGTATTCTACAATGTCAGTTTAGGCACAAACCTTGTCTCAAGTCAAGTGCTTCCAAAATTACTTTGATGAAAGGCTTATTGATGGTTTTAATGATTAAGAAAACTAAAACATTTAATAAAGCTTAAAAAATAATTTATTGCTTACTTCACTTATTGCTTACTTGTAAAACATTTACCCTTACTTACTGCAGCAAAAACAAGAAGCCAAAACTGGCTTATAATAAAGGCTAGAGAAAATTGTACAGTACTTTTAAACAACAAAAAAACAAGGTTTTTTCTAGATTGAGCATTCTTCCATTGTTGTAATTTATTCTTAAGGCCTATGCTTTATGTTCATGAGGCCTATGTGAATTTCTATTTTAATTGTGCTTCAGTTTCAATTTTAATTTTAATTCAATTTTGGATTGTGTAATCCATTTAAATTGATTATAATTGTTGATATATATATATATATATATATATATATATATATATATATATATATATATATATATATATCATGAAAAGAGAAATCACCAATGCAACAGCACAAACACAAAAAAAAAGAAAAAAAAAGAGAGAGACAGAAGGAGAAAAGGAAGACTGACTTCCTAAATTAGTGATTAATATAGACCAGCACTTGAACGAGGCCTTAACCCTACTCATCCATACAATCACATAGGTCAAACAGCATAGCCATACACAATCAACCATAAAGAATAATCCATGGACAGGCAGTCATGTCGTCAATAAGTATAAGTCGTCATTTACCAAACAATAGAAAAAATAATAAAGACAAATAATTCAGAGGCAACAACCCAACACAAGGGCTCATCAGGAGAATACACTGGCCTATAGGGTTTCGCCACTTTAAATTCTCTACCCAGCCAAGTGTTGTGGCTACCACAGAATATCCATGGCATCCCCATGTCAGGTATCACCCCCAAAATACATGCCTATGAAAGAAAAAAAAAACAACAGCAAATGTAAAACAACCAAGTAACAACAAAACAAACTTATCCTGTTAATATATCCCTCTTTTTAGCAACAATAGGTAAACTAAATATAATAAATTTTACCCTAATGTGCAAATAACCTTTGATGATCTTGAAAAATATGTGTGTTATAAAACTGAAACCATACAAAATAGATCTTTTGCTTAATTGAAGTACAAAAATTTTTTTTTCAGCTTCATAACATTACTCAATCTAATTTTATAAGGTTTTAAAGATATGCAAATACATTTCCTAAATTTTGCAAAAACATTGATTTGGCTCAAAGTTCTACTCAAATAACAGGAATTGTATTTTCAGAACTAAAAGCAGAGAAAAATCAACTAGTAACTGAAAATTAAGGTAAAATATTGTTTTGTAATAATTTCAATGTGTGTAGACCTGTCATATAGGCAAATATCAGGGCCCTCTAGAGGACAAAGGAGTGGAGGTGGGTACTTTAAAAACCTTCCCAGAACATATTTTTGTCAATGTTGATATTACCTGAACAATTGTTTTGGGTCATGAGACTATTGTTAATAGATGCATTTTGACTTTTTGAACATCTTTCTCTCTTTCAAAACTACCATAAACTCACCATTATGGAGTTATTATATATTTGCCCATTAGGAGAGGGAGGGGGTAAAGCATAGCATATATTATATATAGCAATGGTTAGTTTACATATTTAATACATGCTATGCTTTACCCCCACCCACCTAATGTGCAAATATATACCCCAAATTTGTTTCTAAACTATTACAGGTTTTCAATTTCAAACATCTAATCAACAAAAACAGAAATTATTGCAATTCTATATGTGTAAATACAAGAATATTTGGACTGGAATAACTCCATAACAGTGAGTTTGCAGTAGTTATGCAAGAGAGAAAAGATAATCCAAAAGTCAAAATGTATCTATTAATAATAGTTTCATGACCCAAAACAACTGTTCAGGTAATATCAACATGGAACCATATTTTAGCCTGTAGACTCATCCCTGGAAGTTTCTTTTTCCTAACCTAAACCCTTTCCTAGATAAGAAGTAGTCAATTAACTAAAATTTTTCTAGTATATATATATATATATATATATATATATATATATATATATATATATATATATATATATATATATATATATATATATATATATATATATATATATATATATATATATATATATATATATATATATATATATATATATATATATATATATATATATATATATATATATATATATATATATATATATATATATATATATATATATATATATATATATAGGGTAAGACAACCAGTACTGGGACACTTTGATCACTCCACCTATTCTGGGACAGAATCTTTGATTGGATTACAACATGTCCAATACTGGGACAAAAGACTTTAATCTTGGACACCCAATCTATACATTTTTCTGGGTTACTTCCAAAAAACCTGTTGTCTTTTATCCCAGTATTGGACATGTTGCAATCCAACCAACGATTCTGTCCCAGAATAGGCAGAGTGATTGAAGTGTCCCAATACTGGTTGTCTTACCCCTATAGTAAAACTCTAGTTAATTGACTTCTTGCTATCTCGGAAAGGGTTTAGGCTAGGAAAATGAGTCTTTCAGGAATGGGTCTACAGGCTAAAGTATGTCCCAGGAAGGTATTTTAAAGTACCCATATCCACTCCTTCTCCCTCTAGAGGGCCCTGAAATTTGCCTACATGACAGGTCTATACCTAATGAAATTTTGACAAAATAACATTTTACCTTAATTCTCAGTTAGTAGTTCCTTTTTCTCTGCCTTTAGTTCTGAAATTACAATTCCTGCTATTTGGGTAGAATTTTGAGCCATATCAATATTTTTTTTTCAAAATTTAGGAAATGTATTTGCATATCTTTAAAACCTTATAAAATGGAACTGAGCAAAGTTATGAAGCCAAAAACAGTTTTTTTGTACATCAATTAAGCAGAAGATCTATTTTGCAAGGTTTCACTTTTATAACACACATATTTAAAAGGTCATCATAGGTCAGGGCCCTCTAGAGGGAGAAGAAGTGGAGGTAGTTGCTTCAAAACCCCTTCCAGGGACATACTTTAGTCTGTAGATGCAACCCTGAAAGTTTCATTTTCCTAACCTAAAACCTTTCTAAGATAGCAAGAAGTCAATTAACTAGAATTTTACTGGCCTATCCTCATGAGACATTTAACTTGCTAAAACTTTAAAGCTAAAACTAACAGCCAAAATCTCTTTCCACCAGCATTCTGGTTTCGCTTTCAAAGTATAATATTTTTTCTTTTTACAAATATTGGTATAACATATGTCTACTAGCCTAGTTCAAACAATGGAAATTAAGTGGCCTATAGATAAATAGGCTTTCTTTTTCAGCTGCGTAAATAAGGCCACTTCTTTTTAGAGAATGTTTGAAATAATCAAAAAAAGTGGAAACAATTGAGCATAAAATAAAAAGGCTACATATTAGACCAACTAGTAATATGCTACAGCGTGTTCCAGCTGAGACAAAAAGTAACTAAAAGTTACGGAAAAGTTACTAAAAGTAACTTTTTCCGTTCCAGCTGAGGCTATTTAGCAGCTGGAACGACAGAAAAGTTACTTCAAAGTAACTGTTTCAGTAACTTTTACTAAAGATAGTTAACGAGCATCTTTAGTTAAGTAACTTAGCATCATTATCATTACTACAATAATATAAAACTTTCATGATGGCTAACACACAAAAGTTTGAAGACTATGAGCCTTTATGCAGGGAAGAGAATGGAACTGCAATTGTTAAAAGAACCAGTGATGGTAAATAATCTTATTTTGACCTTAAAATGATTTTTGATAAAAAATTCATTGGTAAAGTTCCAAACATTAATGTGATCTGCTGGGCATATCTAGAGAAGCTTGGTTGAATAGTTTGTTGGGGGTGAAGTCTTCAGGTCTTGCTTTAGGAAGCTTCTAATTATATTCCTGTAATCCTTGGACAGTTGCTAGCCTATCCAAAGTCAGTGGTAAATTGTTTTGTAGAGATGGCATAGCCTAGAGTGAGCAATATGTCTAATTGTCCAGAAAAAAATGTATATAGTTCAAAGAAAGCTTAGTTCAATCCCACTTGACAGAAAGAAACATTGTGTTACTCTGGAAGCTGATTTAAAACATTTAATGATAATTACTTAAGCTAGCCTTGGCTAGATTGAATCCTGTAATTCATTGAAGTGCTTCAAAAAACTTTGCAGTTTATTGGTAGCCTGTAACAACTTTTTAATATTAATTTATAGATACATTTGAACCCTCCTAGCAAAGTTTCTTGTAGGCTACTCCAGGCTTGAAAACCTAAGCTTAGGAGTTTAAGGCCTGGTGTTGCTGATATTTTGGTTGTGATAAGGGTCAATGGTGTGACTCTGTAAGCTTAGCCACAGTACACCTAGCTATAATGATTAGCCGACCTGGAGAAATTTAGAGGAAAAACTTAAGAAGAATCAAATGTTTTTTGTACTCAAATGAATTCAAATGAAGAATCAATGTTTTGTAACACTCCCAGCTACAGACATTGAATCAGGATATCACTTACTGTGCAATGGTGACAATTTTTTTTTCTTTTTTAAGTAGGCCTAACTTCTTGCTACATAAGAAAATAGGGTCAAAACTAGTAGGCTATGCAATTATGCAAAATAATGTGAAACTCAAACCCTCATGTATTGCTATCAAAATAGGAATTGAGAAGAATTGTATACATCAATGCATAACAAAAAATCTAAGCTATGCATCAATATGGTTGTTAGGTACTTGTGTGTTATTCAGAACACACTCAATAAGTAAAGATAGGTTCTTTTGTGAAACAAACTATGATGCAATTACATTTAAATTAATATTTATATATAGAGGTGGTTAGGTTAGGTATTTGATATAATGCACCCCCCCCCTTCTCCTAATGTGCAAATAAGGTTTTGGAATTTAGGCTAAGAGATTGGTTAGATAAAGAGGAAATACTGAGTCCAGTACAAGTGGGATTCAGATTGACATTCAGCACTATTGACCATATTTTTACTTTGGAAATATTGAGATAGAAAAATGGTTGGCTATTTGTATCTTTTTAGACCTGGGAAGTGCTTTTGATTCAGTAAATAGGACGTTGTTAATTGAAAGCCTTTTTGAAATAGGCTTGCCATCTTGTTTTGTAGCAATAATAGCAGCTATGTATAGGAGGGTGAAGTTTGTTGTAAAGGTGATGGGGAAATTTTCTAGACTAGTTATGTCTCATTTGGGTGTGAAACAAGGATATACTTTATCCCCAAAGCTTTTCTCCTTGTTTGTTAATGATTTAGACAGTTTTATGAAAAAATAATGGAGCCCCATTTGTATCTTTGGATTGGTTCAGGCTATCATGTATATTATTTGTAGATGATATAGTAGTAGTGGTGGTAATTTCAACTATTTATTCCACAGCCTTTCTGATTCAGGGGTCATTCTTAAAGAATTGGGACAAAACTTAAGATTTAGTATAAAAGGCAAGTTATTAATAAGGGGACAAACCCCTTCATATACATAATAAAAAAATATAAGAGTATAAAAGTTTGTTATGTAAGTTAATTCTTAAGTTATGTATATTTTTTACTAATAAAAACGTTTGTTAAAAATTAATAGTTCTAGTTGCCTTTTTAAGTAACCGAAAAATTGGAGGGCAACTAGGCCTCCTTCCCCACCCCTTATTTATCAAAATCGTCTGATCAAAACTAAGAGAAAGCCGTTTAGCCAAAAAAAAATAAATTAATATGCAAATTTCATTTTAATAATTTATGTGTGGAGAGCCAAAATCAAAAATGTTCAGAAATTAAATAAAAAAAACTAGTTTTTTAAACTGAAAGTAAGGAGCAATATTAAAACTTAAAACAAACAGAAATTACTCTGTATATGAAATGGGTTGTCCCCTCTGCAATTCCTTGCTCTTTATGCTAAAGTTTGATTCTTTGCCACAATTCTACTTTTTAAAACAATTAAAAACTTTAGCGTAAAGAGTGAGGGATTGCAGAGGGGACAACCCATTTCATATATGGAGTAATTTCTGTTCATTTTAAGTTTTAATATTGCTCCTTACTTTCAGTTTAAAAAACTTTTTTTTTTATTTAATCTTTGTTTAGGGATTAAGCATAGGGAATCATGTTCGAGGAGTTAGCTTAGTAAGAGTTTATTTATGGGTGTTTCTGAATTCATAAAGTGTTTGAAAGTTTATTTGCTTGTTTAAGTTGTTTGCAAGTTTGTTTGCTTTTTTATGTTGTTTGGAATTAGGTGCTTGTATAAAGTTGCATGTGTTTGCTATGGCCTGCAGGCTTTTTTGCAAATAAATCTTATCTATGATATTTTGCCTTTTTTTTATCAAATAAATAAATATAATACAGAATTTGTAGAACAGACAGAGAAGTTGAACAAATAGGCAAAACAATAAATGTGTTTTTATTCCCTTCACTGCCTGTGTCAATAGAAAAGCCAGGGATTTACTGTTTTCATTCCCTGGAAATTAGTCTTATACCTGGTTCCAAAAGTGAGATTGAATTTGTCAAAGCTTGGAGGTTTATTCCTCCTGTCTGTTTAAAAAAAACAGATGCATAATTGAAGTTTTGTTCATTTCTATCTTACATTTCATGGGCATCCATGGTATTTCTTCTTTTATTAATCTGTCTTGTTTCTTTTCTGCAGGATTTTTTTTATCTCATTTTTAGAAAGATACAAATTTTTATTTACAAATTACTTATACTAGAAGCACATTTTCAAGACTTTGACCTAACTTAGGATCCCTTGTTTTAAAGGCATGATTGAATTTCTTGAAGCTAGAAATTTCTTTTGTGGCAAATTCCATGGTAAATATTTAGTTTACCCCTTTTGCAACTTAATAGTGGTAAAATAGGTAAGATTGTAAATTTTTAGTGACTGCAATATATTTCACCTATTGCTAGTTGCAGTAGAAAGGAAAGCCACTGGTAAGGACCCCCAAAGAATTATTTCAGATTATTTTAAAAAGGCTTTACTACCCATAAAGCTGGTATAACTGGAGAAGGGGCTTCTCATGAATTAATGACTTTAAAAGCTATACATTATAATAAAAATGCACATTTTTATGCAGAAAGGCAGCAAGTTATTTATTACTAATCAACTACAGTAGGTATATCTATTGCTTTCTTTAACCATCAATAAAGATAAAATGCATGCTGAAAACTGAATGCTCTTTGGAAACTTTCTTTAGACACACTAATTGTGAGATGCATATCAACAAAATTCCAACAGGGTTTGTATTTGCTTAAGATTTACAAACAAGCATATTGAATGCTTAATTTTGTGATATCCTAATCTCTAAACAGTAAACTAGATTCCTTACATTTCCTAATAGTTTTCCACCAGCTCATTTCAGCAAAATCATTTGTAATGACAATACACCCTTTGCTTGGGTGGCCTGGCCTCTCCAAAATGAAAGACAACTGCTAGTAGGCTAAGCTAGTTCTGCTTGAAATTTGCCATATGAGTTAAGGTATCAGTGAGATGGATTACGTTTTTTGCCGCATTTTTAACTGGATTATGAAGCCCATCTCTAAGTTGAACAGAAGATGAATTTTATCCATCTTTTGTTGGTTTCACAAGGATTTTAGTTGAACTTGAATCCTTGTGAAAATGGCCCCTAAGAAACTTTTATAAGATATTAAAAACTTCAGGGTGAAAAATGAGTTATTAAGGAGGGGGAAGCTACCCTCATTTATGAATCATTAAAGAATTTACTGTAGCTACTAGCCCCTGACAAATCTTGGAAACACAAACTTTAGATGCCAAGTATAATAAAACAAAGATGTTATTATCCTTGACATTGCAAGTTACTCAGAATTACAATGGACACCACCGAATTAAGCATTTATGTTTGCACTAATTTGTTGTAAATTCAGAAAAGCAAGTTAATGTTTACATTCCATCAGAAATTTGTAATTTTGCAACAAGCCAACAACTGCATCCATAACCAAAATGATAAGATGCTTATCAATGCATTTCTGAGGAAAAAAAAATATTTGATGGGAGAATTTTCTGCAGGAAAAATTCTCCACAAAGAGGAAATTCTAGCTAGGAAAAGTTATGTGATTTGATTTCCCCTCCACAATACTCTACTCTGTATGCTACAGTTTGACCTTTTGTCTTAATTCTTTAACTCTCTAAACACAAGGGCCATTTAAATAAAATCAGAAACTTTTAAGTCCTAAAAAACTGTTTCTATGTAATATAAAGAAATAACAAATAATTGGCATTGGGTGAAACTAATGTTACCAGATAGTACACGAGAAATTGGGCAACATCGTTCTTTTCCAAATTGGGTTTTGTTTAAAATAATATGTATTTTTCAAGAAAATCCTGACATTATGGGAATGATGGGAACCATTTTTGGAATTAACATATCAAATAGCATGAAACTTGGCAAAGTACTTTACGGAATTTTCAAAACTGTAATTTTGGAGGCCTATGTTATCTATGAGTAAATTTATTAATGCCAAACCTGAAAAAAATTAATTCCAAGAAATTAGAAGTTTATTCTATAAAGACAGTGATAGGTGATGTAGCCTATATGATTATTTCTGCTATTTAACCAACATTCCTTCTTGGGAAAAAAGAAAATAACTAAATGAAAACCATAAAATAGCCTAAACTCAAAAACATAGTCAAATAAAGAATATTTCTGCTATTTAACCAGCAAAACAAAATTAGCTAAATAGAAAGCATAAAACAAACCATAGCCAAAAGCCAGGAAGCAAAAAGAGACTTGTTGGTTGTACAGGCTGTCAGGTATTTAGTCAAAATGTTCCTATTGGGTTAGTTGGTCTATACATATGGTAAACTTTTTCTTCAAATATGCACATCAAAATACACAATGATTGTATACAAGATGATGAATAACAACATAATCGAAGGTTACAACAATAAATGACTTTGTAGCAAAACAAAATAATGTATTTTTAAATAAAATCAGAATCCTTTTTTCTTGGTCCTAAAAAACTGTTTCTATGTAATAAAAAAAATTACAAATTATTAGTCAACATAATACTTGTCTCCACTCCAACATTCATTTATACATATACCCCACAATAGAGAAAATGGGGTAGCTAAGTAGTAATGCTATTTGGTAGTTGCTGCTAAAGTGTCAGCAGCTTTCGGAATTCTATTTAATTGTGCTATTGGCAGCTTTGGAACTTTGTCCATACCTGAATATACAAGATTGTGTCTAGAAAAATAATAACTTGCAAGATTAAATTGAATATTATATTACAACTTACCACCATTTTTCTTCATTTTCATCTGATCCTACATCAGTATCCATTATTTCATCTATAAGCAACTGTAGAACTAAATGATGTTGTGCCATTTCTGATGTACCACTGGCAGAGTTGAAGATTTGATTGATTCATTGTATGAAGATTTGAAAAAAGCTGTAAAATTGTAAAATCTAAAATTGTTTCTAGCTGAGATAATCTATTGAATTTTTGAAGTTATTTGATATTTTAGGATTTTGTAAGATATCTGTTTCAATAATAGTGAGTGTTTTGAAGAGTATCAAGTATTTGAGATGAAAGGAATGCATACAAAGTCTATAGGTTCAGTTATTTTTGTTTTCTACCTATCAAAAGACAACAGTTTTTGAACAGCCATCAGAAGAGAGAAATTTCCCTTCACAGAAAAATCCTAAATCAGCCATTGAATTTTTATGCACCCATCTCTATGCTATATTTTTCATGAATTTTGGAATATTTGATGGATGCTGTAAAATTTTGTTCCTTTATTGTGCTTTGAGTAAATCATTTTTATCTTGGACTGTGGTCTCAAAGAAAGCCTAGATTTAATTAGAAGCAAATACAGTAAACTGAAAACTGTGTTGTGACTACTCTGCTTTATAAAGGTTAAACTTGGTGAACTGAATATTTCAAATATATGTCATCCACTTTACTCTAAATTAAATCCTACCTGCAAGTTTCTGTTTCTTTCTCTTGTTAAGTTTAGGTCATGGGCCTAAGTATGAGCCTGATTTGGTTATTAAACAAGTTTCTGAAAATCATATTGCCCTAACAACAAAATGTTCCATGTTCACAAATTAATGCCCAAGAAAACATTTTTAATTATCATGAAAAATTGGCATTTTTTATATAGCTTATACCTTTGATATGATACAAGTTTAACCTATTCATAAGCAAATACAATAAAATTATGCAAATAAATAAAAAAATAAATTCCATAAAAATGAAGACATGAAACCCTTACAATTTTCTATGAATAAGCTGAAATCAGTCAAGTATAAAATAAAACAAAATCCAGGACAAAACCAAAGTCTTTCTGCTATGCTAATTCACAAATGGTACTAATTTACAAAACTGTAAATGGGAGGAGGAAGGGAATGTATTTTGAAAATCTGAGGGGGGGGGGTTCCTTGATGGATGTACCAAAATATATATATTTCAATGAAAATTCCCAAAGTATTTTGTCAAATCTAAGGGAACTCCCTCTCATTTGATGCATATCCATTATTAAAAAATCATTTAGTAAGCTCAAATACTTTTCAAGATAGCCTAGTGAAAAGGCCATCCTTTGGAAATTTTAACTAGCCTAGTCTAAAATTCTAACCTTAATAGTTCAACTGAATGAAAGAAAGTGATAGGTCTAAGCCAAAGAGTTTCAATAATCAACACTACTGTATGCTATCTCAGACACTAATGCACTGAAATTAATATAGAAACAGGATATTTAAACCAAATCTAGGTTAATGCCCACAGATTTATTGCAATATTAATAACTTTCCATAATGAATTTGGCATTAAGTTATTTATGCAGCATTCTGCTTTTCTTTTTGTGAACAATGTAGGTCAATTTTATGCAGTGGGTTAAATTCAAGATATAGGTTAGGCTAGCTTAATCAATCAGGAAACAATGCAGAAAAAATAATTGTGGTAAAATTCTAGTTTAGCTACTGTTTGCTATCTTGGCAAGAGGTTACGTTATTCAAATTATACCCAAGACAAACAAGTTTAAACATGCAACTAGCCTAGAATATCCTATTCATACACCCCTAGAGTGTATCTAATTTTTTTGATTTCAAGATCAGTTCCAAAATATTCTAAGAGTTTCCTCTACTGGTCAGTGGTCTTAGCTACAATATTTACAAGGACTTATGCACAGGAAGTTATTCTAAATTCAGACTAAATGAGTCTAAAACAAATGTTTTATCAAAATCTTGGTCGTAATATTTTTTCTATCTGAATAAGACCTTAGTTACTTCAAAAGCCGTTCCTGGTGAATGTAAAATACAAGTAACTTCTCTAGTTACTTTAAAGTTACTTGATTTTTCATCTGGAACACCCTAACAAGTCTTTTCTTCTTTATATTAAGTTGACGTCGACGTTAACTCCTTTCTTTCTGTTCAGCCTAGAGGACGTTCTATGGCAAATTGGTTCTCACTTCTTAATGAATAGTAGGAGGAAATCTTCTTTCTTGAATCTATAATTCAAATGTTCTTTACTCTTGTAATTCTTGTTAGAAACTGTATGACACGACTAGCTATCCGACAATTTTCTTCTTCACTATCAAATCCTCCTAATAACATACATAGGCTCGGCTGCCCTTTCTTCTGTCTGAAAAATTCGGTTATTTGACGTCTCTCTTGTTCGCTTTCACGGCACATTATCATTAAGTGTTCTATAGTTTCTGATGCACCACACTTAGGACATTCCTCACTCTGTCCCAAAAATTTTGCTTTATGAAGTCCAACTCCAGCATGGTGTGATCGGAGTCGAAACAGTTTCTTTGCTACATATCTATTGAGTTCTTTATACACCTTTGTTTCTATATTTCTTTGTTTTTTCATTGTCACAAAAAGATTCCCAGTCAAATCTCTATTCACTTTAAAATCCCTGATAATCAATCTCTTTAATCATTTTATCAAATATCATAACTTCGTAAGGAGTGTCCATGCCGGTTACTAGTGTTCCTGACTCAACTGCGGATTTGGCCTTGAAATCTGCTATTTCATTTCCAGAAATCCCAATGTGGGCGGGAGTCCACCAAATAACTACTTTCTTCTTGTTTTATGTCTTTTAGTTTAATGTAGCATATAAGGACAGCTCTATTTGGTTTTGCCATAGTATTAGAATTTAAAACTGCCTTGAATCGCACTTTTTGAATCAGAGCAAATGATCACCGTGTCCTCTTCAACAGGTTCCTCAATGAACTCCAGCACCTTTTTAATAGCGTAAACTTCTGCCAGAAATACATTGCTCTCTGGAGGTAATTTAAATTTTTGGACACCGTTTTAAAAGGGCACCAAAATGCTGCTCCTACGTGCTTCATTTCATTTACTTTCGATCCGTCAGTGAATAATGGAAGGTATCCCTTGTACTCTTTGTCCACCATAATGCAGAATGCCATGTCCACTGAGGTATCTTGGTCCATATTGAATTCTAATCTTGAACTGATCCTGTTTCCCTCCCATGGTGGAGGGACACCTATTTCACCTACTCTTAACATTTTGGAAGGTACTATATCAATTCCATAGCTTCTACAAATTTCTGATGCTGCTTCAAGGCAATTAGATTGATTTCTTGCTTTAGATTTGCTGGCAGTTGCTTGGCGACCAGGTTTAATGATTTTTGACTTAACTGGGTGGTTATTTTCTAAAGACGAAATCCTCTGTACATACTTTAAAAATCTGATCTTTCTTCGTGTTTCAAGGTCTGCTAGACCACTTTCTGATAGAAGGAAACTAACAGGTGTTGTTTTTCTTGCTCCAAATACAATTCTTATGGCTGAGTTTTGGATTACATCTAATCTTGCAATGGTAGAATGACAAGCTGTGCAATAAATTGTTGAGCAATAATCCATTTTAGGCAATACATATTTGATATAATACTGAATCAAAAGTTCTGGTGGTAAGCTTCCAACCATATAGGCTAAGCTCTTCATAACATTGAGTCTTTTCAAACATGTTGATTTAAGATACATCACATGGGGTTTCCAGGTATATTTATTGTCAACCACTACACCTAGTATTTTGTTTCGGTAACATATTCAACTGGGCGACCACTTAAGTACAGATCTGGAAGGATTCCAATTCTTTCCCTAGTGATAACAATTTCCTTCGTCTTTGTTGCAGAAGACTTTAAGTCAGCTTCTTTGGACCATTTTCCTAATTTTGCAATGACCTGGGTTATTAGGGTCTTTATATATGTCATATGTCACTCGCCATCACCCACGCAGTATTGTCATCTGCAAAAATAGCTCCTCCATCATCCTTCATGTTGATAGGAATATCTTATGATCCTATGTTGTACATATCAGGCCCCAATGCTGATGCTTGAAGGATTCCTCTTTCAGGAAACACTGTTATATTTGAAATTATTCCACCAACTCTCACTTTAACTTTTCTTCTTATTAAATAATCATTTAAAAATGCTAACATTTGGCCTTTGAAGTCAACTGTTACTAGGCCTCCAACCATTTTTCTATGAAGCATATTATCAAAATCACCTTCAATGCCAATTAAAATCGGTGCTAAAATCCATCCGTTTTGAAAAGCATATAATGCCTCCTGTTTGAGGCACATAAGACTGTCTTCTGCACCTCTATTTTTTTCTGAAACCACACTGAATGTCTTTCAAAATTTTCTTCTGTTGTATCACAGCTTCCAGTCTCTTCTTCACCATCCTTTCCATGACTTTCCCCAAAACAGGGAAAAGGGTAATATATCTGTAGTTTTCAATCTTTGATAGGTCTTTGGCAGGCTTTGATAGTATTACTACTTCACCATGCTTCCAAACATCAGGAAATTTTCCCTCCCTCCATACACCATTATCTAATTCCAGCAGTACATGATCCACAGTTTGGGGAGCGACTTCACGAACTGTGGCAACATTTCGTCTGGTCCTGGAGATGTAAAGGTCCCTCCATACTTTCTTTCCGAAAAAATTCCGCAAGTTATAAGGAAGCTTGGTATCAATGAAGACAAACCGGCATTTCAATGCTACGATTTTGGAAGCAACACGAGTGGCCGTTTTGAGGGAGCAGAGACTCACATTTCCAAGAAACTCGGAAGAAATATTCCGTAACTCAGGTGCCTCGCCCACAGAGGGAGCATTATAGTGGAGCATTGCTGTGAATCAAGCTCCTTGAACCACAACATGTTTGGTTTCTTACAGCAAACCTAAAATTTTTTCACCGGGGGATCCTAGCGCTTCAATCTGTACCACAAGGCTGTAGAAGAAGTTGAAGGCAAGCTTCATCTAAAGCGAATGTCAGAAACAAGGTTATCTGCAAGATCTGAGTCACTTGCAGCGCTTTGTAGTGTTCTGCCAGAAGCTGTTGGACTGCTGAGAGAAACGGCAAATTCAAACACCCTTGATACAGACACCAAGTCAAAGTTCGACGGGCTTCTTAGTGCCGTTACTAGATTCGAATTCATAGCACAGCTGATGGTCATGAGGGCATTTCTTTCTTGAACAACATCCCTGATTCGTGAAATTCAAGCAGTAGAGCTGGATATCGTCAGTGCATGCAACTTGATGAAAGCCACGGTGATTGTCGTCAAACAATCCATGAGCAACGAGAGTGAACTCGCTGGTCAAGTAACGGCATCTGTCAGTATGGCCGAGCAATTAATTTATGGAAAAAGGACGATGATGGTTCCATGACTGACAAAGGATTCTAATCTTGGTTGGAGAGGGAATATAGACGATGCCATCGTCTGTCACGGCTTGCTCGAAGATAAGCCGATGGTGACAGAACAAGTGAAATGTTGCAGATGTTGCTTGCCGCATTTTATGCTACTGAGTTTAAGAAAATTTTAATATTCGTAGGTGAAGAGTTGTCCCTAGGATTCGTAGAAACAAAGGAGCTGGCTCTACCTATCCTTGATTGCCTCGTGAACCTTGAACCTTCTCAGTGTCAGGCTTTCAGTGCCGCGTTCCCAAGAGCATATATATCTGTCCAAGAGTTCCAGTCTGAAATGGAAATTTTTGCAGAAGTTTGAAAGCGTGAAAACAACAGGCTGTCGGAAAGCACAGTTGAGTTTGCCCAGCTATTCTCTCTATCGAAGAAGAATAGAAGAGGATTGCCCTTAGTGTACAGAGCATCCATATTTACAAAAACGATTCTGGTAACATCGGCCGAAGGTGATCGAATGCTCAGTAAAATGAAGATCGTGTAGCATAGATTGAGGTTAACAATGGGATACGTAAGATTTAGCCATCTCATGCTTATGATATCAGAAAAAGACAAGCTGACCAAGATCGATCTCAACCCTCTTGTAGACAAGTGGAAAGTTGTAAAGCAGCATCGGCTTAAAGTGTAGCGGTTTGATCATGTGTCTCATCTTTTTTAATTGTTTTAAACTATAATATATGATGTGTTTTTTTTTCGAATTTAAATTTCATCAAAGGGTAACGACATCTGGAGAATTTTTTTTTGGCACTTACCCAAAATTCGTTGGCACATCTCAGCCGTCCCCCCCAAAAGTGAAAGGCTAGTGACGCCCTTGGGAGTTGGAGAGGGAAACCTAAAATCTTGAAAAACACTTAGAGTGGAGGGATCAGGATGAAAGTTGGTGGGAAAATAAGCACAAGCCTTGATACGTGATTAACATAACCGGAACGGATACACTCTCTTTGGGGGAGTTGGGGGGAGAGTTAATCCTAACAAATTAGAAAAAATGAAGTATTTTTTATTTACGAAGGAGTGATCGGATCTTAATGAATCTTCATATTTAGAAGGACCTGGTAACTCAGATCTCTTATTTCAAATCTTGGATTGGATCAAGTGTCATTGGGGGGAGTTGGGAGGGAACCGGAAATCTTGGGAAACGCTTAGAATGGAGAGATCAGGATGAAACTTGGTAGGAAGAATAGGAAAAAGTCCAAGGTGTGTCACTGACATAACTGGAACAAATCCACTCTCTTTGGGAGGGATGGGGGGAGGGAAATTTGGAACAATTAGAGAAAATGAGGTAATTGTAACTTACGAACGGTTGATTAGATCTTAATGAAATTTGATAATTAGAAGGATCGTGTAATTCAGGGCTCGTATTTTAAATCCCGACCAGATCCAGTGATATTGTGGGGAAGTTCGAGGGGGAACCAGAAATCTTGGAAAACATTAAAATTGAGGTATCTTTATCTTACGAAGGGTTGGTCGGATCTTAATGAAACTTGATATATAGAAAGATCTTATGTCTCAGATCTTAGTCTACGGAAAGATCTTATTCTACAAAGACCTTTGTATATCGTAAAGATCTTATGTCTACGCTTCAATTGCTGGAATAATAAGAGTCTGGTTTTTTCGACATCGCTGTGAAGGTACGGGCTACTATGATTATAAACCTACTGATTTTTATTTGGCTTACAAAAAGAGATTCTTCATATGAAAATTTTGTATGCAACATTGCTTCAAATAAGCAAATCGCAACACGTGAATTTTATACCAAAAAAAAATTAGTCTTCTTGACTTCACGAAAAGATATAATAACAATTAAATTACCTTATATTGTAGAAAATGTAATCCTTACTTTGCATACCAAGATGAATACATTGACTCTTGACGAGCTACCCCCACTTAATCATTAACGACGGTTACTTATACATGGAAGAAGAAACCTAAAGGACAGAGTTTTATGCATACAAAGTTTACTAATAAACCATTTCACAAATATTTTTAGTGTTTTACTCTTAGAGCACTAAAATTTGTATTATACAGTTAGGAAAGAGTGTTTTCAACTGGAAAGTTGATCAATCTAGGATCTTCACCATAAATGCTAAAAAATTCACTTAAGTATATCCATGACATTGAAAAATAAAATATAATAGTGCATGAAAACCTTTTATCCACTAATAGTGCTTCGGTCGATAAATCTTGTACTCGCTACCAATTTTGGATAATAGACTTTCACTTTACCCCAGAAAATTTTAATTTGAGGCGTCTAGAAAGCATACGGTAGGCCAAGAGGAAAAAATAATTTAATATCCTTCGCTGTTTGAAAGATGCATAACCAACGTTCCGTCTTTACAGTTGATGAGCTACTATTAAGAATGATAGTGTTATTGTTAACGTTTTGAATATGATAGAGGAAATACAAAGGTATGCAACGCGATTTGTATTTGGACATACAAGGATCCAAATTTAAAGCATCAAATATTTAATTTGTAATCATGGTGCCGAGTCTAATAGAACACTGCCATCAGGAGTAATTTCCCCATAAGTTTCAAATTGATTTAGTGGGATTAATGCTAAACTCTCTTTCAATGGTTTGGGAAAGGTAAACAAGCTAAACTTACTGTGCCCGTTCGGACAATATACATATCTTGAGTATGGGACAAATCCAATAAAATGATACCATGAATTTTTATAAACATTTCTTCGGTTATGCCAGTTCCAAATAATTGTGAGTCTCAATTTAGGGGATGCATTGTCAATTCAAAAAGATCCTGTGAGATTTATCAGAGGATAAATCGTAGAGTAGAATTCCACTTGCTTTACATACAAGGGCTGAAAATCCCAACATTTCAAATTTATTCGGAGAATTTGTTAGTGATCCAACGTTACTAGCACTTTTTATGAATGCCAAAATAAGTTTTGAAGGAATTTCACAACTGATAAATGACTATACAATAAGCTCGTGTTTAAGAACAATGGCAAAATACATATATGAAAAAAAGCTTGTTATAAAATACATATATGAAAAAAAGCTTGTTATAAATGATACGGAACTGTACTTACCCCCATAATGATAAATCGGTGTAGGAACGTGTACCCATAAGAATATTTCGTTGATTTATGATTGTATGAGGATAGAGCAGTTTGATATTTTTTCTTGTTATTTTTATTACAACTTGTTATTTTTGTACTTGAAGTATTGCCGAGGCGGGAGAGACTGTTGTATCAGGCATAGTGCCAAGTATTATTTGCAAAATAAAATTGGGCAGGGCAAGTTGTAGCTTTATTTCAACTAAACGTTAGAGGCAACCTTATTGAGGCAACCTTATTGAGGTATATTACATATTTCATAATTTATTTTCCAAAACAATTTTATATCTTTAGTTGTTACATCTCTAAGTGTTTTGATAGTGTCAGTGTCCGTCTTATATTCATATATAAGACGCTTACAGGACGCCAACAGCTTACAGGACATTGGAGTCATCAGCATAGATTTTATGTAACTTGCCTAATTTGAAAGATTGTTGCTCGTGCTCACCAACGTTCCATTTATCTAGACACTGATTTGTTAAAAAAAAAATTGTGTAGTACACAATTTTCATAGGATAACCACTTGGCTGCACTTGGATCTTTATTGTTAGATTTTCTGACAATGACATGTAATAAGTGTGGAAGCAACTCTATGAAATAATCTTCTCTGAATCAATTTGTAAATGTACGTTTTCAGAGAGCAGTTGTTGTGGATAAAATTATTTCTAGTAGCCATGTTTTACACACATCAAAATTTTCCACATTGAAAAGATTTAGAGATGAATTGACTGAAGGATGAGATTCTTTATGTGGTAAATATGAGATATACAGGAAAAGAAATCCCTTTTCCATCTTATAATTTTTACTCTTGGTTTCTTTTTTTTCTTTGACAAAAGCAATGTTTTACACCTCCGGCATAAGTTGAGACTTATGAATGATGAGATGTTTCTTCCATCTTGAAATCTTTTCTGCTTTGTCATGACTTCAATCGCTCAAAGAGGGATTGCGAGCCAAACCTGAGATCTTCTTTTTTTTAAATCCTTCCCAGAGCTGCAATCGTGGAGTGTAGAGGTTCCAAAATCCGTGGCAACCGGCACAATATACTTCGTAGCCAGGGGTAATGCAGAGCGAAGAAACTTAGCAAAACCAATTGCCGAGACCGTAACCTGAAATTGACGAACGACCCCTGTAATAGTCCATTCCATGACCCAATTGTCCTAGTCCAATAGTAACAACATAGCAATCAATACCAGGACAAACAAAAGTATTTAATTTTTCTATTAGCCATGAATGGGTCGAAATGGGTCACTGAATGCGTCGAAAATGACATGTTATCAAATCCAAACCTTTTTTTATTGCTAGAGGATCATCCAATTCACTTCTTAATGTTAACTGACAGAGCTACAAATACTAAGTGTTGAATGGAATATATTGAAGGTGCTTTATATCGTAGTACTGAATGTGTTCGTGACTGGTTTTTCGTTCAAGAATGCGTGGAAGGGAGACATTACTATTACCGAGTCTTGATGTTTCGACAAAGAAATATACAATTGTCTCGATGAATACGTAAAGATATATACAATTTTCAGATGAGAAGCCGGGTGCACAGTCTGTATAGATTCCGTGATCCTTGCCACTGAAATTTTATGCTTCAATAATACGATCTTTAAAACAGAGAACCTCTCGTAAATCCTCATTGAGGCAACCTCTTTCATTCTCAAATGGATTAGCATATACATTTTCATATTTCTTCTTTAAACCATTAGCAATGAATGAATAAATTTATTTGAAGTCGTGGGGCTTCGATATTGATATTTTTGAACATAAAATATGGCAGATATTACTGAGGGTACCATACTTCTTCTGAAAATGTTACAAGACGAACCCTTGCATACCGAGTTAAAAAAATTCTTCAATTAAAAAATATCGAGTTGAAAATTCTAAAAAAAATGTCATGGAAAATTTTCTCTAAAAAGCAACCAATAGGCTATGAATATCCTTGGATTGGTTCTAAGGAATCCTTCTCCTCCTTTTCTTCTGAGCAGAAATTGAAAAAAAGTGCCCCAAAATGAATAATTGTCTCGTATTTTAACACGCTTTTGTTTTCTAGATGCATTACTTTGATCTTCTTTCTTTTACTCGAAGATGGCTTGACAGGTTACAATCTAGAGGCTTTTTTGGGACATAATGCATAGACGTTTTTGGACTTTTCTCAACTTTGGTTTTTAATCAAACTCAACTAGCAAGCAAAAGTGCAAGAAGAGAAACAAGATTTAAAAGGAAGCTTCAGTGTAATACCCTCTAAAAATAACTGTACCAGGCAACAAGCTTCACTCAATGCACTGAATTTCAGACACAGCAATCATCTCCGGTGTACCCACTCCCCTAAAATGTGTACCACCCTTGCTTTTATTCTTGGTGGTGGGTGGAGCTCGTCCGGAATGAAGCAGACCTTGGTCTGCTGACCACGTACCACTGGATATGGGGGGACCCCTAACTAAATGCTCCACGTAAAGGGTGGCCTTGACCTCACAAGGTGGGTGGAGCCAACCCCAGGGACACTCAATAGTTAGACGCTAGCTAATCAGGTCCCAGGCCTAGGGTCGGTTGGGCTTGCGACCCTCCACCCGAACCTAATTGCAACGAATAGTGATGTTATTGCCTCGGAGGATCGATCTTCTTTTTACCCTTCAAGACTTCAGCATGTCCCCAGACCGAAATTCGACCATCGTTTAAACCTTATTGATCAAGGTGGTCTTCGCCTGGCCACCTGGAACGTTCTGACCCTTAACTTCCCTGGAGCAAAGTCAATGCTTGCGCTAGAACTCAAGCGTTTTGGCGTGGCTGTAGCAGGCGTAACTGAAGCTCGCCTTATAGGAAACGACTCTGAAGACATCGGTGAAGGCTATCACCTAATCTGGTCGGGTGACCAGAGAACCAAAACTAATGGAGTCGCACTTGTGCTAGACTCTCGGACCAGGAGGTGCCTCCTTTCTTACGAGCAAATTTCAGACAGGATAATAACAGCGCAAATTCAGCACAAACATGGAAAATGGACCATCATTTTCTGCTACGCCCCAACAAACCAAACCTCACATGAGGTGAAAGATCGTTTTTACGCCCAGCTGTCTAGCATCCTAGCAGAAGTATCCCCTCATGATGTTTTAACCCTTCTTGGCGACTTCAACGGCACTGTCAGAGATGCAGACGGTGTTTGGAACAGTGTTCTAGGACCTGTAACACCCGACTGCTTGAACGACAATGGGCTAAGGCTCCTTCAGCTGTGCAACATGCACAATCTCGTGATCACAAACACCCTTTTTCAAAGGAAAGAAGTTCACAAATATACCTGGTATAGCAATGACGGACGAACAAGATAGGTGTTAGACTACATAATCGTGTCCCGACGCTGGCGTTCCTCTATAACTAATTGCCGAACTTACAGAAGTGCAGAATTGAGAAATACCGACCACAGGCTTGTTGTTTCTAACCTGAGACTACGCCTATAAGCCCAGAAAAGTGACCACCGTCCTCCCAAATTAGACCTGAACAATCTCACAAACTCCAACACGCGCCAGGTCTATGCTGTCTCCATCTCAAACCGTTTCGACTGTCTTGGTCAGATTTCAGAATCTGAAGAAGCATGGAAACTATTCAAGGGCAGCGTATTGCTTTCGGCCGAAAGTACTATTGGTCGTCTGAAGCCCAGAAAAAAGTCCTGGATATCGCAGGAAACTCTAGATATTATTGAACAGCGTCGCAAAGCACGCCTAGCAAAGGACATGGTTACCTACAGACGTCTAAATGACGTAAGAAATAAATTCCCCCACAGAGACAGAAAGCTATTCACCGAAAAAAAGGCCGCTGATCTCGAGGAGGCCGCCAGAAAGGGTGACACATGCGCTTTATACTAATACCTTCGGGATCTTACAGATGGAAAGCCATCCTCCCTAGGCCCTATCATATCTAATGATGGAAATATTATCACTGACGAGAGCGCTCAACTGTCCGCCTGGAAATCATTATCTGGACTATTTTAGCCAGCCCGACCCTGACCTTCTTCGAGTTGCATCCAACACCCCTGAGGCCCCGTGTGCACCACCCCTTCACCTCTACAGAAATCTTGAATTCTCTGAAACGGATGAAAAACAACCGAGCCCCAGGAGTCTGTGGTATCCCTGCAGAACTGCTGAAATATGGTGGGGCAGCGACCCTTCTCTGGCTCCAAGTACTGTTTTCCATAGTATTTCGTACAGAATGGATTCCAAAAGACTGGCGAGCGGGCATCATTCTGCCTCTCTGGAAACGGAAAGGCAGTCGCAGAATCTGCTCCAACTATCGTGGCATCACACTCCTCTCTGTGCCCGGAAAGCTCTTCGTTATGACCCTCTTGGACCGCTGTACTGTTTCCTCAGAAGCCAAAGAAGAATTCAAAAGGCTGGCTTCATGCCAGGAAGGTCCACCGTGGAGCAAATACTCACAATGCGGCAGCTGATAGAAAAGACTCGAGAATTTCAACAAAAAGCATATGTTGCCTTTGTGGATTTCAAGGCTGCTTTCGATTCTGTCGACCGGCAATCGCTCTGGCTCATATTGAAAACAGAGGGACTACCAGCGAAGTACTGCAACCTTTTCGAGCGGCTCCACGAAGGGACTGAGAGCTGCGTGCAAGTCAATGGTAGACGCAGCTCATCTTTTGAAATCAATACTGGAGTCCGTCAGGGTTGTGCTGCTGCCCCAGAACTATTTAATTGTGTCATCGACTACATTATGACTCGAACCATAAACCGCCAACAGTTTGGGTTGCATTACGGTGATAGAGTACTTTCAGACGCTGATTATGCTGATGACCTTGCTCTTGTCTCTGATTCACCGTCGAAGCTCACAGAAGCCCTACAAATCCTTGCTGATGAAGCCTTAAAGATAGGGCTGTCGATTAATTGGCACAAGACAAAAGTGATGTTTGTTGAGCTCCATAATTCGCCGCGTCCCCCGCCAGTCCTAATGGTCGATGACAAGCCAGCTGAGATTGTTGAGGAATTTACATACCTTGGCTCTATCCTCTCAAATGACGGATCAATCCTTAAAGATCTAATGCACCGAATTGCCAAAGCCTCAGCAGTAGTGGGAAGACTAAGTGGCCCTTTGGAGGAAACCTTCTATTAGCCGTAGGACCAAGATGCGCATAAACAATGCTTCGGTGGGATCCGTGCTTCTTTACGGAGCCGAAACTTGGCCGGCCACTCAGTCTGTGCTTAGCACCGTAAATATAGCCCAAACAAAACACCTTCGCCGCATTGAAGGACTACGCTCGCAAGATTTTGTTAGCAACGAGAACCTCCTGGCGTTAACTGGTCAAACGCCCTTCTCAGTCCAACTCGCCCAATGAACACTACGCTGGTACAAAAATCTCCTTCGTATGCCCCCCGACACTCCCGCACGAACGATTTTTGACTTTGATCCGGTGCTGCACGGCGGGAAACGCCCAAGAGATCGTCCCCCTACCAGATGGAAGGACACGACAGGTGCCATCTTAGTCATGGCAAATATTCAAGAGGATGTCCACATCCTTGCAAGAGACCAGTCCAAATGGAGGCACCATGTAGCATCACTCTCGACGCCGGAAGCATTTCGGAAGGAGCATTAAGTCAAGTTAAGTCAAGTTGCTCTTATTCACGCATGAAAGAAACTTTCTCTCTAAATTTTTCAAGATTTAGTCTCTTTTAAACAAAGATACAAAGGGAAAGGTGTTTTTAAACTCTAGCTGTCAGTTCTTTGCTATTTAATGGGAGGAGGATTAATAATAAAGAAAAAGACACGGAACAGCCATTTCCTGGCGTGAAAGAAAGATCAAGATAGGCAACAAGTTTGAGAAAATTTGATAAGAGCCTTAATTTTGGGAAAAAATCATACGAGTTGTGTCATATTTATGAGCACTTTCAGAAGCATAAATAATAACATTTCCACCCAAAGAGTTGTCATATCATTTTTACCTATGACACATGCAAAATTACACAAGATGACAAACTGCTTTGCAGAAAATTATACTTCAATAAGGAACGTATTATTTTAGCGTCTGTAAAGCATAGAAGGAAGAATTAATACTTGGTATCTATGATATTTGGAAAATTACACACAATGACAAATAATTGAACAGCTAAGGAAAAAGACAAGAAATATGTCACAGCAACAAATCACTTAGAATTGCAAACGAAAATATGACTTAAAACTAAATTATAGCAAAATAACTATGCTATTACGGAGTTTAGATATTTAAGAAAATTACAATTGGATAAGGAAAGTGTCAAGCGGGAAGGAAAAATTGAATTCATGACATAATTTCTTATTTAAGCTAAAATTGCTGATTTGCTACCGTATTAATCGAAACTACAGAATAAAACGATGATTACGCTAATTTTAGATATTTCAGAGGGCATAGACATTTGAACAGCTGATTTCGAATGAATCCGAACAGCATAGGAATGGATAAGAGTCTAAGGTAATGATGCACAAAAAATGACGCGCAAGCAAGATCTGCTGATGGAAGACATTTGACAGCCAGTATCACAAGGAATGCACCGAATCATGAATGAAATCTTTGGATAGAAGAGAAGTAACAGTGAGAATGACAGCGAGTTCCACAAGAAAACAAAACCCATAAATGGACGATTATTTTAAGCATTAACGGGAAAGAGGAATTGAATTCACGCCAGACTTTCTAAATTCAATTGTTATTGCTTATTTGATAAGAATAACCAATATATAATTACTCACTTTGATTGAGCAACTTAATTTTTAAAAACTTATTTGTTAGAATTGTGTGGTTTTTTTAGTATTTTCTCAGGGTGGCTGCGTCAAGCCTAACCTGAAGTCATAACGTCAAGATGATAATCACATTATCTGCAGTTAGAAGACAAGCAACAACTAAAATCGGTATATACAAGCCTGCCACGTGCCAAGTGCCAGGGTCTGGCCTCGAAATCAGCTATATAGTATTGTTTTTCTAAAACTGGCATATTGACATTTCTGGCAAAAAAAAGGTCTAAATAGGTTGAAACTTTACGGAAGAATTCCTATATTTCTCAGTGAGGTCGCATCGAACCTATGGTGACGCCATGGTATCAAGAAGAGGCTCACATTGTATGCGGTTAGAAGACAAGCGGCAATGTCATTCAATATAAAGAAGCAGATCAAACTATTTAAAAACTTAATAGATGGATTTATAATCATACAAAAAAAAACTGCAAACATTTAATAGGACTTTTAAACAAAAGTTTTAATTACGAATATACAATAATCATCATGTTTCTTTGTTTCACTAAATTGGCTAATATTTCACTTCTAACACTTTTAACAGATTACAAACCAGTTGAGTAACAATTTTTGACAATAATATAGCTCCGCTTTTCATTAAGTACCCTAATATTGCACAGCTTTCCGAAACTCAGTTCCGTCATTTTCATCAATTGTGCCGCTAAACCAATTTTAGCATTAGTCCTAAGTGGTCACACAACAGAATGTGGTTTCGCCTGGGTTACGACAATTTACACTAGTATACCAATTTCATTGACCTGATAAAAACACCGACAGAGATAAAAAGTGATATAATGTTTCACAAACAATACAACAGCCATTTACCGATTGACAATAAAAATATTAATGTCAGGAGGGAATTGGTCGAGATTTTTTTTTCAAATGTGATTAAACAATGCCATCTAATTAATTCTGATAATTTAAACCTATTGAACTTACATTTATAGATTTTAACAGCTCTTGATTTTAAAAAAAAAAAAAATAGTGAATCAGTTTTGGAACATCTTCGACTTATCTACTACAGGCTAAACTGCCAAATTTCTTAATGTCTTGGGAACTTCCCTTCGAAGCACCAGAATTGAACGAAAAATACCGACAGAGCCATAAATTTCACGAGTAGGAGCTGACCTCCTGCTTAAGTCCCTGTTCAAAATTAACAAAGGAAAAATCAACTATCGAGCAGTCTTCATTATCATTCAATCACAAAAATAATATTTAAAAAAAGGCTATCAATAAGGCACAAAAAACAAGAACTAATTTTTACATAAATATCAGTTGTACCAAAATCCAAATTAATGCTGACTATACAATAAGCCCGTGTTTAAGAACAAGGGCAAAATAACATATATGAAGAAAAGCTTATTATAAATGATACGGAACTGTACTTACCCAAAAGCCTAAAAAAATGGGCATAAGAATAGGGAGGAGGCTGAAATCCCTCCAAGGAGGACTCATGGTTTTAAAACAATCTTTCTCAAATATTACAGAAAATCACACCTGTTATCTAGTCATAGATACCTATTTTACTATCTGATAAAAAAAAAGCTAAAAAACACAACTGTAAACATTAAATATGAAAACAATAAAATAAATAAAAATCTCAATCACACTACACACGTGCTTTTAGATTTGCCACCTCCCCCTCGGAGATGATTCTTTGAATGCTCCTAGTTTCGTATTTTCATACTTGATCTTATTTACTATTCAAACGTATTGGCTACCTATTCTGCAGTTCGATACAAAAACTAAGAAACCTAATTGAGATAATTTCTAATCTGAATACAAAAAAAGAAGAAGAAAAGAATTCAATAAACCTTCAAACGCATATTTTTATATCTTATGCCTCACCCCCTTCTTCAAAAACAATTCTGGAAATTGATCTGGAATTAATCTCTGACAGGTTTAGAAATTAAGATGTCTGTAAATGAGTAAGATAGATGGTTCGTCTAAAATATATCAGTTCCCAGTTTTCACACAGACTAAGTAATCCATTTTCAGATGGGTATTAACAATTATCGACTCTGTCACGCGATGGCTGAAGCTTTTTATAATTAATTAGAGAGTCATTACCAATAGCACAGAATAAGCTCTGAAAACAATTACATAGGCCATGGCAAGATGAGAAATATATATATAAATTACTAGGATTCACAATAAAAATTTTCATTACTTGTTTCTCCAACTTTTCATTACTTGTTTCTCCTTATTTCATTACTTTATCTTGTTTTTCATTGTTTATCTTATTTTTTTATTGATAGCCTTGTTTAATTACCTGATTACCTGATCTAGTATCTCCTTGTTTTCACTTGTTTCATTACTTGATTTTCATCACTTGTTTCTCCAACTTTTTTTTTCAACGGATTAAATTTGAAAAGATATTTTTTTTAATTTCCTGTCTTTTCACCAAAATTATGTTAGTGAAGACTTTACTTTACTTCATTTTGAAAGCCTTTCAAATGGAAGTTTTATCAGTGAATCGCATAAGAAAGATGAGATTTTTAAATATTTTTATAATTTAGTGTAACTAAATACCAGAACGCCGTATTCTATAGTTTTTTTTTTCTAGATCAAAGTTAGGCCCATAGTTTAAACAGTCAATATCACTCAGCCACTTCGACCAACCATCCAAAAAAGCAGCTGACCAGAGTCGGATGGCCTGAGGGAACTGTGCGAAAGCGCCCCTAAAATAAAACAAACGAAGAGAAGAAGATATATTTAATTTTGCCATTCCTTATTTTATACTAGTTTAGTTTGGTGGGTAAGAAAATTTCGGTTGGCCAGAGGGGACTGTGTGAAAGCGTCTCTAAAACAAACCAAGCAAGAAAAAGATATATGTATTTTTTTTCCAATCCTTATTTTATACTAGTTTAGTTTTGTGGGTAAAAAAAGAAACTATTGCCATAGCAACTGTTTGGCGTTGCCAGGGCCCATTCTTCAAGCGATGATGAAAATGTTTACCATGTAAAGGATCAAACAGCAAAAAGCTCCTCTGAAAGTTCCAGTTCACAAGAAAACGTCAAGAGAAACTGAGAAGCATAGTAAAGATAGCCAAAAAACGGGCTTTCCCATAGTTTTGACGCACTTGCCGCGTTTCAGCCTTTTGTCCCCTACCTTCTTGAATTGAAAAAAACCTCTCTAACACAACATATGTTAAAAATGAAGAGAGATATATCTGAGATAACACTACAAATGAATATTACGGGAAAGGGGGAAAGCAGAGTTATACCATTAAAGTTCCAAGGCTTGGATATTCGTACTCGCAGAGATTTTCCCACTGACATCAAAAGAAATAACAATTAAAAAAACACATTTTTTAGAAGATAAACGGTATATGAGGAGAAGAGAAAGAACAAAAGAAAATTTGAGGGGGGAACAGAGATTCAGATGCTACATTACAAGTTAATATCAGACCACAGTTGATCAAATATACATAAAATGTACATAATATATACATAATATATCATATATAATATAATATATCAATATATACATAATATATCAATATAATATATCAAATATACATAATATATCATATCACATAAAAGAGCATAATGAGATGTTATTAGAGTATACAGATTCCAAGATATCTACTGAAAAGATCGCATAATAAATGTACCTGCACGTTGAAGGAGGATAGAGCATACCCCCCCTAAAATCGTCAACAGAAAGTCGCTCGAACAACCATACAACAGATTTATGAGTATAGTGAGCATGCAGGAACACACCCTGCATTGATTTCGGTACCATTTAATAAAAAATAATTATTTTCGCTCTAAAACTTTAGCATTTATTTCTAACAATTTTGAAACGGGAAGAGGGTTCAAAAGTGCACTTAAAGGGGGTGGGTGGGTGGGTGTAGATATCACTCCTTTCGCATGCAAACACATACACTATTATTTCCCTTTATTTGTAAGGGTGATTCTTCATTCTGAGAGCCATCTCTCTGAGATCCTTTGGATAAGGAGTAGGGGCTCTCATTAACCGCCGGTTTTCAGGATTTGGTTCCAGACTAAAACGGATTCTTCGACGGTTCATAAATGATTCTTCTTCCTCTTCTGGGTTAGGTAGAGTTTTACTAACATATTGAACTGAAAAAAAGACATATTTATATTAGGGATTTGTAAAACCATTTGAATGACAAAAATGAGAATTATTCAACCAAAATGTGATAACCCTGAAAGAAGGAAAATATCGACTGAGCACTTGAAGAATATCTTGGGCGTAAGGCACTGCGCATCCATCTGGAACAGACTCCAGAGGGATGTTATACCCCCAAATAAGTGTGTTGATTAATTTATAAGGAGGGATCAACAGACATAACTATAAGGCGAAAATCAAGGTGAATGGTTAAATAGTGGTAAGTCAGGTTCTAAGTTTTTAGCAGCCTCGCGCAACAAATTTTATCTTAAAAAAACTTGTTTATGCTTAAAAATGTAAGAGAGAGGGAGAAAAATACAAGAACGAAGAGCAGGAGAGAGAAAAGAAAAAGGAGAGAGACGTCACACAGTAGTAAGAGAAAGAGATTGTGGAAAATAAAACAAGAAACGAGTGCTAGCGACGCATATTACATGGCTCAGTCGCCTTTAAACAGCAAAGCTTTGTGCCTTCTTCTGCAGCACTTGCAGCCATTTTATGCAGATCAGTCTAGCAGCAAACCTTTATGTAGATCAGCCTAGCAGCAAAACCGGTTCGAAAATCGATCATAGTTAAGGAAGTAATATAAAAAAATCCTATGTCAAATATATTTTTTTGACATAGGACGAAATGTAGCCACAGTTCGTGAAGTCGCTCCCCAAACTGTGGATCATGTACTGCTGGAATTAGATAATGGTGTATGGAGGGAGGGAAAATTTCCTGATGTTTGGAAGCATGGTGAAGTAGTAATACTATCAAAGCCTGCCAAAGACCTATCAAAGATTGAAAACTACAGATATATTACCCTTCTCCCTATTTTGGGGAAAGTCATGGAAAGGATGGTGAAGAAGAGACTGGAAGCTGTGATACAACAGAAGAAAATTTTGAAAGACATTCAGTGTGGTTTCAGAAAAAAATAGAAGTGCAGAAGACAGTCTTATGTGCCTCAAACAGGAGGCATTATATGCTTTTCAAAACGGATGGATTTTAGCACCGATTTTAATTGGCATTGAAGGTGATTTTGATAATATGCTTCATAGAAAAATGGTTGGAGGCCTAGTAACAGTTGACTTCAAAGGCCAAATGTTAGCATTTTTAAATGATTATTTAATAAGAAGAAAAGTTAAAGTGAGAGTTGGTGGAATAATTTCAAATATAACAGTGTTTCCTGAAAGAGGAATCCTTCAAGCATCAGCATTGGGGCCTGATATGTACAACATAGGATCATAAGATATTCCTATCAACATGAAGGATGATGGAGGAGCTATTTTTGCAGATGACAATACTGCGTGGGTGATGGCGAGTGACACCTACCATATAAAGACCCTAATAACCCAGGTCATTGCAAAATTAGGAAAATGGTCCAAAGAAGCTGACTTAAAGTCTTCTGCAACAAAGACGAAGGGAATTGTTATCACTAGGAAAAGAATTGGAACCCTTCCAGATCTGTACTTAAGTGGTCGCCCAGTTGAATATGTTAGCGAAACAAAAATACTAGGTGTAGTGGTTGACAATAAATATACCTGGAAACCCCATGTGATGTATCTTAAATCAACATGTTTGAAAAGACTCAATGTTATGAAGAGCTTAGCCTATATGGTTGGAAGATTACCAGCAGAACTTTTGATTCAGTATTATATCAAATATGTATTGCCTAAAATGGATTATTGCTCAACAATTTATTGCACAGCTTGTCATTCTACCATTGCAAGATTAGATGTAATCCAAAACTCAGCCATAAGAATTGTATTTGGAGCAAGAAAAACAACACCTGTTAGTTTCCTTCTATCAGAAAGTGGTCTAGCAGACCTTGAAACACGAAGAAAGATCAGATTTTTAAAGTATGTACAGAGGATTTGGTCTTTAGAAAATAACCACCCAGTTAAGTCAAAAATCATTAAACCTTGTCGCCAAGCAACTGCCAGCAAATCTAAAGCAAGAAATCAATCTAATTGCCTTGAAGCAGCATTAGAAATTTGTAGAAGCTATGGAATTGATATAGTACCTTCCAAAATGTTAAGAGTAGGTGAAATAGGTGTCCCTCCACCATGGGAGGGAAACAGGATCAGTTCAAGATTAGAATTCAATATGGACCAAGATACCTCAGTGGACATAGCATTCTGCATTATGGTGGACAAAGAATACAAGGGATACCTTCCATTATTCACTGACGGATCGAAAGTAAATGAAATGAAGCACGTAGGAGCAGCATTTTGGTGCCCTTTCAAAACGGTGTCCAAAAATTTAAATTACCTCCAGAGAGCAATGTATTTCTGGCAGAAGTTTACGCTATTAAAAAGGTGCTGAAGTTCTTTGAGGAACCTGTTGAAGAGGACACGGTGATCATTTGCTCTGTTTCAAAAAGTGCGATTCAAGGCAGTTTTAAATTCTAATACTATGACAAAACCAAATAGAGCTGTCTTTATATGCTACATTAAACTAAAAGACATAAAACAAGAAGAAAGTAGTTATTTGGTGGACTCCCGCCCACATTGGGATTTCTGGAAATGAAATAGCAGATTTCAAGGCCAAATCCGCAGTTGAGTCAGGAACACTAGTAACCGGCATGGACACTCCTTACGAAGTTATGATATTTGATAAAATGATTAAAGTGATTGATTATCAGGGATTTTAAAGTGAATAGAGATTTGACTGGGAATCTTTTTGTGACAATGAAAAAGCAAAGAAATATAGAAACAAAGGTGTATAAAGAACTCAATAGATATGTAGCAAAGAAACTGTTTCGGCTCCGATCACACCATGCTGGAGTTGGACTTCATAAAGCAAAATTTTTGGGACAGAGTGAGGAATGTCCTAAGTGTGGTGCATCAGAAACTATAGAACACTTAATGATAATGTGCCGTGAAAGCGAACAAGAGAGACGTCAAATAACCGAATTTTTCAGACAGAAGAAAGGGCAGCCGAGCCTATGTATGTTATTAGGAGGATTTGATAGTGAAGAAGAAAATTGTCGGATAGCTAGTCCTGTCATACAGTTTCTAACAAGAATTACAAGATTAAAGAACATTTGAATTATAGATTCAAGAAAGAAGATTTCCTCCTACTATTCATTAAGAAGTGAGAACCAATTTGCCATAGAACGTCCTCTAGGCTGAACAGAAAGAAAGGAGTTAACGTCGACGTCAACTTAATATAAAGAAGAAAAGACTTGTTGTGGACCCTGGTATGTAGCATATTACTAGTTGGTCTAATATCTAGCCTTTTTATTTTATGCTCAATTGTTTCCACTTTTTTTGATTATTTCAAACATTCTCTAAAAAGAAGTGGCCTTATTTACGCAGCTGAAAAAGAAAGCCTATTTATCTATAGGCCACTTAATTTCCATTGTTTGAACTAGGCTAGTAGACATATGTTATACCAATATTTGTAAAAAGAAAAAATATTATACTTTGAAAGCGAAACCAGAATGCTGGTGGAAAGAGATTTTGGCTGTTAGTTTTAGCTTTTAGTTATAAGTTAAATGTCTCATAAGGATAGGCCAGTAAAATTCTAGTTAATTGACTTCTTGCTATCTTAGAAAGGTTTTAGGTTAGGAAAATGAAACTTTCAGGGATGCATCTACAGACTAAAGTATGTCCCGGGAAGGGGTTTTGAAGCAACTACCTCCACTTCTTCTCCCTCTAGAGGGCCCTGACCTATGATGACCTTTTAAATATGTGTGTTATAAAAGTGAAACCTTGCAAAATAGATCTTCTGCTTAATTGATGTACAAAAAAACTGTTTTCAGCTTCATAACTTTGCTCAGTTCCATTTTATAAGGTTTTAAAGATATGCAAATACATTTCCTAAATTTTGAAAAAAAAATATTGATATGGCTCAAAATTCTACCCAAATAGCAGGAATTGTATTTTCAGAACTAAAGGCAGAGAAAAAGGAACTACTAACTGAGAATTAAGGTAAAATGTTATTTTGTCAAAATTTCATTAGGTATAGACCTGTCATGTAGGCAAATTTCAGGGCCCTCTAGAGGGAGAAGGAGTGGATATAGGTACTTTAAAATACCTTCCTGGGACATACTTTAGCCTGTAGACCCATTCCTGAAAGACTCATTTTCCTAGCCTAAACCCTTTCCGAGATAGAAAGAAGTCAATTAACTAGAATTTTACTATAGGGTAAGACAACCAGTACTGGGACACTTCAATCACTCTGCCTATTCTGGGACAGAATCTTTGGTTGGATTGCAACATGTCCAATACTGGGACAAAAGACAACAGGTTTTTTGGAAGTAACCCAGAAAAATGTATAGATTGGGTGTCCAAGATTAAAGTCTTTTGTCCCAGTATTGGACATGTTGTAATCCAATCAAAGATTCTGTCCCAGGATAGGTGGAGTGATCTAAGTGTCCCAGTACTGGTTGTCTCACCCTATATATATATATATATATATATATATATATATATATATATATATATATATATATATATATATATATATATATATATATATATATATATATATATATATATATATATATATATGACTATATATATATATATATATATAACTAAAAAAAATTTTTAGTTAATTGACTATTTCTTATCTAGGAAAGGGTTTAGGTTAGGAAAAAGAAACTTTCAGGGATGAGTCTACAGGCTAAAATATGGTTCCATGTTGATATTACCTGAACAGTTGTTTTGGGTCATGAAACTATTATTAATAGATACATTTTGACTTTTGGATTATCTTTTCTCTCTTGCATAACTGCTGCAAACTCACTGTTATGGAGTTATTCCAGTCCAAATATTCTTGTATTTACACATATAGAATTGCAATAATTTCTGTTTTTGTTGATTAGATGTTTGAAATTGAAAACCTGTAATAGTTTAGAAACAAATTTGGGGTATATATTTGCACAATAGGTGGGTGGGGGTAAAGCATAGCGTGTATTAAATATGTAAACTAACCATTGCTATATATAATATATGCTATGCTTTACCCCCTCCCCCTCCTAATGGGCAAATATATAATAACTCCATAATGGTGAGTTTATGGTAGTTTTGAAAGAGAGAAAGATGTTCAAAAAGTCAAAATGCATCTATTAACAATACTTTCATAACCCAAAACAATTGTTCAGGTAATATCAACATTGACAAAAATATGTTCTGGGAAGGTTTTTAAAGTACCCACCTCCACTCCTTTGTCCTCTAGAGGGCCCTGATATTTGCCTATATGACAGGTCTACACACATTGAAATTATTACAAAACAATATTTTACCTTAATTTTCAGTTACTAGTTGATTTTTCTCTGCTTTTAGTTCTGAAAATACAATTCCTGTTATTTGAGTAGAACTTTGAGCCAAATCAATGTTTTTGCAAAATTTAGGAAATGTATTTGCATATCTTTAAAACCTTATAAAATTGGATTGAGTAATGTTATGAAGCTGAAAACAATTTTGTTGTACTTCAATTAAGCAAAAGATCTATTTTGCATGGTTTCACTTTTATAACACACATATTTTTCAAGATCATCAAAGGTTATTTGCACATTAGGGTAAAATTTATTATATTTAGTTTACCTATTGTTGCTAAAAAGAGGGATATATTAACAGGATAAGTTTGTTTTGGTGTTACTTGGTTGTTTTACATTTGCTGTTGTTTTTTTTTTCTTTCATAGGCATGTATTTTGGGGGTGATACCTGACACGGGGATGCCATGGATATTCTGTGGTAGCCACAACACTTGGCTGGGTAGAGAATTTAAAGTGGCGAAACCCTATAGGCCAGTGTATTCTCCTGATGAGCCCTTGTGTTGGGTTGTTGCCTCTGAATTATTTGTCTTTATTATTTTTTCTATTGTTTGGTAAATGATGACTTATACTTATTGACGACATGACTGCCTGTCCATGGATTATTCTTTATGGTTGATTGTGTATGGCTATGCTGTTTGACCTATGTGATTGTATGGATGAGTAGGGTTAAGGCCTCATTCAAGTGCTGGTCTATATTAATCACTAATTTAGGAGACCAGTCTTCCTTTTCTCCTTCTGTCTCTCTCTTTTTTTTTTCTTTTTTTTTGTGTTTGTGCTGTTGCATTGGTGATTTCTCTTTTCATGATATATATATATATATATATATATATATATATATATATATATATATATATATATATATATATATATATATATATATATATATATATATATATATATATATATATTAAAATAGAAATTCACATAGGCCTCATGAACATAAAGCATAGGCCTTAAGAATAAATTACAACAATGGAAGAATGGTCAATCTAGAAAAAACCTTGTTTTTTTTGTTGTTTAAAAGTAGTACAATTTTCTCTAGCCTTTATTATAAGCCAGTTTTGGCTTCTTGTTTTTTCTGCAGTAAGTAAGGGTAAATATTTTACAAGTAAGCAATAAGTGAAGTAAGCAATAAATTATTTTTTAAGCTTTATTAAATGTTTTAGTTTTCTTAATCATTAAAACCATCAATAAGCCTTTCATCAAAGTAATTTTGGAAGCACTTGACTTAAGACAAGGTTTGTGCCTAAACTGACATTGTAGAATACTCACCTTGCTTTGCTTGCATTAGTGTCTTATTTATAGTGTCTTATTTATTCTTCCTTGTATGAGTCATTGCTTGCTTGCTTGTACATATCGCTTTTTCTTTTTATAAGTGCTTGGGTTATAATAAATGATTAAACTTCTACATGGTGTCAGAAGTAACCAAGTAAAGATGGATTCAGTTCATTGCTCAACACCAACGATCGACTGGAATTCACAAAACTTGAAACATTCATGGAATAGATTTAAGCAGCATGCAAAATTAATGTTCAGTGGCCCCCTTAGTGGTAAAGCAGAAACTGTGAAATGCTCATACTTGCTCATATGGGTTGGTGAAAAAGGCAGGGATATATTTAACACCTTCACTATTGCTGACTCAGAACAGAATGTATCTGCATACCTGGCAAAGTTTGACACTTATGTGGAACCAATGGCAAACCCCATTTTTGCCAGATACAAATTTCACAAAAGGAACCAGGATGCTATAGAGACAGTTGAACAATATGTAACAAGTCTCAAGATCTTAGCAAAAGACTGCTCATTTGGGAATTCGGAAGATGAAATGGTCAGGGACAGGCTAGTTTTTGGTATAAGAAATGACAGAATCAGAGAAAAGTTGCTTACACAGGGATCAACACTCACTCTAACTACTGCCATTAACACAAGCCGAGCAATGGAAGAAACCCAAGCACAACTACTAACTATGAATGAGGCTGAGCACAAGACAGCTATCAAACAAGAAGTCGATGTTGTGAGCAAATATCCTGAATGTTATATGTGTGGTGGACAATATTCCCGTGGACACAAGTGCCCCGCAAAAGGAAAAACGTGTTTGAAGTGTGGTAAGATCAACCATTATGCTAGAGTTTGCAAGAGTAAAACAGTTCACCAGCTAGGAATTGCAGGAACAAGCTCTGGTTCTCAGGATATACACGCATTAGACTTCTCCCCTTGCTCGGGAAGCGAGTTGTATATTGATTCAATTCATTCAATGAATCAAACCAAAGACCATCACATTGATCTGTACTTCAGTACACAAAAGAAGTACATCAGCTTCAAGCTTGATACAGGAGCAGATGCCAACATACTTCCATTTAAGGAATATGAGAGATGTTGTCTCCTTCAAAATCACTGCTTGATAACAGGCAAAATCACTGACTGCATTGAAGGAAGGGCAACCAGTTTGGGTCAAACTTAGTGACAAAAAGAGGTGGGAAAGAGCATTGCCAATCAAAGTTTTTGAAGAGTGTATGGACAAAGACTTCTACTTGTTTCTTGTTTTCATTGTTGAGGTCAGGTGTGTGCAACCTTGACAGGGTGTCAGCCACAGGTATTTCAGAACCTGGTCTGCATACAAATTTCGAACTATATCGCTGTATTGACTGCATCATGCGTTGTAGCCGTGGCGGTGCTTTGGATATCGGTTTTACAAGGATGCTTTCTAGAGGTTTGTGGTCTGTTGTTATTGTTACGGTTCTGCCATATATATACTGGTGGAAATGCTTGCATCCAAATACAACTGCCAGCAATTCCTTCTCTATTTGTGAATACTGCTGCTCGGTTTCACTCATTGAACGTGAGCCAAAGGCGACAACATTATTGTCAACTGCTAGTACTGCGCCTAGACCATGCTTTGATGCATCTACTTTTACCTCTATGTTTTCGCACTTTGGGTCAAAGTATGCTAAGTTGCTGCAAAAGCTTTATCTTTGAAAATGCCTTTTCATGAGCTGGTTTCCATTTGTACTCATCAGCCCGTGCTAGCTCTCTTAGGCTTTTGTTTAATGAGGACAAGTTTGGTATGTACCTCGACAAGTAGTTAAGCATGCCTAGAAGTTTTTGAAGCTGCTCGCTGTTTTCTGGCGGTGGCATTTCCGTAATAGCCCGAGTTTTTTCGGGGTCGGGCTTTATTCCTTCCGAGGTCAGAAGATGCCCAAAGTATGGGATGCTCTCTGTACCAAACACACATTTCTCTTGGTTAAACTTCACATTTTTCTCACGCGCACGTTCTAGTGCTGCCTTCAGTCTTTCATCGTGTTCACTATCATCAGCACCACAAATGACTATGTCATCGACTATTAGGCCTAGATTGAGGTTTTCAAAGGCCTCTTCCATTTTTCTCTGGAAATCGTCTTGTGCTGAGTTTAGGCCAAAGGGTTACCTTTTGAATTTGTAACGACCATAGATGGTGTTAAAAGTTGTCAAGTCGGATGATTCATCATCAAGCATCATTGACCAGAATCCACTAGTGGCATTGAGTTTGGAGAAAATCTTAGCTCCAACACACCTCTGGGTGATGCTCCCGAATGTTGGGATCGGATAATGTGGTCTTTTTAGGTTCTTGTTCAGGTCCATGGGGTCCAGACATATCCTTAAGTTCCCATTTGCTTTCTCCACTATTACAACAGAATTAACCCAGTCAGTAGGCTTTGTAACTTTCTCAATGATTTTCATCTGTTCCAGGCGATCCAGTTCAGCCTTTAATCTTTTCTCTAATGCAAATGGTACACGTTTTGGGGGTTGAACTGTAGGAACTGCTCCTTCCTTCAGCGTCAGCTTACACACGCCAGGAAGTTGGCCAATACCCTCAAAGACATCAGCGTATTGGTCTATCATGATCTTGATTCGATCAGGGCAAGGTTGCATTGTTTGCACATCAAATATGAATTTGACAAGACCAAGATCAACACTGGTTTGCCTACTAATTATTGGCACTTTCTGAGTGTCAACCACGAAGAATTTGTGCTTCTGTCCAGGCCTATCTTTGTATTGTATTTCAGCTTCACACACTCCATATATGTTCAACTTCCCGTTGGTATAGCTTGTCAGGATACTGTTGGTTTTGTTTAGTGTGGGATGGGGATAGTGTGATTCCAGCTGTTTGGCTTTCTGGAACTACAGAGACGAACTTGTAGTCAACCAAGGCATAATCTTGAAGGGGACAAGAGTTGTAGTGCCCCCATCCATGCAGCATGAGATCCTACAACAATTGCATGTATCACATCTTGGCATCACCAAAACCAAGCAGCATGCTAGGACTGTCGTATTCTGGCCTGGTATCACAAAAGATATCACTTCATATATATCCCAGTGTGATGCATGCAATGCCTTTCATGACAAGCAGCAGCAAGAGCCGCTTATATGCTCAGAGATCCCAAAGCTATCCTGGGAACACATTGCCATTGACATCTTCAACTGGCAAAATCGCCAGTATCTTATCACTGTCGACTACTATAGTCGAGTCTTTGAGCTTGATAAGCTTGACTCATTGACATCATCAGCTATCATTGTTAAATTAAAGAGCCAATTTAGTCGCCATGGAATACCAAAATTACTTACATCTGATAACGCTCCAAATTTTCTGTCATCAGAATTCGAGCAATTTGCCAAATTATGGGACTTTTGCCACGAAACGAGCAGTCCGAAATATCCACAAGCTATGGACTTGTTGAAAAGACAGTCCAAACTGCCAAAAAACTCATGTCAAAGGCACTAGAGGACAAATCGGATCCATACTTAGCAATCCTTGAATATCGAAACACACCGATTGATGATAGTCACCACTCACCTGCAGAATTGCTGATGAGTCGCCAGCTTCGTTCCGTACTACCGGTGATTTCATCACAACTCGAACCAAAAATAGTGCCTTACTCGTCGTTTGAATTCAACAAACAAAAGAAACAAGGAATTCAGAAATCTTACCATGACCGAACAGCAAAATCACTGACTGCATTGAAGGAAGGGCAACCAGTTTGGGTCAAACTTAGTGACAAAAAGAGGTGGGAAAGACCATTGCTAATCAAAGTTTTTGAAGATGCTCCCTGCTCATATCTGGTGAAGACTCAAAATGGCTCAACTTATCGGAGGAACCGACGACACATCAGGCCCCGAATGAGTCCAAATGATGATCCTCTAGGGACCGAAACAGATAATACTCTTCATCCCTCACCAAGACCCATCTTCGATGGCCCATCATTTGGAGCTGGAAACGTCTCGCCATTTGGAACCACACCGTTGCCACAACTCTCGGATCTGTCATCTCTAGATGACAGATCTTGCCCTTAGAACTCCAGGGCCTATAGCTGTACCTCCACAGAGCAATGAGGATGTCTCTACCCAGATGCCGAGAGATACCAGATATACCACTCGTTCTGGTCGGTTAGTCAAACCTGTCATTCCCTTGGATCTTTGAAGTAGTAGCTTATAAAGAAGAGGAGATGTAGAATACTCACCTTGCTTTGCTTGCATTAATGTCTTATTTATAGTGTCTTATTTATTCTTCCTTGTATGAGTGATTGCTTGCTTGCTTGTACATATCGCTTTTTCTTTTTATAGGTGCTTGGGTTATAATAAACAATTAAACTTCTACAGACATGCAGTTTCCTGGATCCTAGTTTGGGCTTTAAATATGATTATTAAAGTGCTGCTTTTTCAATTTAACAAAAGTCAGTATTCTGTAATTTTATTATGTATGCATTAAAGAAAATTATCATACATGCATTGCTCCAAAGAAAATTCAAGGCACTAAAAAAAGACATGACAAATAAAAGAAAAAATTGTTTTCAGTAAGTTGTGAAAAACTAGAGAAAAATACCAGTTTGAAAATCTATCATAGTGAATACATAACAATCTGTATGTTTTGTTGACAATTTTAAACTGGAGTGTCATTTCTAAGTGTTGTTGATAGTAAATTAGTATTATATGTTTTTTTAGCTGACATTAACTTATTTTGTAGATAATATTATGGATGTGACACAAGCTCCAAACATGGCTGAGCCTATTACTATTCCTGAGACTGCTGTTGTTAAAAATGGTAAGTCATCCAATAAAGATTTTGGTAAAAAACTAAAAAGAAAGCTATTTTTCTTTAGGAAATTGTCTCTTATTCCTCTTGCTCCTAAAGTTCTCTGTAAAAATAACAAAAAAGAAAGAACATGCAACTGCCTAAAAGCTAGGTAATGAAAAAGTTATTTTGCTACACAAAAGTCTAAATTATTAGTTACATTTTTCAGTTCAGGGAGACAAAAAGTCTCTTAAGTTTACAAATTTTTTATTACTATTTTCTGTTTTGATAATTTTCTATTAATTATAAGGACTAGTTTTATTATAATTATCTATAATAATACAATTATATATTAATTATAGAGACTAGTTTCTGTCTCTTACAATAAGCAGTTTCTTAAACCAAATTACCTTCATCATTTTTCATAACATTACTTGATATTTGTTTGTTTTCTGTGATTATCTTTTTGTGATTTTTAAATAAATCAAGAAAAAGAAAAGGAGTTTATGATAAGGTGCATGTTGGTGATTAAAGAGGATACACCAAGCTATCTTCTTTTTTTTTCAGTTACCACTAAGTACCCTTCTTGGCAGCTAATGCACAAGCTGTTGGTTTTTATTGTGTGAAGTTTGTTATTGTCTTTATCTTGCCACTTTTTATCTGTATCATTTCATTGACAAAGAGCACATAATTTCATCAGGTTTTTGTCAATTTGGCCAAATTCTCTCAAGTTTCCCAGTTTTCCCAAGCTTGTTATCAAGAGTTGTTCAGGTGTTGCTAGTTTTATATAGCGCAGTCAATAGATTTTGAGTAGTAGGGGTGCAAAAACATTGATTTTTTCTATGTTTTTTTAGTAGATTTTAGACAACTTCCCCTTTCCTACCCTGCACATATTCACTTATTTTTAAAACACTGTTTGTTTGTCCTTTTTTCATAAATATGTGCTATTTTTCAGTATAGCTAAGTGTGATTATCTAATTGATAGCCTACCAAAGATATTCCATGTTTTATTTTCCAGACAGCATAGTCTTTATGTTTATTGTAAATAATATTTTCATCACAGAGATTTGTTTGTTGATTTTAATCAATACTTGTTCTAAGATTCAAAATTAAGCCATATTGAATCCAATGATAGTTTAATCTCTAGTAGTCTGATTTGTATGTTTGTTGTGTCTTAAAATTACAAGCTTGTCTCTAGGCAGTATTTGCTGTCAATTGACACCCTTGTAAAAAGGAAGATCTTTTTTCAGGGGGGGGGGGGGTAGAAAAAAATTCATATAATAAGTAATAATCTTTCAGTTATTTCATTAGAATTGGAAGGAAACATATTTCAATTACCAGCTATGGTAAGTCAATGTTTCTGAAACAGGAAGTGGGGTACCTATTTTCTCTCATGTATATGCACAAGTTTTCTGAATCATTTTACCAGTATAGAATTTGAAACGAAATGTGTAAAAGATGCAATAATAGGATTAATTGAACAATTTTAAGAAAACTAGGACTAGCATTCAAAGGAAAAAGCCCTATTGTCACCTATTGTTTGGTGGCTCTTTCATGCTAGATAATTTTCAAGACTGTTTTAGCTCTAATTCTAAATATTTTGTGTTGGCTATTTGCCAAACATAGTTTTATTTCTCTCCTTATAAGGGTCATTATTCTTTCTTGTGGCCATTGTGTTGAAAATGGGAAGCAGCTGGTCTTGCTTTTTAAGTTTTTGTGTTGAATGTGTTTGATGTCCCTTTTATTTACACTTTCTTTCAGAAGTTGAAGAGTCTTTACCAAGTCATGACAAGGAGCTTCTTGACTGTCCAAACCATCTTATATCTTTTAAAAGGGAAGATGTTCCTGTGGGTACTATTGGCTGTTTTTCAGGACCATGTAAACTTGAACCTGACAACAAGGAACTGAGCTCTGCATATTTTGACAGTGAAGGTACATCTCAAGCATTTGGTTTTTGTATAATCAAATATTTTGAGTAATATTTTATTGGGAAAAACCAGAACAAATTACAATTTAATTGGACTTCATAACCTTAAAATTTGAAAATGCTGAAGCCAAAACAAGATGAAAAAAAATATACTTGAAACCATGCAATGGATTATGGACAACAATTCCTGCAAATTCTGGAATTTGCAAGTTTCTCTACAAAAATTATTATTTTGTTCAAAGAACTTGTTTCAGTTCTATTTTAAAATATTAAATTAGTGTCCTTGTACTATAGTAGTAAATAGTAGGTATTGCAGTGTAAATATTTTGTATTTGTAGATGATGGTATTTATTTTTTCACTCTTCTTTTTTTATCTCCATTGCTGTAAATTGAGCAGAAAATATATTATTATTATTATATAAAATTTTTAAATAGCATTACTAAACGTTCATAGTAGGACTCAGTTTGCATTATGAATTTTTGGAAAACACATCAAAATAATTTAAGTATTAAATACAAAACCATACACTCCATGTCAAATATTCCCCTAAAATTGACCTAAGTTTTTAAAAGGAAAGACTTTAGTGTTACATAAATCAGCACCATATTTATGGTGTTTGCAAATCTTTAAAGGGATTATGCTACCATATGTAGATATTTCCATAAATATTTCTAGAAAACCCCCAGTTTAAACAAAAGTTTAAATGGTGAGATGTTTATTATAAATGTTCAGTTATAAGAGAATGCCCAGCATTTATAGGAGCAGGTCAGAGAGGAACAGAATTTTCGTGTGGAAAAAGTGAAAACTATATTTCTGTTATGTTCACACGAATATTAGTAGTGAAAAATGGTGCAAAAAACAAAACCACTTAAAGCAATGACATACACATGAGCCTTGAGATTTTTCTTGTCATAGTATTTTCAGTAGAAAAAAAAAGAATTTGAAGATATTTTAAATACAAATAAGTTAACATGAACTTTTTCCACACACTTACAAGCCACACTCCTTCAATGCAGCAATGGTGCAGACCACTTAGGGTGGCACTGCAGGTGTTGCGCCAAGAGAAGAAAGTGATAGGTCACTTCTGAACTATATGAAGACTATAAAAGATGTGAGGGTATTTTCCTTCGTGTGCTTTAGCTACTAGAGCCTAAGGCTTTTTTGTTAGTTAGCTAAATACACTGGAAGGATTTTAGACTTACAGACACATATTCAAAACTTTATACTGCATACTTAACAACCTCCCACTCTTCAAATCCTGCACTCTATCTAAAGTCCCAATTCAATCTGTAGATAAAATCCTAATTTGTGAAATGGGTTCCTATTTATCTAATTATGATGCTTTAGTTTGTTCAGTTTTCATATTATATGTCATTTTTCACATCTGTTTTTTTATGTCTTGGTGGGCTATTAATTATTGAGAATGTTTTATCATACTTTGCTTATTTTCCATCTCTTAGTTCTAGAAGCTAAATATGCTTCGCCTAGTCATGTCAACATGATCAAAGAAACTTCTACTAATTCTACTCTATCACCTGAGCATGAACAGCTACCTTTGAGTATTGAATCCAGTATATCCAATTTAACATCTGTGTTGGACTCCCAATGTTAAGGATAAAGGTGTACTTAAAGATAATGGAGTTGTAATATTAGTTTGAAAAAGAAAATTCTCCAATTCACTTATCCCCTAATCCAACTAAAATACTCATCTTCCATTATCCCACATACTCTGCTTAAGTATTAATCTACTACATGCCATATTGATCCCTCCAATGCCAAATTTCAAGAGAGAAGAAGATACCAGTAGCAGCCAAGGCCACCGATGGAGAATACACCCCCAAAACTTTGGTCCCAGATGTTGTGAGTCACAAACTTAGAGCTACACATAGATTACCTCTAGAAATTCATATTTTTATCTTGGGTGTGGCGAGTTCTTATTTTTCATTACACAAAAATTTAAATTTAATGTTTTTCAAATTTAAGTCCACTGTGAATATAGGCGTTTTCTATAGTTCTATAATATCTTAGTAAAGTCCTTCAAGACTTCCTCAGAAACTACAGAGTAGCATTGACTAAATTGTGAACTCAAAAGATGCTTGTGAAATCTTAGAGCTCTAGAGTCGTTTTTTTAAATAAGCCAAAGGTAGAAGTGCTGCTAATTGGCTATTATGCCTTTCCAGTCCCCAAAGGCTAGTTCCCAGTAAGTACTAATAGGTTAGCTCTAGTCATTTCTATTTCAAAAAAATAATTAGCAATCTTTTGGATATGAAAATGTGTCAATAAAGTGCTTAATCATAAAATTAGTTTTCTGTTAATCAAATTTTCTTATATTAATTATCATGGTTCCATCAAATTATGGCACTTAAATTTGTTTAGGCCTTGTGTTTTGTGTCAATTTTTTCATTTGTAGTCCGTTTATCTTGTGAGGTTTTCATTATTTCTTGGTAAATTATTGAGTATATTTAATTGTGCTTCTATCATTTTCTGTCTCTGTTTATTTTTATTTTTTTTAGAAGCTGTAGATAGTCTATCAATTGAAACTGAAACGATTGGAGAAACTTCTATTTCTACTCTATTGCCTCAGCATCAACGGCTACCTGTGGGAATTGCATCCAGAATATTCAACGTAACATCTGCATTAGATTCCCAAAATCTGGACATCAATGATGAAGGTATATTTGAAACTAGTAGTGTTGTGAACTTAGTTTGAAAAATAAATATTTAGTCAAACATAAAAAGTTTTTGTAAATTTTACAAGGATAATATCAACAGTATATTAAGCAATATAAACAACACAACTCACATTCAAACATTTTATTAACCTCAAAAATTGGAGAGTACAAATAAAAATAAAAATCAACAAACTGGCTATATAAACTTAAGACAACAAACAAATATAAATACTGGCCAATGTGCACAAACTCTAAATTACAATAATGTTTAGTTACATTTCAGTGATAACATCATAAATTTTAACATAAACCTGCATCAAATTTTTTTAAAAATGGATATTTTAGAAATAATAAAAATTATCCGACCCAGCTAAAGACAAAAAAAAATTCTAGTTTCAATCGAAAGTTCCAGAGGGGGCTCTGAGGAATCAATAACCCCAACGAATTAAATTTTTGGTGCTTCTTATTCATTATCGCAATGGAATTGTTCATACCATGTTTTTTCATTGCTGATGACGTAGACTGAATTTTTGAAAGTCGACATAAAAATTTTTTTAAATCAATAAAATACTATTTTAATATTTGAACGACTTAGAAGAACTAATAATAAAATTTCAATCAAATAATAAAAATTATCCCACCCAGCTAAAGAAAAAAAAATATAGTTTCAATCAAGTATTCCAGAGTGGGCTGTGGGAAATCAATAGCCCTAATGAATTAATTTTTGGTTGATTTTTACTCATTATTGCAATGGGATTGTTCATACCATATTTTGTTCTCATTGATGACGTAGAATGAAATTTTGAAAGTTGACTTAGAAAGTTTCTAAAATAAAAAAAAAATTATTTTAGTATTTTAACGATTAGAAGAACAAAAATACGGTAACCATACTAAATATAGAAGAACTTAAGGTTGAGCTACAGAATTAAAAACTTGAGTTTATGAATTTCTGTTCAAAAAGTCCTGGAGAGAAATTATCCCACCAACACTTGCAGATATTCAAAAACGGACAAATTTTATTATATTTGCTTGGCAAAGGAGTAGTGACCATAAGGAATATTTAGGATCTATGGTCCTAGGATAAGGATCATAAGGAATATCTGAATAAAGGAATGAACATTACATGAAAATGTTTGAAGTGTCACATATATGTTAAATGTTTTTAAAGCGTTTAAATAGTATTACCAAAAATCTTTGGTGGGCTACGTTTGTATTTTGAATGATACAACTCAATGACATGAAAACTCAAAACATGACTTAAAAACATGAAAATAAGTCAAATGTTAAGCAAAAAAAGCGAGACATTTTTATGGCACTTGGTATTAACCAAGTGACATATAGCGATCACAAACTCTGTTGGTCTGTCCTGGTTTTGCTACTTTAGGCACTTCCAGGTATGCTAATAAGATGAAATTTTGCAGGCGTATCTGGGACTGGACCAGATTTAATCGAAAATAGTCATTTTCCCGATTCCACCATCCGGGGGGGGGGAGGAGTGGGGGGCTGGTTAATTCGGAAAAAATAGAAAAAATGAAGTTTTTTTTAACTTATGAGCGGGTGATGGGATCTTAATGAGATTTGATGTTCGGAAGGATATCATATGTCAGAGCTCTTAGCCTATTTTAAACCCTGACCAGATTCGGTGACATTGGGGTAAGTTGGAGGGGGGAACCTTAAATCTTGGAAAACGCTTAGAGTGGAGGGATTGGGATAAAACTTGGTTGGAAAAATAAGCAAAAGTCCTAAATACGTGATTGACATAACTGGAACGGATCTGCTCTATTTGGGGGGGGGAGGGAGGAGGGTCAATTCTGAAAAATTAGAAAAAATGAGATATTTTTAACTTACGAAGGAGTGATTGGATTGTAGTGAAATTTGAAGTTTGGAAGGATATCTTGTCTCAGAGCTCTTATTTTAAATCCGGATTTGGTGACTTTGGGGGGAGTTGGGAAAATTGGTAGGCGTGTCAGGGACCTGCGTAAATTGTCTTGATAAAGTCGTTTTCCCCGATCCGACCGTCTGGTGGGCTGAAAGGAGAAGAAAAATTAGAAAAAAAATGAGGTTTCTTAACTTACGAACGGGTAAACGGATCTTAATGAAATTTGATATTTAGAAGTATATCGCGCCTCAGAGCTCTCATTTTAAATCCTGCCCGGATCCGTTGACATTGGGGGGAGTTGGAGGGGGAAACCTAAAATTTTGGAAAACGCTTAGAGAGGAGGGATCGGGATGAAACTTGGTGGGAAAAATAAGCACACGTCCCAGATTCGTGACCTGACGTAATCCAGTCTCTTTGGGGGGGGGGGTAGGGTTAATTCTGAAAAAATTGAAAAAACGAGGCATTTTTAACTTAAGAAGAAGTGATTGGAATTTAATGAAATTTGATACATAGGAAGACTTTGTTACTCAGATCTCTTGTTTTAAATCCCGGCCGGATCCAGTTTCATTAGGGGAAGTTGGAGGGGGGCTGGAAATCTTGGAAAACGCTTAGAGTGGAGAGATCAGGATGAAACTTGGTAGGAAGGATAAGCACAAGTCCAAGATAAGTGACTGACATACCCGGGCCGGATTTGCTGTCTTTGGGGGAGTTGGGGGGAGAGGGTAATTCGGGAACATTAGAAAAAATGAGGTATTTGTACCTTACGAATGAGTGGTCAGATCCTAATTAAATTTGACATTTAGAAGGATCTTGTGTTTCAGAGCTCTTATTTTAAATCCCGACCAGATCTGGAGATATTGGGGGAGTTGGAGGGGGAAATCTTGGAAAACGTGAAAATTGACGTATCTTTATCTTGCGAATCGGTGATCGGATCTTAATGAAACTTGAAATATAGCAATATCTTATGTCTCAGATGCTCCTGGGGAGGGTCAATTCTGAAAAATTAGAAAAAAATGAGACATTTTTAACTTACGAGTGGGTGATCGGATCTTAAAGGATTTTGATATTTAGAAGGACCTCGTGTCTCAGAGCTCTTATTTTAAATCCTAACCGGTACTAAACCTCTGATTTTCCTTTTAAATTAATCTATTGATTCGTAGAATTTCGCTAGAGCTCATGCCATATGAGCTCTTGACTCTTCCGACCTCGTCACAAGTGCCATATGAGCTCTTAGCTCTTGTTCTTTGTAAAGCTCGAATCATTAAAAGTAACTAAACTTCCTTTTTAAGTAACCAAAAAGTTAAACCAGCACAGCCTGTGAATTTAGATGCCAAAGTGGACATTTATCTTAGATTTAGGCCAAAAAGAAAAGCTGATTCAGAATAAAAACAAAAGTTTTTATTTACATTCAGCAGAACAAAAATATTTTGTTTTTTAAACACCTTTTTGAGAATTGTGAGAAAAAAAAAATCCCGAAGTCGATCAAAGATGAAATTCTAATTTATGGAAAGTTGCTGTTAAATTAGTTTTCAAAGAGAAATTATGATATAAGTCCAACTAGGTGAGCGATGTGGAAAAGGAAATTATTTGTTAAAACCTGTCAATTTTTTTCAAATTTTTAGGTCTTTGCATAGACACCGGCTGTGAAAAACTTTTACCATTAGAGTGTGACATCTGCCCTGCAATTTTTAGGGATTACAGAAATTTTGTTGCTCACATTATGGAACACCAGATGGGAGAGACAAGAAAATGTCCTATTTGTTTGTGTGAAGGTATTGGCGATGTGAGTCAACATCTAGTTATACATGGTCATTTTTCACAAAGCGTGTCTATTCTAGAACTACAGGGAAGTTCATCACTAGCTGTTACACAGAATCCTTCTGCAATCGTATGCTTAAATTCATTTGAATTGGATTCTGAAGCAAAAAACTTGGACAATCATAAGATATATTTGAATAGTTCCTCACGAGGTAGAAAACCCAGAATACTGAAAAGATATAAAGAAGCATATACAGGGATAAAGCAATATATTTGTGATGTATGTGACAAAACGTTTGCATGGTCGTGTAGTTTGATTCAGCATCAAAAAGTACATACGGGTGAAAAACCGTTTAAATGTGAAGTATGTGAAAAAACTTTTTCTGTGTCAAGCAATTTCATTCGGCACCAAAGAGTACACACTGGTGAAAAACCCTTTAAATGTGATGTATGTGAAAAAACTTTTTCTGAGTCAAGCAATTTGATTCGGCACCAAAGAGTACACACGGGTGAAAAACCCTTTAAATGTGAAGTATGTGAAAAAACGTTTTCGGTGTCAAACAGTTTGATTGACCACCAAAGAGTACACACGGGTGAAAAACCCTTTAAATGTGATGTATGTGAAAAAACTTTTTCTGAGTCAGGCAGTTTGATTAAACACCAAAGAGTACACACGGGTGAAAAACCCTTTAAATGTGAAGTGTGTGAGAAAACTTTTTCTGTGTCAAGCAATTTGATTAACCACCAAAGAGTACACACGGGTGAAAAACCCTTTAAATGTGAAGTATGTGAAAAAATGTTTTCTGAGTCAAGCGGTTTGAGTAGGCACCGAAGAGTACACACGGGTGAGAAACCCTTTAAATGTGAAGTATGTGAAAAAACTTTTTCTTTGTCAAGCAGTTTGATTAACCACCAAAGACTACACACGGGTGAAAAACCCTTTAAATGTGAAGTATGTCAAAAAACATTTTCTCAGTCAAGCAGTTTGATTAAACACCAAAGAGTACACACGGGTGAAAAACCCTTTAAATGTGAAGTATGTGAAAAAGCCTTTTCTGGGTCAAGCAGTTTGATTGGGCACCGAAGAGTACACGCTATGGAGAAACCACTTAAGTCTGATACATGCTAGGGAGAATATTCTTGTAAATGAAGTCTTAATAATCATATATCAGCCCATTCATAGAAAAAGCCTACTAGTCCATAGTCTACAGTAATAACTTCTGCGATCTTGCTGAACCCTATTGTAAATTATTCCTTTTTTTTTTGTTTTTCTTGCTGCTCATTTATTTATTTTTTACTTTTTTTTGTTTTAATTAATTGATTTGTTGAATATTTTTGTTCATTTTTTCAGTGATTTTCTTTTGCTTTTTGTATTTACCCGTTCTTTCCTTTGGCTATAATTATTTTTTCCAGCCAAAGATCTAAATTGATTTGGATAAAAGGAAGTACTTTATTCGGACTATTGCTCAACACCTGGTTAGCCCGGTATGAAAGACCCTGCTCAAACGTAAGATTACAAAATACGACTATGTTTTTGAACCTTGATATTAAATCTCCACAAAGCTTCTGACCCCTCAAAATAACGAAAACAAAGCTATTGCTTCTTAAAAAAAATAGTCTGAAAAAGTATGGTACTAGAATTTGTCTGGAAATTTAGAATCAGAAAAGGACTTCATTGAATCTAAAGTACCAGGTCATCACAATTCTAAAGACTATAATTATTGCTGTCATCTAGCAATGACTAGTGAAGACAAAAGGAACCTGTTTGTTAAATTTTGAATTATTGAGTGTTACCAAAATGAGTTAGTAATTTAAAAAGCTTCTTAATTGGATTAATAATTTCAAAGTTATTGATCAGACTAGAATGAAAAAAGAGGTTGACAATAAAAAAAAAAAACAGCCTAAGAAGTAATATCACAGTTCTCAGATCTACCTTAGTATTGTTTTCTGTCAAAATAGATAAGATCTGAAGACACTGATCTGCAAAAACAAATGATTAAATAGATAAGGCTATTCCTGATACCTTATTTCACCTAACTCAACTGCTTTCCAAGATAGCAACCTTAGACCTTAGTTCCTCCCGTGCCGCCAGGGCATCAAGAAAGATCCACCAATCATCCCTCATATGTGCTGCTGCCCAAACGTCTTTCAATTGGGGTCGGGCTGTCGAATTAATAATCTTAAGGTCCTGCTGGTGTGTACGACGTAGTGTATTTTTTGGCTTCCCTCTGGTTGCCACTCGAGTACCGTTCTGGGAAGTCTATCTCCTATCATATGGATAACGTGTCTCAAGTAGTGCCATCTTCGTTGGCGAATGACGTCTCTTACCAGGGGCTGATACGTGATAGAGCGAACTGTCTGGTTAGTTATGTGGTCCCTCCAGTTAATATTCAGTATCCTGCAAAGACAGTTATTCTCGAAAGCGAGAATTCTCTTTTCTTTCTGTTGGTTCAGTTTCCAGTTTTCACAGATACAAAGGAGGGCAGAGAGGACGTTACTGTTGAACAGCTTCAATTTCTGCTTCAGAGAGTTGTTTTTCGATCGCCAAACTTGTTTTAGTCGATTGAAAGCTCCACTAGCTTGTCCAATCCTAGACTGTACCTCCTTTTTGCTTTATCCAGTTTGTTTGACTGTACTTCCGATGTATCTTAATTCCACTACCTCCTCTACTGAGTTGTCCCCGCACTTTATGCTAAGTGGTGAGTCGCTTGTTGCCATGCGTTTTGTCTTGTCTGAACTAATCTTCAGTCCCTAAAGACTTGCTTTCTCTTGTATGACATCGAGAAGCTCCTGGAAACTTTCCTTGTTTGCCTCAATCAGGGTAATGTTGTCGTCAAAATCAAGATCTGCTAGTTATTTATTTACACATATTTGGATCCCAAACCCTTTGCAATCTCGGAGCGCCTAATCGATTGCCAGGACAAAAAGCAGGGGGGGGGGAGAGGACACGTCCCTGTTTGACCCCAGAAATGATGCTGAAATACCTTGTATTTCCTTCATGGGTTCGAACGCAACACCCCGTGTTTTCGTACATCGCAATGGTCAGGGATGTCAGTTTATCTGGAATGCCGTAGTGCCTGAGGATTTTCCACAGAGACTCGGTGTATTGAGTCAAAGGTTAATTTGAAATCCACAATGACGATGGGGGGAAGCCAGGATGTTCGTCTCTCAAGTGCTTATCTAGCGCTGTCTGGATACGACGGAGGATTATCTTTGACACTAGTTTTCCCAGGATAGAAAGGAAGCTGATTCCACTCCAGTTATCGCACATCAATGCATCTCGTTTTTTGAAAAGCTTGATGAGTTTGCTTTTTCTTCATTCTTCTGGGACTTTCTCTGATTTCTAGATGCATCCAAAGACTGCGATCCATACCGTTATGCAAGTACCTACAGAGGTTTTGATCATTTCTGCTGATATCTTGTCGCTTCCTGGTGCTGTACTGTTGTTCATCTTGCGAGCGGCTTGAACTATTTCTTCAGTCGATGGCTCTTCTGTATTGTTTTTGAAGTCAAGGAAAGGGGTTTTGGAGATGTCTGCTATGTTCGGAAGACTAGTTCTGTTGATGACTTTCTCAAAATTTACGGCCCAAACTTTAGAGATTTCATCTGGACATGTGACCACCTTGCCATTTTCATCTTTAACTGGCCCGTTTATGTTACGTTGTTTCCCGATGATTTCATTGGTAATTTAGTAAAAAGCTCTAGAATCGTCGCCTTTGGCTGCTTCTTCTGCCGTAGCTGCCTTCTTTTCTAGAAAGTCTCGTTTATTTCCCCTTACGCTCTTCACTAGCTTGTCTTGATGTCAGTATAAATGATTTCTCAATACTTTATTGCAGTCATCTTCACCGTTTAGGAGACGTTGTTTTAATTTCTGACGCTCTTCAATGAGGATCCAAGTCTTATCGAATAACCATTCATTTTTGGGTCTTACTTTGTGTCCAAGCGTTTCTAGTGCTATCTGATTTTAGGCTTCTTTAAGATGTTCCAGAATGACTCCACAGTTCTTTCACTGTTGAAATCTACGGTCAAGCTCTCAAACCTGTTTGTAAACTGAATATCAAAGTTGTGACGAACTGTTGCACTTGATAGTTTTTCTGAATCGTAGACGGGCTTTTCTTTGGATTCTGACTTCTATGTAGATTTCAGCTTGAGGGACACTTTTGCGATCATCAAGGCATGGTCTGAGGCGACATCTCCTCCTCTGTGGGCCCTAACATCCTGGAGACTCGGCTTCCACTTTTTGTTCATCAGGATATGGTCTATCTGATTATAAGCTTGACCATCCGGTGAGTTCCGTGAGTATTTGTGGATGGTTTTATGTTGAAAAAGAGTTCAAACGATGATGAGGTCATTTGTTAGAGCAAAGTCAACTAACAGTGATCTATTCTCGTTGAATTTGGCGAGACCTTGACTGCTGAAAACTTAAGGACAGTAGGATTTGTCGCTCCCAACTTTGGCATTGAAGTCGCCAACAAAGAAAACGACATCTTGGCTGGGGATATCTTTGGCAACAGCTTGTAGGATGTTGTAGAAACTGAATTTTGTTCTATCTATTAATGATTTTTGTTATTATTTTTAACTTAGAGCTACATTTATCAGTATTAATTTTTTTATGAGCAAGGGTAGGAAGCAGCGAGGAGTTTGAAGTATACGTCTAAATTACCCCATGATGGGGTATTTGGTGGATTTTTTTTTGTAAGGATCGTGTTTGAAAACAAATTGTTCAATATTATTCTTTGACCATTTGCCTCAATTTTGACTACAGTAAAGTGAAGGTGCTATAGACTGAACATCCACAACTTGAACTCTAGGAGTGGTCTAGCCCTAATAAGTGCACTGTTAATTTTTGTAACTTTTATTACTTTACTCTTTCTTGAAATTCTTTTGGGATAGTTTAATTAAGATTTCGTTACATATTGAACCTGAGTTTTTCAACCAAAAATACTATTTTTAGCCCAAAATGTGGCGAGAATGAAGATTCAAAGTACTTTCTGTGCAACTTTGAGGAGTTGAAGTACTTGTGTTCAAGTGTTTCTAGTGCTGTCTGGTTATTGGCTTCTTTTAGGGTGTTCCAGAATGACTCCGCAGTGCCTTCATACTTTATGTGCAATTGTAAGGAGTTGAAGTATTTGAGGGTAGAATTTTTTTTGAATTTGGATAAAAGGGAGGGGTTGGATGGTGGGAATTTAAAAAAGTAATTGTAAAGTGGATATAAAGAACGTAGGGAGATAAGTCCGTGTAGCCATGCAGCAGAGAGAGATTTTCGCAAGGGGTGAGGGTGATGGGTGTGACAAAGAAAATGTTGAAGATGAAAAGTCATATAGCATTTACGATATATCGGCGACATTTTATATTAGTTTTATGGTATAATGTGCCTTATTATATTTGTTTTTGTTTCACAGATGTTATACTTTTTCATTGTTACTACTATATATCATGTTTGGCAATGAGTGTTAGTATCATGTGCTATTATTTTGTGTTATTTGTTTTTTGCCATTGCCCAAAGTGGCTTTTGTTGCAATAAATACCTATCTATCTATGCATGCTAATAGTAATAATCCTATGATTGCTAGTCTTGCAACTTCCACTATTTCTCAGGCTAAGGGTATTTAGGTGAGCCTTAATTAGGGAGGGGCGGCAGTGCCAAAAGGAGAAAGTGGAACAGCACCCCTACAATTTTGTCTAAAACAAATTTATTAAGACCGGGTTTACTGTCGACGTAGTTTAACGCAATGGGAGATCAAGTGGTTCACTGCCGCTTGTGCAAGGCATTGGGAAAGTTTGTCGAGGTCGAGATTGTCGCTAAACGTTGATATCCGTTGGCCAATCAGTGGCGATCATAGTGAAATTTAATATTACTCACTCGTCGCCTGTTCCATTTGGTGAGTTGTAATATTTTCGATTGTTCTTTGATATCGTCATTGTGAGGTAAGCTTGCAATATAAGATGAATTGATAATCTAAGCGTCTGGACAACAACGCAAATGGCTCCTATAGAAACGGGAAAAAATATAGAAAAGTTTCTTTCAAAATATAATGTCTTAGAACGCATCCATTATTTTATTGACAAAGGTACTCAAAAGCAAAGAAAAGGAGTGGTCGAGCCGAAACAGTTTCTTTGCTACATATCTATTGAGTTCTTTATACACCTTTGTTTCTATATTTCTTTGTTTTTTCATTGTCACAAAAAGATTCCCAGTCAAATCTCTATTCACTTTAAAATCCCTGATAATCAATCTCTTTAATCATTTTATCAAATATCATAACTTCGTAAGGAGTGTCCATGCCGGTTACTAGTGTTCCTGACTCAACTGCGGATTTGGCCTTGAAATCTGCTATTTCATTTCCAGAAATCCCAATGTGGGCGGGAGTCCACCAAATAACTACTTTCTTCTTGTTTTATGTCTTTTAGTTTAATGTAGCATATAAAGACAGCTCTATTTGGTTTTGTCATAGTATTAGAATTTAAAACTGCCTTGAATCGCACTTTTTGAAACAGAGCAAATGATCACCGTGTCCTCTTCAACAGGTTCCTCAAAGAACTTCAGCACCTTTTTAATAGCGTAAACTTCTGCCAGAAATACATTGCTCTCTGGAGGTAATTTAAATTTTTGGACACCGTTTTGAAAGGGCACCAAAATGCTGCTCCTACATGCTTCATTTCATTTACTTTCGATCCGTCAGTGAATAATGGAAGGTATCCCTTGTACTCTTTGTCCACCATAATGCAGAATGCCATGTCCACTGAGGTATCTTGGTCCATATTGAATTCTAATCTTGAACTGATCCTGTTTCCCTCCCATGGTGGAGGGACACCTATTTCACCTACTCTTAACATTTTGGAAGGTACTATATCAATTCCATAGCTTCTACAAATTTCTAATGCTGCTTCAAGGCAATTAGATTGATTTCTTGCTTTAGATTTGCTGGCAGTTGCTTGGCGACCAGGTTTAATGATTTTTGACTTAACTGGGTGGTTATTTTCTAAAGACCAAATCCTCTGTACATACTTTAAAAATCTGATCTTTCTTCGTGTTTCAAGGTCTGCTAGACCACTTTCTGATAGAAGGAAACTAACAGGTGTTGTTTTTCTTGCTCCAAATACAATTCTTATGGCTGAGTTTTGGATTACATCTAATCTTGCAATGGTAGAATGACAAGCTGTGCAATAAATTGTTGAGCAATAATCCATTTTAGGCAATACATATTTGATATAATACTGAATCAAAAGTTCTGCTGGTAATCTTCCAACCATATAGGCTAAGCTCTTCATAACATTGAGTCTTTTCAAACATTTTGATTTAAGATACATCACATGGGGTTTCCAGGTATATTTATTGTCAACCACTACACCTAGTATTTTTGTTTCGCTAACATATTCAACTGGGCGACCACTTAAGTACAGATCTGGAAGGGTTCCAATTCTTTTCCTAGTGATAACAATTCCCTTCGTCTTTGTTGCAGAAGACTTTAAGTCAGCTTCTTTGGACCATTTTCCTAATTTTGCAATGACCTGGGTTATTAGGGTCTTTATATGGTAGGTGTCACTCGCCATCACCCACGCAGTATTGTCATCTGCAAAAATAGCTCCTCCATCATCCTTCATGTTGATAGGAATATCTTATGATCCTATGTTGTACATATCAGGCCCCAATGCTGATGCTTGAAGGATTCCTCTTTCAGGAAACACTGTTATATTTGAAATTATTCCACCAACTCGCACTTTAACTTTTCCTCTTATTAAATAATCATTTAAAAATGCTAACATTTGGCCTTTGAAGTCAACTGTTACTAGGCCTCCAACCATTTTTCTATGAAGCATATTATCAAAATCACCTTCAATGCCAATTAAAATCGGTGCTAAAATCCATCCGTTTTGAAAAGCATATAATGCCTCCTGTTTGAGGCACATAAGACTGTCTTCTGCACTTCTATTTTTTTCTGAAACCACACTGAATGTCTTTCAAAATTTTCTTCTGTTGTATCACAGCTTCCAGTCTCTTCTTCACCATCCTTTCCATGACTTTCCCCAAAACAGGGAGAAGGGTAATATATCTGTAGTTTTCAATCTTTGATAGGTCTTTGGCAGGCTTTGATAGTATTACTACTTCACCATGCTTCCAAACATCAGGAAATTTTCCCTCCCTCCATACACCATTATCTAATTCCAGCAGTACATGATCCACAGTTTGGGGAGCGACTTCACGAACTGTGGCAACATTTCGTCTGGTCCTGGAGATGTAAAGGTCCCTCCATACTTTCTTTCCGAAAAAATTCTGCAAGTTATAAGGAAGCTTGGTATCAATGAAGACAAACCGGCATTTCAATGCTACGATTTTGGAAGCAACACGAGTGGCCGTTTTGAGGGAGCAGAGACTCACATTTCCATGAAACTCGGAAGAAATATTCCGTATCTCAGGTGGCTCGCCCACAGAGGGAGCATTATAGTGGAGCATTGCTGTGAATCAAGCTCCTTGAACCACAACATGTTTAGTTTCTTGCAGCAAACCTAAAAATTTTTCACCGGGGGATCCTAGCGCTTCAATCTGTACCACAAGGCTGTAGAAGAAGTTGAAGGCAAGCTTCATCTAAAGCGAATGTCAGAAACAAGGTTATCTGCAAGATCTGAGTCACTTGCAGCGCTTTGTAGTGTTCTGCCAGAAGCTGTTGGACTGCTGAGAGAAACGGCAAATTCAAACACCCTTGATACAGACACCAAGTCAAAGTTCGACGGGCTTCTTAGTGCCGTTACTAGATTCGAATTCATAGCACAGCTGATGGTCATGAGGGCATTTCTTTCTTGAACAACATCCCTGATTCGTGAAATTCAAGCAGTAGAGCTGGATATCGTCAGTGCATGCAACTTGATGAAAGCCACGGTGATTGTCGTCAAACAATCCATGAGCAACGAGAGTGAACTCGCTGGTCAAGTAACGGCATCTGTCAGTATGGCCGAGCAATTAATTTATGGAAAAAGGACGATGATGGTTCCATGACTGACAAAGGATTCTAATCTTGGTTGGAGAGGGAATATAGACGATGCCATCGTCTGTCACGGCTTGCTCGAAGATAAGCCGATGGTGACAGAACAAGTGAAATGTTGCAGATGCTGCTTGCCGCATTTTATGCTACTGAGTTTAAGAAAATTTTAATATTCGTAGGTGAAGAGTTGTCCCTAGGATTCGTAGAAACAAAGGAGCTGGCTCTACCTATCCTTGATTGCCTCGTGAACCTTGAACCTTCTCAGTGTCAGGCTTTCAGTGCCGCGTTCCCAAGAGCATATACATCTGTCCAAGAGTTCCAGTCTGAAATGGAAATTTTTGCAGAAGTTTGAAAGCGTGAAAACAACAGGCAGTCGGAAAGCACAGTTGAGCTTCCCCAGCTATTCTCTCTATCGAAGAAGAATAGAAGAGGATTGCCCTTAGTGTAGAGAGCATCCATATTTACAAAAACGATTCTGGTAACATCGGCCGAAGGTGATCGAATGCTCAGTAAAATGAAGATCGTGTAGCATAGATTGAGGTTAACAATGGGATACGTAAGATTTAGCCATCTCATGCTTATGATATCAGAAAAAGACAAGCTGACCAAGATCGATCTCAACCCTCTTGTAGACAAGTGGAAAGTTGTAAAGCAGCATCGGCTTAAAGTGTAGCTGATTCATTCGTACAGGTTTGATCATGTGTCTCATCTTTTTTAATTGTTTTAAACTATAATATATGATGTGTTTTTTTTCGAATTTAAATTTCATCAAAGGGTAACGACATCTGGAGAATTTTTTTTTCGGCACTTACCCAAAATTCGTTGGCACATCTCAGCCGTCCCCCCCAAAAGTGAAAGGCTAGTGACGCCCTTGGGAGTTGGAGAGGGAAACCTAAAATCTTGAAGAACACTTAGAGTGGAGGGATCAGGATGAAAGTTGGTGGGAAAATAAGCACAAGCCTTGATACGTGATTAACATAACCGGAACGGATACACTCTCTTTGGGGGAGTTGGGGGGAGAGTTAATCCTAACAAATTAGAAAAAATGAAGTATTTTTTATTTACGAAGGAGTGATCGGATCTTAATGAATCTTCATATTTAGAAGGACCTGGTAACTCAGATCTCTTATTTCAAATCTTGGATTGGATCAAGTGTCATTGGGGGGAGTTGGGAGGGAACCGGAAATCTTGGGAAACGCTTAGAATGGAGAGATCAGGATGAAACTTGGTAGGAAGAATAGGAAAAAGTCCAAGGTGTGTCACTGACATAACTGGAACAAATCCACTCTCTTTGGGAGGGATGGGGGGAGGGAAATTTGGAACAATTAGAGAAAATGAGGTAATTGTAACTTACGAACGGTTGATTAGATCTTAATGAAATTTGATAATTAGAAGGATCGTGTAATTCAGGGCTCGTATTTTAAATCCCGACCAGATCCAGTGATATTGTGGGGAAGTTCGAGGGGGAACCAGAAATCTTGGAAAACATTAAAATTGAGGTATCTTTATCTTACGAAGGGTTGGTCGGATCTTAATGAAACTTGATATATAGAAAGATCTTATGTCTCAGATCTTAGTCTACGGAAAGATCTTATTCTACAAAGACCTTTGTATATCGTAAAGATCTTATGTCTACGCTTCAATTGCTGGAATAATAAGAGTCTGGTTTTTTCGACATCGCTGTGAAGGTACGGGCTACTATGATTATAAACCTACTGATTTTTATTTGGCTTACAAAAAGAGATTCTTCATATGAAAATTTTGTATGCAACATTGCTTCAAATAAGCAAATCGCAACACGTGAATTTTATACCAAAAAAAAATTAGTCTTCTTGACTTCACGAAAAGATATAATAACAATTAAATTACCTTATATTGTAGAAAATGTAATCCTTACTTTGCATACCAAGATGAATACATTGACTCTTGACGAGCTACCCCCACTTAATCATTAACGACGGTTACTTATACATGGAAGAAGAAACCTAAAGGACAGAGTTTTATGCATACAAAGTTTACTAATAAACCATTTCACAAATATTTTTAGTGTTTTACTCTTAGAGCACTAAAATTTGTATTATACAGTTAGGAAAGAGTGTTTTCAACTGGAAAGTTGATCAATCTAGGATCTTCACCATAAATGCTAAAAAATTCACTTAAGTATATCCATGACATTGAAAAATAAAATATAATAGTGCATGAAAACCTTTTATCCACTAATAGTGCTTCGGTCGATAAATCTTGTACTCGCTACCAATTTTGGATAATAGACTTTCACTTTACCCCAGAAAATTTTAATTTGAGGCGTCTAGAAAGCATACGGTAGGCCAAGAGGAAAAAATAATTTAATATCCTTCGCTGTTTGAAAGATGCATAACCAACGTTCCGTCTTTACAGTTGATGAGCTACTATTAAGAATGATAGTGTTATTGTTAACGTTTTGAATATGATAGAGGAAATACAAAGGTATGCAACGCGATTTGTATTTGGACATACAAGGATCCAAATTTAAAGCATCAAATATTTAATTTGTAATCATGGTGCCGAGTCTAATAGAACACTGCCATCAGGAGTAATTTCCCCATAAGTTTCAAATTGATTTAGTGGGATTAATGCTAAACTCTCTTTCAATGGTTTGGGAAAGGTAAACAAGCTAAACTTACTGTGCCCGTTCGGACAATATACATATCTTGAGTATGGGACAAATCCAATAAAATGATACCATGAATTTTTATAAACATTTCTTCGGTTATGCCAGTTCCAAATAATTGTGAGTCTCAATTTAGGGGATGCATTGTCAATTCAAAAAGATCCTGTGAGATTTATCAGAGGATAAATCGTAGAGTAGAATTCCACTTGCTTTACATACAAGGGCTGAAAATCCCAACATTTCAAATTTATTCGGAGAATTTGTTAGTGATCCAACGTTACTAGCACTTTTTATGAATGCCAAAATAAGTTTTGAAGGAATTTCACAACTGATAAATGACTATACAATAAGCTCGTGTTTAAGAACAATGGCAAAATACATATATGAAAAAAAGCTTGTTATAAAATACATATATGAAAAAAAGCTTGTTATAAATGATACGGAACTGTACTTACCCCCATAATGATAAATCGGTGTAGGAACGTGTACCCATAAGAATATTTCGTTGATTTATGATTGTATGAGGAAAGAGCAGTTTGATATTTTTTCTTGTTATTTTTATTACAACTTGTTATTTTTGTACTTGAAGTATTGCCGAGGCGGGAGAGACTGTTGTATCAGGCATAGTGCCAAGTATTATTTGCAAAATAAAATTGGGCAGGGCAAGTTGTAGCTTTATTTCAATCTAAACGTTAGAGGCAACCTTATTGAGGCAACCTTATTGAGGTATATTACATATTTCATAATTTATTTTCCAAAACAATTTTATATCTTTAGTTGTTACATCTCTAAGTGTTTTGATAGTGTCAGTGTCCGTCTTATATTCATATATAAGACGCTTACAGGACGCCAACAGCTTACAGGACATTGGAGTCATCAGCATAGATTTTATGTAACTTGCCTAATTTGAAAGATTGTTGCTCGTGCTCACCAACGTTCCATTTATCTAGACACTGATTTGTTAAAAAAAAATTGTGTAGTACACAATTTTCATAGGATAACCACTTGGCTGCACTTGGATCTTTATTGTTAGATTTTCTGACAATGACATGTAATAAGTGTGGAAGCAACTCTATGAAATAATCTTCTCTGAATCAATTTGTAAATGTACGTTTTCAGAGAGCAGTTGTTGTGGATAAAATTATTTCTAGTAGCCATGTTTTACACACATCAAAATTTTCCACATTGAAAAGATTTAGAGATGAATTGACTGAAGGATGAGATTCTTTATGTGGTAAATATGAGATATACAGGAAAAGAAATCCCTTTTCCATCTTATAATTTTTACTCTTGGTTTCTTTTTTTTCTTTGACAAAAGCAATGTTTTACACCTCCGGCATAAGTTGAGACTTATGAATGATGAGATGTTTCTTCCATCTTGAAATCTTTTCTGCTTTGTCATGACTTCAATCGCTCAAAGAGGGATTGCGAGCCAAACCTGAGATCTTCTTTTTTTTAAATCCTTCCCAGAGCTGCAATCGTGGAGTGTAGAGGTTCCAAAATCCGTGGCAACCGGCACAATATACTTCGTAGCCAGGGGTAATGCAGAGCGAAGAAACTTAGCAAAACCAATTGCCGAGACCGTAACCTGAAATTGACGAACGACCCCTGTAATAGTCCATTCCATGACCCAATTGTCCTAGTCCAATAGTAACAACATAGCAATCAATACCAGGACAAACAAAAGTATTTAATTTTTCTATTAGCCATGAATGGGTCGAAATGGGTCACTGAATGCGTCGAAAATGACATGTTATCAAATCCAAACCTTTTTTTATTGCTAGAGGATCATCCAATTCACTTCTTAATGTTAACTGACAGAGCTACAAATACTAAGTGTTGAATGGAATATATTGAAGGTGCTTTATATCGTAGTACTGAATGTGTTCGTGACTGGTTCGTTCAAGAATGCGTGGAAGGGAGACATTACTATTACCGAGTCTTGATGTTTCGACAAAGAAATATACAATTGTCTCGATGAATACGTAAAGATATATACAATTTTCAGATGAGAAGCCGGGTGCACAGTCTGTATAGATTCCGTGATCCTTGCCACTGAAATTTTATGCTTCAATAATACGATCTTTAAAACAGAGAACCTCTCGTAAATCCTCATTGAGGCAACCTCTTTCATTCTCAAATGGATTAGCATATACATTTTCATATTTCTTCTTTAAACCATTAGCAATGAATGAATAAATTTATTTGAAGTCGTGGGGCTTCGATATTGATATTTTTGAACATAAAATATGGCAGATATTACTGAGGGTACCATACTTCTTCTGAAAATGTTACAAGACGAACCCTTGCATACCGAGTTAAAAAAATTCTTCAATTAAAATAAATGATTTAAAAATATCGAGTTGAAAATTCTAAAAAAAAATGTCATGGAAAATTTTCTCTAAAAAGCAACCAATAGGCTATGAATATCCTTGGATTGGTTCTAAGGAATCCTTCTCCTCCTTTTCTTCTGAGCAGAAATTGAAAAAAAAAGTGCCCCAAAATGAATAATTGTCTCGTATTTTAACACGCTTTTGTTTTCTAGATGCATTACTTTGATCTTCTTTCTTTTACTCGAAGATGGCTTGACAGGTTACAATCTAGAGGCTTTTTTGGGACATAATGCATAGACGTTTTTGGACTTTTCTCAACTTTGGTTTTTAATCAAACTCAACTAGCAAGCAAAAGTGCAAGAAGAGAAACAAGATTTAAAAGGAAGCTTCAGTGTAATACCCTCTAAAAATAACTGTACCAGGCAACAAGCTTCACTCAATGCACTGAATTTCAGACACAGCAATCATCTCCGGTGTACCCACTCCCCTAAAATGTGTACCACCCTTGCTTTTATTCTTGGTGGTGGGTGGAGCTCGTCCGGAATGAAGCAGACCTTGGTCTGCTGACCACGTACCACTGGATATGGGGGGACCCCTAACTAAATGCTCCACGTAAAGGGTGGCCTTGACCTCACAAGGTGGGTGGAGCCAACCCCAGGGACACTCAATAGTTAGACGCTAGCTAATCAGGTCCCAGGCCTAGGGTCGGTTGGGCTTGCGACCCTCCACCCGAACCTAATTGCAACGAATAGTGATGTTATTGCCTCGGAGGATCGATCTTCTTTTTACCCTTCAAGACTTCAGCATGTCCCCAGACCGCAATTCGACCATCGTTTAAACCTTATTGATCAAGGTGGTCTTCGCCTGGCCACCTGGAACGTTCTGACCCTTAACTTCCCTGGAGCAAAGTCAATGCTTGCGCTAGAACTCAAGCGTTTTGGCGTGGCTGTAGCAGGCGTAACTGAAGCTCGCCTTATAGGAAACGACTCTGAAGACATCGGTGAAGGCTATCACCTAATCTGGTCGGGTGACCAGAGAACCAAAACTAATGGAGTCGCACTTGTGCTAGACTCTCGGACCAGGAGGTGCCTCCTTTCTTACGAGCAAATTTCAGACAGGATAATAACAGCGCAAATTCAGCACAAACATGGAAAATGGACCATCATTTTCTGCTACGCCCCAACAAACCAAACCTCACATGAGGTGAAAGATCGTTTTTACGCCCAGCTGTCTAGCATCCTAGCAGAAGTATCCCCTCATGATGTTTTAACCCTTCTTGGCGACTTCAACGGCACTGTCAGAGATGCAGACGGTGTTTGGAACAGTGTTCTAGGACCTGTAACACCCGACTGCTTGAACGACAATGGGCTAAGGCTCCTTCAGCTGTGCAACATGCACAATCTCGTGATCACAAACACCCTTTTTCAAAGGAAAGAAGTTCACAAATATACCTGGTATAGCAATGACGGACGAACAAGATAGGTGTTAGACTACATAATCGTGTCCCGACGCTGGCGTTCCTCTATAACTAATTGCCGAACTTACAGAAGTGCAGAATTGGGAAATACCGACCACAGGCTTGTTGTTTCTAACCTGAGACTACGCCTATAAGCCCAGAAAAGTGACCACCGTCCTCCCAAATTAGACCTGAACAATCTCACAAACTCCAACACGCGCCAGGTCTATGCTGTCTCCATCTCAAACCGTTTCGACTGTCTTGGTCAGATTTCAGAATCTGAAGAAGCATGGAAACTATTCAAGGGCAGCGTATTGCTTTCGGCCGAAAGTACTATTGGTCGTCTGAAGCCCAGAAAAAAGTCCTGGATATCGCAGGAAACTCTAGATATTATTGAACAGCGTCGCAAAGCACGCCTAGCAAAGGACATGGTTACCTACAGACGTCTAAATGACGTAAGAAATAAATTCCCCCACAGAGACAGAAAGCTATTCACCGAAAAAAAGGCCGCTGATCTCGAGGAGGCCGCCAGAAAGGGTGACACATGCGCTTTATACTAATACCTTCGGGATCTTACAGATGGAAAGCCATCCTCCCTAGGCCCTATCATATCTAATGATGGAAATATTATCACTGACGAGAGCGCTCAACTGTCCGCCTGGAAGGATCACTTCTCTTCACTTCTAACCCTGGACTATTTTAGCCAGCCCGACCCTGACCTTCTTCGAGTTGCATCCAACACCCCTGAGGCCCCGTGTGCACCACCCCTTCACCTCTACAGAAATCTTGAATTCTCTGAAACGGATGAAAAACAACCGAGCCCCAGGAGTCTGTGGTATCCCTGCAGAACTGCTGAAATATGGTGGGGCAGCGACCCTTCTCTGGCTCCAAGTACTGTTTTCCATAGTATTTCGTACAGAATGGATTCCAAAAGACTGGCGAGCGGGCATCATTCTGCCTCTCTGGAAACGGAAAGGCAGTCGCAGAATCTGCTCCAACTATCGCGGCATCACACTCCTCTCTGTGCCCGGAAAGCTCTTCGTTATGACCCTCCTGGACCGCTGTACCACTTTCCTCAGAAGCCAAAGAAGAATTCAAAAGGCTGGCTTCATGCCAGGAAGGTCCACCGTGGAGCAAATACTCACAATGCGGCAGCTGATAGAAAAGACTCGAGAATTTCAACAAAAAGCATATGTTGCCTTTGTGGATTTCAAGGCTGCTTTCGATTCTGTCGACCGGCAATCGCTCTGGCTCATATTGAAAACAGAGGGACTACCAGCGAAGTACTGCAACCTTTTCGAGCGGCTCCACGAAGGGACTGAGAGCTGCGTGCAAGTCAATGGCAGACGCAGCTCATCTTTTGAAATCAATACTGGAGTCCGTCAGGGTTGTGCTGTTGCCTTAGAACTATTTAATTGTGTCATCGACTACATTATGACTCGAACCATAAACCGCCAACAGTTTGGGTTGCATTACGGTGATAGAGTACTTTCAGACGCTGATTATGCTGATGACCTTGCTCTTGTCTCTGATTCACCGTCGAAGCTCACAGAAGCCCTACAAATCCTTGCTGATGAAGCCTTAAAGATAGGGCTGTCGATTAATTGGCACAAGACAAAAGTGATGTTTGTTGAGCTCCATAATTCGCCGCGTCCCCCGCCAGTCCTAATGGTCGATGACAAGCCAGCTGAGATTGTTGAGGAATTTACATACCTTGGCTCTATCCTCTCAAATGACGGATCAATCCTTAAAGATCTAATGCACCGAATTGCCAAAGCCTCAGCAGTAGTGGGAAGACTAAGTGGCCCTTTGGAGGAAACCTTCTATTAGCCGTAGGACCAAGATGCGCATAAACAATGCTTCGGTGGGATCCGTGCTTCTTTACGGAGCCGAAACTTGGCCGGCCACTCAGTCTGTGCTTAGCACCGTAAATATAGCCCAAACAAAACACCTTCGCCGCATTGAAGGACTACGCTCGCAAGATTTTGTTAGCAACGAGAACCTCCTGGCGTTAACTGGTCAAACGCCCTTCTCAGTCCAACTCGCCCAATGAACACTACGCTGGTACGGAAATCTCCTTCGTATGCCCCCCGACACTCCCGCACGAACGATTTTTGACTTTGATCCGGTGCTGCACGGCGGGAAACGCCCAAGAGATCGTCCCCCTACCAGATGGAAGGACACGACAGGTGCCATCTTAGTCATGGCAAATATTCAAGAGGATGTCCACATCCTTGCAAGAGACCGGTCCAAATGGAGGCACCATGTAGCATCACTCTCGACGCCGGAAGCATTTCGGAAGGAGCATTAAGTCAAGTTAAGTCAAGTTGCTCTTATTCACGCATGAAAGAAACTTTCTCTCTAAATTTTTCAAGATTTAGTCTCTTTTAAACAAAGATACAAAGGGAAAGGTGTTTTTAAACTCTAGCTGTCAGTTCTTTGCTATTTAATGGGAGGAGGATTAATAATAAAGAAAAAGACACGGAACAGCCATTTCCTGGCGTGAAAGAAAGATCAAGATAGGCAACAAGTTTGAGAAAATTTGATAAGAGCCTTAATTTTGGGAAAAAATCATACGAGTTGTGTCATATTTATGAGCACTTTCAGAAGCATAAATAATAACATTTCCACCCAAAGAGTTGTCATATCATTTTTACCTATGACACATGCAAAATTACACAAGATGACAAACTGCTTTGCAGAAAATTATACTTCAATAAGGAACGTATTATTTTAGCGTCTGTAAAGCATAGAAGGAAGAATTAATACTTGGTATCTATGATATTTGGAAAATTACACACAATGACAAATAATTGAACAGCTAAGGAAAAAGACAAGAAATATGTCACAGCAACAAATCACTTAGAATTGCAAACGAAAATATGACTTAAAACTAAATTATAGCAAAATAACTATGCTATTACGGAGTTTAGATATTTAAGAAAATTACAATTGGATAAGGAAAGTGTCAAGCGGGAAGGAAAAATTGAATTCATGACATAATTTCTTATTTAAGCTAAAATTGCTGATTTGCTACCGTATTAATCGAAACTACAGAATAAAACGATGATTACGCTAATTTTAGATATTTCAGAGGGCATAGACATTTGAACAGCTGATTTCGAATGAATCCGAACAGCATAGGCATGGATAAGAGTCTAAGGTAATGATGCACAAAAAATGACGCGCAAGCAAGATCTGCTGATGGAAGACATTTGACAGCCAGTATCACAAGGAATGCACCGAATCATGAATGAAATCTTTGGATAGAAGAGAAGTAACAGTGAGAATGACAGCGAGTTCCACAAGAAAACAAAACCCATAAATGGACGATTATTTTAAGCATTAACGGGAAAGAGGAATTGAATTCACGCCAGACTTTCTAAATTCAATTGTTATTGCTTATTTGATACCTCATGACTTAAAACATAAGAATAAACAATATATAATTACTCACTTTGATTGAGCAACTTAATTTTTAAAAACTTATTTGTTAGAATTGTGTGGTTTTTTTAGTATTTTCTCAGGGTGGCTGCGCCAAGCCTAACCTGAAGTCATAACGTCAAGATGATAATCAAATTATCTGCAGTTAGAAGACAAGCAACAACTAAAATCGGTATATACAAGCCTGCCACGTGCCAAGTGCCAGGGTCTGGCCTCGAAATCAGCTATATAGTATTGTTTTTCTAAAACTGGCATATTGACATTTCTGGCAAAAAAAAGGTCTAAATAGGTTGAAACTTTACGGAAGAATTCCTATATTTCTCAGGGAGGTCGCATCGAACCTATGGTGACGCCATAGTATCAAGAAGAGGCTCACATTGTATGCGGTTAGAAGACAAGCAGCAATGTCATTCAATATAAAGAAGCAGATCAAACTATTTAAAAACTTAATAGATGGATTTATAATCATACAAAAAAAAACTGCAAACATTTAATAGGACTTTTAAACAAAAGTTTTAATTACGAATATGCAATAATCATCATGTTTCTTTGTTTCACTAAATTGGCTAATATTTCACTTCTAACACTTTTAACAGATTACAAACCAATTGAGTAACAATTTTTGACAATAATATAGCATCCGCTTTTCATTAAGTGCCCTAATATTGTGCAGCTTTCCGAAACCCAGTTCCGTCATTTTCATCAATTGTGCCGCTAAACCAATTTTAGCATTAGTCCTAAGTGGTCACACTACAGAATGTGGTTTCGCCTGGGTTACGACAATTTACACTAGTATACCGATTTCATTGACCTGATAAAAACATCGACAGAGATAAAAAGTGATATAATGTTTCACAAACAATACAACAGCCATTTACCGATTGACAATAAAAATATTAATGTCAGGAGGGAATTGGTCGAGATTTTTTTTTTCAAATGTGATTAAACAATGCCATCTAATTAATTCTGATAATTTAAACCTATTGGACTTACATTTATAGATTTTAACAGCTCTTGATTTTTTTTTTAAAAATAGTGAATCAGTTTTGGAACATCTTCGACTTATCTACTACAGGCTAAACTGCCAAATTTCTAAATGTCTTGGGAACTTCCCTTCGAAGCACAGGAATTGAACGAAAAATACCGACAGAGCCATAAATTTCACGAGTAGGAGCTGACCTCCTGCTTAAGTCCCTGTTCAAAATTAACAAAGGAAAAATCAACTATCGAGCAGTCTTCATTATCATTCAATCACAAAAATAATATTTAAAAAAAGGCTATCAATAAGGCACAAAAAACAAGAACTAATTTTTACATAAATATCAGTTGTACCAAAATCCAAATTAATGCTGACTATACAATAAGCCCGTGTTTAAGAACAAGGGCAAAATAATATATATGAAGAAAAGCTTATTATAAATGATACGGAACTGTACTTACCCAAAAGCCTAAAAAAATGGGCATAAGAATAGGGAGGAGGCTGAAATCCCTCCAAGGAGGACTCATGGTCTTAAAACAATCTTTCTCAAATATTACAGAAAATCACACCTGTTATCTAGTCATAGATACCTATTTTACTATCTGATAAAAAAAAAGCTAAAAAACACAACTGTAAACATTAAATATGAAAACAATAAAATAAATAAAAATCTCAATCACACTACACACGTGCTTTTAGATTTCCCACCTCCCCCTCGGAGATTTCCCACCTCCCCCTTGGAGATGATTTTTTGAATGCTCATAGTTTCATATTTTCATAGTTAATCTTGTTTACTATTCAAACGTATTAGTTACCTATTTTGCAGTTCGACACAAAAACTAAGAAACCTAATTGAGGTAATTTCTAATCTGAATACAAAAAAACGAAGAAAAGAATTCAATAAACCTTCAAACACATATTTTTATATCTTATACCTCACCCCCCTTCTTCAAAAACAATTCTGGAAATTGATCTGGAATTAATCTCTGACAGGTATAGAAATTAAGATGTCTGTAAATGAGTAAGATAGATGGTTCGTCTAAAATATATCAGTTCCCAGTTTTCACCCAGACTAAGTAATCCATTTTCAGATGGGTATTAACAATTATCGACTCTGTCACGCGATGGCTGAAGCTTCTTATAATTAATTAGAGAGTCATTACCAATAGCACAGAATAAGCTCTGAAAACAATTACATAGGCCATGGCAAGATGAGAAATATATATATAAATTACTAGGATTCACAATAAAAATTTTCATTACTTGTTTCTCCAACTTTTCATTACTTGTTTCTCCTTAGTTCATTACTTTATCTTGTTTTTCATTGTTTATCTTATTTTTTCATTGATAACCTTGTTTAATTACCTGATTACCTGATCTAGTATCTCCTTGTTTTCACTTGTTTCATTACCATATTTTCATTACCTGTTTCTCCAACTTTTTTTTTCAACGGATTAAATTTGAAGTTCTTTTTTTTATTTCCTGTCTTTTCACCAAAATTATGTTAGTGAAGACTTTACTTTAGTTCATTTTGAAAGCCTTTCAAATGGAAGTTTTATCAGTGAATCGCATAAAAAAGATGAGATTTTTAAATATTTTTATAATTTAGTGTCATTAAATACCCGAACGCCGTATTCTATAGTTTTTTTTTCTAGATCAAAGTTAGGCCCGTAGTTTAAACGGTCAATATCACTCAGCCACTTCGACCAATCATCCAAAAAAGCAGCTGACCAGAGTCGGTTAGCCAGAGGGCCTATTTTAGGTGTGCGAAAGCACCCATAAAATGAAACAAGCAAGAAGAAGATATATTTATTTTTGCCAATCCTTATTTTATACTAGTTTAGTTTGGTGGGTAAGAAAATTTCGGTTGGCCAGAGGGGACTGTGTGAAAGCGTCTCTAAAACAAACCAAGCAAGAAAAAGATATATGTATTTTTTTCCAATCCTTATTTTATACTAGTTTAGTTTTGTGGGTAAGAAAAGAAACTATTGCCATAGCAACTGTTTGGCGTTGCCAGGGCCCATTCGGCGCAATTGGAAAAGCCTCCTCACAGTATGCTTCGTCAGGTTTACTGCTTCTTTTAAGGAATAAAATATCCCATTGTTTATTAATTTTTTTATTTTTACTAGCTTTTCTTCTTTTAAAAGCTTTATTTAACATTATTTTTATCTCTTATCTCAATTTCAATTTTCAAACAAAGTTAAAACAATTATTTTGGACCTTTAAAACCAGAATCATGTGAAAAACAAAACAAAAACAAAAACCAGAAAAGAGGAACTCTAATCAACATAGTCTTTTTTCATAATCATGAAAATAGAAACTTATTCCTAGAAAATTGAAAATGGGAGACATTGTCTTCCCATCTTCAAGCGATGACGAAAATGTTTATCATGTAAAGGGTCAAACAGCTAAAAGCTCCTTTGAAAGTTCCAGCTCACAAGAAAACGTTAAGAGAAACTGAGAAGCATAGTAAAGATGGCCAAAAAATGGGCTTTCCCATAGCTTTGACGCACTTACCGCGTTTCAGCCTTTTATCCCCTACCTTCTTGAATTAAAAAAAAAAAAAACCTCTCTAACACAACATATGTTAAAAATGAAGAGAGATATATCTGAGATAACACTACAAATGAATATTACGGGAAAGGGGGAAAGCAGAGTTATACCATTAAAGTTCCAAGGCTTGGATATTCGTACTCGCAGAGATTTTCCCACTGACATCAAAAGAAATAACAATTAAAAAAACACATTTTTTAGAAGATAAACGGTATATGAGGAGAAGAGAAAGAACAAAAGAAAATTTGAGGGGGGAACAGAGATTCAGATGCTACATTACAAGTTAATATCAGATCACAGTTGATCAAATATACAGCCATATCACATAAAAGAGTATGATGAGATGTTATTAGAGTATACAGATTCCAAGATATCTACTGAAAAGATCGCATAATAAATGTACCTGCACGTTGAAGGAGGATAGAGCATACCCCCCCTAAAATCGTCAACAGAAAGTCGCTCGAACAACCATACAACAGATTTATGAGTATAGTGAGCATGCAAGAACACACCCTGCATTGATTTCGGTACCATTTAATAAAAAATAATTATTTTCGCTCTAAAACTTTAGCATTTATTTCTAACAATTTTGAAACGGGAAGAGGGTTCAAAAGTGCACTTAAGGGGGGTGGGTGGGTGGTTGTAGATATCACTCGTTTCGCATGCAAACACAACACAGCACTTTAAAATACACTATTATTTCCCTTTATTTGTAGGGGCGATTCTTCATTCTGAGAGCCATCTCTCTGAGATCCTTTGGATAAGGAGTAGGGGCTCTCATTAACCGCCGGTTTTCAGGATTTGGTTCCAGACTAAAACGGATTCTTCGACGGTTCATAAATGATTCTTCTTCCTCTTCTGGGTTAGGTAGAGTTTTACTAACATATTGAACTGAAAAAAAGACATATTTATATTAGGGATTTGTAAAACCATTTGAATGACAAAAATGAGAATTATTCAGCCGAAATGTGATAACCCTGAAAGAAGGAAAATATCGACTGAGCACTTGAAGAATATCTTGGGCGTAAGGCACTGCGCATCCATCTGGAACAGACTCCAGAGGGATGTTATACCCCCAAATAAGTGTGTTGATTAATTTATAAGGAGGGATCAACAGACATAACTATAAGGCGAAAATCAAGGTGAATGGTTAACTAGTGGTAAGTCAGGTTCTAAGTTTTTAGCAGCCTCGCGCAACAAATTTTATCTTAAAAAAACTTGTTTATGCTTAAAAATGTAAGAGAGAGGGAGAAAAATACAAAAACGAAGAGCAGGAGAGAGAAAAGAAAAACGAGAGAGACGTCACACAGTAGTAAGAGAAAGAGATTGTGGAAAATAAAACAAGAAACGAGTGCTAGCAACGCATATTACATGGCTCAGTCGCCTTTAAACAGCAAAGCTTTGTGCCTTCTTCTGCAGCACTTGCAGCCATTTTATGTAGATCAGCCTAGCAGCAAAACCGGTTCGAAAATCGATCATAGTTAAGGAAGGAATATAAAAAAAAACTATGTCAAATATATTTTTTTCTCAGCTGATTACTCAGCTGGTAATTTCTGCACTTAAATAAAAAATAGTTTTGTTAAAAATGTTTTGCAGGAATAGGCAAGTCAAAAGTGCAGAAGTATTCCTTCAAGATTCATTTCTGCACTCAGAATATCAACAGAATCTTAGAAATATAGATTTAAAACAGTGACATCCGTTAGCCTCCTTCTGGAAAACTGGCTTCTTCTGCCGTCTACTGTTAAGATGGCAGAGTAAACATGACGTCATACACCCCACTCTGCTTACCAGCATGAGGAAATGCCTTGTCCAGCACTGACAAAAATAAGAGCCATCTAAAAACTAGAAAACTAGAAACTAGAACTTATCACAAATAGGTGACACTTCCAACAAATCTTCTACACAAATGTTACCGTGAAGATTTTCTGTTGGTTGTTCTAAAATTATAAAGTTTCTAGGGCATTACCACATTTTCTTCGATGTTACCGTGTTCAACCGTTAAAATAAAAAACAGAACCAATTGCTGAAATTTAACAGCGCTCTTCCTCCGCAAAAATTTAAAGAATAACAATCTATTCATTCAAAAATGAAAGAAAAGGTTTCTTAAGCTCTTCGGCGAAATGTGTTTCTAGTTTATTTTTGTTAATTTTTCACCCAACTTTCATCTTCTAAAATCTGGCGTTTTCGCTGCTACCCAATAATGGATGCCTAACTGCACAATGTTAGTTTTCAATAGAAATTTAATTTCCAACTTTTTTTATTTTTGGTTTTAAGATATATATTGTGGCAAGAGTTTTTACTGAAACAATTCACACAGTCACATCTAATTACGGTGTTAAATAAAAAAAAAAACAAGCTTAGTAAACTGAAAGTAAGGAGCAATATTACAACTTAAAAAAAAACAGATATTATTACATATATAAGAGGGGTTGCCTCCTCCTCAACACATCGCAATTTGCACTAAGTTCTTTAGTTGTTAAAAAAAATTCTTCGAGCCTTGTGTTATAGGAGTCGTTCTTGAAGAATTAGGAAAAAATTCGAGCTTTAGCAAACTTAAGCTTTTAATTTCGGTTCACATCCCTCTCCCCTTATTCTAGGACCACTGGTTGGATGCGATCATCCCTGGGCCAAAAAAAAAAAAAAAAAAAAAAAAAAAAAAAAAAAAAAAAAAAAAAAAAAAAAAAAAAAAAAAAAAAATGCATCCATGATCTTTCTTCTGACGACATGTAAACTGATCTCTACAGAGAATACAAACATTGAAAAACTTACACTCTTCATCTTGAGATCTAGAGGTTTGAGGCAGTAAAAAACACACTAAACAACGCTTAGTTGTCACAGGGTCTCTCTCGATTTGCAACGGCACCAATGGTTTGTTCTGTCCTTCCGCAAGCCATAAAGCCGATAGGTTCAATTTCAGCATTGATACTGGTAAAGTGGAAAGGCAATTGGAGGCAAAATTAACAACTGAAAGTCGCTGAATAAGACCGATCTCTTCTGGCAGTTCTTCTATACGATTCCCACGCGCTGAAAGAATAGCTAGTCGCTGACAATGGCCAATGGCTAAAAAAATAATATCAAATAAACTCAGAGTGGGAAGAGAGAGAGATGAATTCTGAAGCCCTTAGCTGTTACCTACTTGGGCCTCTATCTTTTGAGTAAAACAGAATGTATACCTTGCCTGGATCTAAAAGTATAGGAAGCTTAAAATAGTGGGAACTGCATCCAGAGTAAAACAAAATTACTAACACCATCTAGAGTTTGGTGACTATTTTTTTTTATCAAAACTGCAGCATACTCGGCAATTCAGGCACAGGTTATTGATGCTTACACAGATTTTCACTCCTTGAAAAATACATGGGCCAAAGTGATCTTCAATTACATTAGCTATCTAACAAAAATCGCCCTCCCAGGCAGTTAGGCCCAATGTCATTGAAGCAGTTTGGATAACACTCCGCCCGTGCTTGGACTGGGTTGCACAACGTTCCACCTATGCAAAATCATTGGATATCGTTAATCTTTAGGAAGGCAAACCATCTGTTCTGATGGCTTTTGAAGTTTGTACTAATGTTGACGTGAGATATCTGGTGAAACCCTGAGAGACAATCTATGATTCAGGTATGTGAAAATAAAGGGGAGGGTAAATATGTTAGAATTCATTCCCAGTAGGCATACCAGCTCAAAGTCAACTAGCCTATTTAAATTGCCAAAATTTTCACAAGTTAGCCTAAGCCTACTTTGCAGACACTGGATTTTGAATTTCTTAAAATAGAAAACGCCTCTTATTTATCACTTGAGGAGATTTAAGCTTTAATCAAATTGTGCTGTAGAAGAATCAAATTAAATATCTGAATCCTTCTAAATTTCCTTCATTTTAATACAGTAGCCAAGTAATATACAGTAAGTGGTGGGCTAAAAGGAGTTAAAACTTTGTTCAGCATGATAGGTTTTCAGGAATATATTATGAATACTAAAACACAAATGAAACACGCACTGCAGTTTTGTGTGAAAGAAGAAATTTGTCCATCAAAACCCATGGGCGGAGTATTTTTTTTTTTTTGTTCAATTAAAATGCCGAAAAGGCCTTTTTCATTAAACAGACCAAAAAAGGCGCAGTTTTTTAATTTTATGGTGGGAGGTCAAAGGAGAATGGACGGAAGAATCCAGAGCCACTATTAACCAAAAATCTAAAAATGGAATTTTGATCCCATTAATATAAATAAAAAGAAAAGAAAAAAGAACTTGATGGGCTTTCCTATTTAAGCCCTACCCCCCAACATTTACCAAAAACTATAGACCCTTTTACCTAATGGGTACGTTTTCATAATCGCTACTTCACATTTAATGGCGTTTCCTTTAAAATATTTTCTATTTTTCAATCGTTCTTCAATGCAAATTTTCATTTTATCTCAATTCATTGCTTCCAAAAAGTTTCATTCTAAGTCAATGTGTATGCCCAAAGGTATGGGGAAAAATGTGACCTGTTCTTTTCAATAGTAAATCCCCTGGTGTAATATGATTTCCTACAATCCTAGCCATTTTACAAAGAAATAAGTTTTGATTCTTAAATATTTTCAGACAGTAGATCTCTGAATCTTGAGAAATAGTTATGATAATTAAACAGAACCAAGCTTTCTATGGAAGATGGCCGGAAGGTTTATAACCAAACAAAATTAGAATTAAAACTACCCCCGATTCCCAGTTATCACACGGATATTTAAGCATGCACTGTCATCTAGCGATTCCCTAAATGTATCGAATTTGTAGAGACATGCCACTGCAGGGGAATATCTCATAAGAGGTGCCAAGAAAACAATCCGAAGAAAAGTTGGAAAAACTCCATAAAAAATGTACTTTTCGCGTTTTTAACACACAGTTACTACTTGCAATCATCATAACCCAAATCCATAATCCTTTAACCCAAATAAATAGTAAAATAGTAATGAAAACTAATATTACAATTAAAAGTTATAACTCATAACTCATTATTACTTCAATCAGTACTGTTAATGAGAGTTAAATGTTGCAGACAGCGAAGAAAAACAAGGTTAATTTAACATTTGTAAACAAAACTTTCGTATTCTATATAATATATCAGTACCTTTTTTGAAATGTTTTAAATTATCACATTGCAAATGAGATTACCCAGAATTAGTCAAGAAAAAAAAGCTGATTATTTCAATTGGCTGAGTGGAAATTTACAAGTACATGTATGTCTTTCAAAATTAAAAAAAAAAAAAAAATAAGGATTCATTATTTAATGGAAAAGATCCCCAAATGCAGTTATACAATTTATGGGAGTGACAGACGTCAAATTTAGTAAAGAAAAGCTGATGGAGTATTAAGAAAAAATAAACTAGAAACCACTAACAAGGGTGGATTTCCCATCACAAAAATCTTGCACATCCCAGAATTTTTGGGTCTGGTCTAGATGCAAAAGAAAAAATTCTTGAATTCGTTGGCACTTTAAAAGTAAGTGAATTTGACAAAAATTTGAATGTCTTTTTGGTTAAAAAAAAAAAATTGCGCAAAACTGGCAAACACGCCAAGGCAATCAAGTATTATATTCATACAAGTAAAAATATTCCCAAACATAATTACCTCTGTATCTCAGAATTATAACATTTTTTAACCCCCCGTCTGGAAAATAATCTCTGCTTGTAACACATCGTCCTTTGCCAAGCCAATAGACTAAACTTGCAGAAATACGATAGAGTCTGATTACTTACAGAAGGATAACACCCCCTCCTCAATGACTACTTCAAGAACAGCCTTGTGCTTCAATACTTCAACGCTACAACTTCATTTGGAACGATGGATGTTTTTACTGTAAAACCACGTGTTGATTCTCTTAAAAGGATATCCAAAAGACGCAATTATAGGGAGAATAACTCTAGGGGGAAATTCTAGGGAGAAATTCTAGGGAGAAAACCTCGACAATCAACGCTGACATTGGCATATGAAAATAACAATAATAACAATAACAATGGCATAATGGCAATAGTTGATTGGTGGCATATCAGACCTTAAGCTTTTATCTGTCTGCTGTGAAAAAACAAAAAAAAAAGCAATGGCAAAACTGTTTGTCCCCTCTTGTCCAAGTATATTTTTCTTTCTGTTATTGTGTTGCGGAGCAACACTACTGCTTTCGTAGTTTTTTTTTTTTTTTTTTTTTTTTTCACCGTGATCAGCGACCTGTAGCTCCGAAGTGGTAAGAGTTAAAAATTTGAGATTTTTCAGAGGGAAGGGAAACGTGAAACAGAGTAAAAAAGTTCCAGAGAAGTTCCTAAAATTTCTAACAGTTTTCCATAAAAAAAAATAAAACCGTTTTTTTCTTAGAAACTCTGCGTTCGATGTTTGGAGTCAAGTTAAGACGACCCTAGCTTCGGAAATAAACTTGTTAGAAATACAGTTATGCTGAACTCATGTAGAACTTTCATTTGTCTCTTCGAGAACCGGAGCACAAAATTCCGTAGCTCTTACAAATTTCCCGGAAATAATTCCGGAAAAGTCCATCTCGTTCCGATTTTTTTTTTGAATTTTCTCAAATTTTCGATTTTGATGTTTCTTATATTTTTATCGAGTAGTGGTATGAAAAGTATGCAAGAAGAAGTGAAGTGTTCTATATACCAAGTTGCTTCGTTCTCTAAGAAATAATTTCCGAAGTTTCGACGTTCTAGAGGTAAATTCTGTTCTGGACCAGCTAGAATTTTTTTTCCAACGCGGTTCGACAGGTCTCGATCTCCTAACAACTGGAGCTTACAATAGTTTCTCCGAAATAAAATTCCTTCTTTGGGTTTTTCTATTTGGAAGTTTTGTCATGCCCTCGGGGCAATTTAAATTTTTTGGTGAATTTGGTTTGTTTTATATTTTCCTAGCTTAGACCATCAAAAGTTAAGCAGAAATAATTCCCGAAATGTGCGTCTCGAAACATAATACTTCGAATTGGCGTCAAGTTAAGACGGCCCTAGTTTCGGAAGTAAACGTTTTAGAGATAAAATAATTATGAACTCATATAGAACTTTTATTGATGTTTTCGAGAACTGAAGCATGAAATTCCGTAGCTCTTACAGATTTCCCGGAAATAATTCCGGAAAAGTCAATCTCGTTCCGATTTTTTGAAATTTTCTTAAATTTTCGATTTTGATGTCTATTTTATTTTTATCGAGTAGTGCTATGAAAGTTATGCAAGAAGAAGTGAAGTGTTCTTTATACCAAGTTGCTTCGTTCTCTTAGAAATAATTTCCGAAGTTTCGACGTTCTAGAGGTAACTTCGGTTCTGGGCCAGCTAGAATTTTTTTCCCAACGCGGTTCGACAGATCTCGATCCCATAAGACTGGAACTTGCAATAGTTTTCCGGATATAAAATTCCTTCTGTAGGTTTTCTATTTAGAAGTGTTGTCATGTCCTCGGAGCAATTTCCAATTTTTGCCAATTTTTGTTTGTTTTATATTTTCCTAGCTTAGTCCATCAGAAGTTAAGCAGAAAACTTTATTTTGTTTTTTCCGTATCTCTTTCAGATTTCCCGGAAATAATTCCCGAAATGTGTGTCTCGAAACATAAAACTTCGAATTGGCGTCAAGTTAAGATGGCCTTCTGATGTTTGTTGCCAAGTAGTTTGCAATTATGCTATGCGTCTGTTGTACAGGACAAATTCTAAAAGTTAAATTTGATTTCTAGTTTCAATTATTTAAAGAAATTCTGGTTTATCTTGAAATTGTAATTATCCATCCTATAAATATTCAGAATTGTCAACTGTGTTATTGTGTTATTCTCGTTTATTTCTGGACCAGCTAAACATTTTACCAAACTCAGTTTAGTAGGAGCTCGAAATAAAATCATATCAAAGATGCTTCAAGATAACAATCGAAGCCGTATTAGAAAAATGTCCTCTGAAGGACATAATGGAGACTGTTGCTCCGCAACTGTGTCCCGTAGGGCACAGTTGCACGTGTTGCTCCGCAACTGTGCCCTAAGGAACAGGGCACAGTTGCTGCAACACTTCCCGTTGCAGAGGCAACGGAGGTCTAGTTTCTTCTTGTCTTTGCTCTTTTGAGAAATAATTTATTAAACCATCATGCCTGATTTTGCAGATTTGTGGCTAGTTTAATTGTGAACATTTGTCACATTGGAGATTACTAAGATGTGACGTTTTTTCTTTCCTTTATATGTTCTGTTTAATCTAGTTTTTTGAATTTTTTCCACTGTCTTATTTGAACTTTATCCCTGTTTTTCTATAATTTCAATTGTTTTATTTGTCGCTTTCAAGCCTACCCAATTATTTTATAAAACATATTATAAAAAGAAGATCTAGCACGTGACGTGACAACCGGCTTTAGTTTGGGAACAGGTGCTGCACCATGGCAAGGAATTCTTTTTCTTAGAAATTATAGAACTTATTTTGAAAATTACACGTTCAATTAAGCTATTATCATTCAAATTATACATTGATTTTGTTTTACTTCTCAAATTGTAAACAAATAACTACCTAATATCAGGAGAATATTTAAATAATTCATCTTACACATTCCACGAAGCAGGCTAAACCCAACTAGAAACAAATTTGACTCGGGACCAGTTGAGTAAATCCCTAAGCTCATTCAGCATAATTTTTTGCTGATTTGATTTAATTATCTTTTTTTAATTGATATTCGCACCTAGATTTTAATTATACTTTTTGAGTATTTTCATTTTAAGAAATAAAAAAAAGCCAAACTACATAACCCTCGATTATAATTTTTTTTTTTGCATCTTCAATCCATTATTTTTAAGGAAAGAAATCCTCTCCCTACATTTACATGAATTAGTGCCCCTAATAGGGTACTGACATCACATATCTCCAATGATAGGCACAAAAAAAAATAAAAAAAAGTGCATCAATTTATAAACAAGGCACTATCCTAGACAAAAAGTTAACCTAAAAAGAAGTTATATTTCTTAAGTAAGAAATAAGTAAAAAAGATACGAGTTATTTTACCTTTAGGAAGAGTCAAAAGTCCATTATTGTCAACATTTAAACAGTGTAGTTTCCTCAAATAGCCAATAGACTGAGGTAGACTAGATAAGCAGTTGGATTCTAAGGAAAGTTCCTCAAGCTCCCGGAGTCGCCCAATGTTTTCAGGTAAGTACATCAATTGATTCTGATCCAGTTTGAGCCTTGTCAAGGAGAATAAGGAACATATAGAGTCGGGCAAGTCCTGAAAATAAAGAAACAAAAATATGCTTAATTTACAATTTGTAATAATCAGAGTAAATATAACACTTTTTAGAAATAGCACTATTTTTGTAAACCTTAATTCTTCCCTCCTCCTCCGCAGGAATATTGGCATGGCCTCTACGGAAAGTTTGCTCGAGAAAATTCTTTTTATATCTAAGTCTCAAAAATGCGCTAGGTATGTTAGGTAACACAAATATACTTCTAGGCTAGTTAGGGATTACAACCATGAAATGATGATTAAATTATTTTAAAATATCAAAGACAGGAAAATGGAACTCGGTTGTTGAAGTTACTTAAGTAGAAACTTGCACACAGCCATACATACCTGAGGGGAAAATCAGAAATCTTATCCAATTTTTAAAGAATAACATCCCACATAAAGTTATGCAGTTAAAAAAAAAAAGGTTTAGCTGCCTCTAGTTTAAAAAAAAGAAAAATAAGTTTGAAAAAAAATGTGGGTTAAAATGAGCATAAAAAGCTAAAAAACACCTGGCACCAAGAAGCTTAAGAAGGTGTCAATTTACTTTGAAGTTATAGCTGCCTTTAGGATTCAAAAGATTGTTGCTGTGTTAAGTTTTACAAACGTAAAGCATCCTAAAAAAGCAGCTTTGCTTTCTAAACCAGTTTTGCTTTGGAAACTAATTTTGCTTTCTAACTAGTTTTGCTTACTTATTTCCGCAGTTTGTTGTAGAAACATTGGCAAAAATGCTGTACTATCCTAATAACTTCATAACTTTGAAACAACCAAAAAGAAATCTTAGGAGATCGCAGTTATCAGGGATGAATAGACCAAATATGGGATCAACAAGAAAAAAAAATGTTCTCAATTTGATGTCCAAGGTGCTTTAAATAAATAATAGTGCAAAATTCACTCAAGCTATTAAATAAAAGTTTAAATTGTACAAAACTGTGCTACGATAACGGTTGTGCTATGACTTCAGCTAAGGTAAAATTATATGACGTGAAAGAATTTAAGGCACACAAAATATTTTTGAGACACTGAACAGAAGAATAAAATAAGTTAGTTTGATACTTAAGAAAAGATGGAAAGAAAGAAGGAAACGGCGGTGGTATAGAAAAAAAGAAGGTAAAAAAGTAAAAAATCCGAAAGAAAAAGCAGAAGAAAGAATAGGTTAGAATAAAAAAAAACACTAGCCGCAAATTAAAGGGGAAAACGCTAGATGAAAGTACAACTAGCTAAAGCTATTTTCAAGAAAAATTTCATGTTGGGGGAAATTGTTCGATTTTAGATACAAAAAATTTAAACAGCACAAAATGATCAAAAAGAGTCGACACCACTTTTAACAAATTAAATTAAACACAGGTTGAACAAAAAATAGAAGGAAATATCGCACCAAATTTGATAATAAATAACGTGATGAAATAACTTAAAAAGTAAAACAAGAGCCAAGAGCTCATATGGCACTTGTGACGAGGCGAGAAGAGCCAAGAGATCATATGGTATGAGCTCTAACAAAATTCTATGAATCAATAGATTGATTTAAAAAGGAAAATAAGAGGCTTAATGCCGGTCAGGATTTAAAATCAGAGCTCTGAGTCACGATGTCCTTCTAAATATCAAAATTCATTAAGATCCGATCACCCACTCGTAAGTTATAAATACCTAATTTTTTCTTATTTTTCCTCTCCCTTTAGTCCCCCAGATGGTCGAATCTGGGAAAACGACTTTATCAAGTCAAATTGTGCAGCTCTCCGACACGCCTACCAATTTTCATCGTCCTAGCACATCCAGAAGCACCAAACTCGCCAAATCACTGAAACCCTCCCCCCAAATCCCCCAAAGAGAGCGAATCCAATACGATTCTGCCAATCACGTATCAAGGACATTTGTTTACTCTGTTCCCCAAGCTTCATCCCGATTCCTCCACTCCAAGTGTTTTTCCAAGATTTCCCCCTGCAATTCCCCCCAATGTCAAAAGATCTGGTCAGCATTTGAAATAAGAGCTCTGAGATATGAATTCCTTCTAAAAATCAAATTTCATTAAGTTCCGATCATCTATTCTTAAGATAAAAATACCCCAATTTTCACGTTTTCCAAGAATTCCGGTTTCCCCCTCCAACTCCCCCAATGTCACAGGATCTGGTCGGGATTTAAAATTAGAACTTTAAAGCACAATATCCTTCTAAATATCAAATTTGATTAAGATCTGGTCACCCTTTCGTAAGTTACAAATACCTCAATTTTCAAAATTACCCCCCCCCCCCCAATTCCACCAAAGAGAGCAGATCCGGTCCGGATATGTCATTCGCGTATCTTAGACAGGTTTCTATTCTTCCCATCCAGTTTCATCCTGATCTCACCGCTTTAAGTATTTTTTAAGATGTCCAGTCCCCCCAACTACCCCCCCCCCAATTACGCTTGATCCGGCTGAGATTTAAAATAAGAGATCTGAATTACGAGGTCCTTCTGAATATGAAGTTTCATGAAGATCCGATCACTCCTTCGTAAGTTAAAAATACGTAATTTTTTTCAGAATTAACCCCCCCCCCCCACCAATAGAGCGGATACGTTCCAATTATGTAAATCACGTATGTAATACTTCTGCTTCTTTTTCCCACCAAGTTTCATCCCGATGCCTCCAATCTAAGCGTTATCCATGATTTTGGGTTCCCCCACCCCAAACTTCCCCCAATGTCACCAGATCCGGTCAGGATTTAAAATAAGAGCTTTGAGACACGATATCCTTTTAAATATCAAATTTCATTGAGATCCGATCACCCGTTCGTAAGTTAAAAAATACCTCATTTTTTCTAATTTTTCAGAATTAACCACTCCCCCAACTACCCCAAAGAGAGCGGATCCGTTCCGGGTATGTCAATCATGTATCTAGGACTTGTGCTTATTTTTCTCACCAAGTTTCATCCCGATCCCTCCACTCTAAGTGTTTTCCAAGTTTTAGGTTTCCCCCTCCCAACTCCACCCCCAATGTCACCAGATCCGGTCAGGATTTAAAATAAGAGCTTTGAGACACGATATCCTTCTAAATATCAAATTTCATTGACATCCGATCACCCGTTCGTAAGTTAAAAATACCTCATTTTTTCTACTTTTTCAGAATTAGCCCCTCCCCCAACTACCCCAAAGAGAGCGGATCCGTTCCGGTTATGTCAATCATGTATCTAGGACTTGTGCTTATTTTCCCGTCAAGTTTCATCCCGATCCCTCCACTCTAAGTGTTTTCCAAGATTTTAGGTTTCCCCCTCCAACTCCCCCTATGTCATCAGATCCGGTCGGGATTTAAAATAGGACCTCTGAGACACAATATCATTCCAAACATCAAATTTCATTAAGATCCCATCATCCGCTCATAAGTTAAAAATACTTCATTTTTTCTATTTTTTCCCAATTAACCGGACCCTACCCCCCCCCCCCAGATGGTCAAATCGGGAAAAAGACTATTTCTAATTTAATCTGGTCCGGTCCCTGATACGCCTGCCACATTTCATCGTCCTAGCTTACCTGGAAGTGCCTAAAGTAGCAAAACCGGGACCGACAGACAGACCGACAGAATTTGCGATTGCTATATGTCACTTGGTTAACACCAAGTGCCATAAAACAGGGGAGTGAAACATCCATTATAATTTTCAGAGCACCATTGAGAGAATTCTGTAAAAACAAGAGCTAAGAGCTCATATGGCACTTGTGACAAGGCGAGAAGAGCTAAGAGCCAAGAGATCATATGGTATGAGCTCTAACAAAATTCTATGAATCAATAGATTGATTTAAAAAGGAATATAAGAGGCTAAATGCCGGTCAGGATTTAAAATAAGAGCTCTGAGTCACGATGTCCTTTTAAATATCAAAATTCATTAAGATCCGATCACCCTATCGTAAGTTATAAATACCTAATTTTTCCTCTCCCTTTAGCCCCCCAGATGGTCGAATCTGGGAAAACGACTTTAGCAAGTCAAATTGTGCAGCTCCCTGACACGCCTATCAATTTTCATCGTCCTAGCACATCCAGAAGCACCAAACTCGCCAAATCACTGAACCCCTCCGCCCAACTTCCCCAAAGAGAGAGATTCCAGTACGATTCTGTAAATCACGTATCAAGGACATATTTGTTTAATCTATCCACCAAGCTTCATCTCGATTCCTACACTCCAAGTGTTTTTCCTGGATTTTCCCCTCCAACTCCCCAATGTCTTACGCTTGATCCGGTTGAGATTTAAAATAAGAGATCTGAGTTACGAGGTCCTTCTAAATATGAAATTTCATGAAGATCCGATCACTCCTTCGTAAGTTAAAAATACATCATTTTTTCTTATTTTTCAGAATTGACCCCCCCCCCCCCCAATAGATCGGATCCGTTCCAATTATGTAAATCACGTATGTAAGACTTCTGCTTATTTTTCCCACCAAGTTTCATCCCGATCCCTCCAATCTAAGCGTTTTCCATGATTTTAGGTTCCCCTACCCCAAACTTCCCCCAACGTCACCAGATCCAGTCAGGATTTAAAATAAGAGCTTTGAGACACGATATCCTTCTAAATATCAAATTTCATTGAGATCCGATAACCCGTTCGTAAGTTAAAAATACCTCATTTTTTCTAATTTTTCAGAATTAACCCCTCCCCCTACTACCCCAAAGAAAGCGGATCCGTTCCGGCTATGTCAATCATGTATCTAGGACTCTGATTATTTTTTCCACTAGGTTTCATCCCGATCCCTCCATTCTAAGTGTTTTTCAAGTTTTAGGTTTTCCCCTCCCAACTCCCCCCCCCCAATGCCACCAGATCTGGTTGGGTTTAAAATAAGAGCTCCGAGCCACGATATCCTTCTAAATATCAAAGTTCATTGAGATCCGATCACCTGTTCGTAAGTTAAAAATACCTAATTTTTTCTAATTTTTCAGAAATACCTCCCCCCCCCCCCCCCAACTATCCCAAAGAGAGCGGATCCGTTCCGTTTATGTCAATCGTGTATCTAGCACTTGTGATTATTTTTCCCACCAAGTTTCATCCCGATCCTTCCAATCTAAGCGTTTTCCAAGTTTTAGGTCCCCCCCCCCCATTTCACCAGATCCGGTCGGGATTTAAAATAAGAGCTCTAAGACACGATATCCTTCTAACATCAAATTTCATTGAGATCCGATCACCCGTTCGTAAGTTGAAAATACCTCAGTTTTTCTAATTTTTCAGAATCCCCCCAACTACACCAAAGAGAGCGGATCCGTTCCGATTATGTCAATCATGTATCTGGTACTTGTGCTTGTTTTTCCCATTTAGTTTCATCCCGATCCCTCTACTCTAAGTATTTTCCAAGATTTTAGGTTTCCCTCCTCCAACCCCCCCCCCCCCCTCCAATGTCATCAGATCCCGTCAGGATTGAAAATAAGAGCTCTCAGACACAATATATTGTGTCCATTTCTAATTTCTATTTCTACTTCTAATTTAAGCTGGTCCCGTCCCTGATACGCCTGTCAAATTTCATCGTCCTAGCTTACCTGGAAGTGCCTAAAGTAGCAAAACCGGGACCGACAGACAGACAGAACGACAGAATTGGCGATTGCTATATGTCACTTGTTTATACCAAGTGCCATAAAAAGAGGGACGGTATAGGACAGTAAGGGAATTTTAACCCAAAAGCAAAAAATAAAATTTTGCCATAATACTAAAGCATAAAAACAAGAGTTATAACCTGAAAGACAAACCTTTAACTCATTTTTTGATAGTTCAAGAAAATCTAGCATCAGGCAGCACCCTATTTGGTCAGATATGGACTCTAAACGATTCTTGCTGAGATCAAGATGCTCCAATTTGTGCAAACTTTCAATAGACTAAAAAATAGAAATTGTCTTGTTATGTCTACTTCAGTCTAAATGACTGCTGAATGAAGTTTATTCGTTAGTCAAACTACCAAAACAAAACAATGAAAAAAGGAAAGATCTCAGCTTCGTTTTATTTATTTTTTTATTCATCCAATAGCTTGTAAGCTAAAAGCTTGTAAGAATAACATACAAAATGAAAATCAAAAAGAAAGTACTACTGGAACATTTAACAAAAATTAATGGTAGACTTATAGTTGACAATATACATCACTGTAAAAAGAGGTGTTTATTAACTCAGTCTTAAAACTAGGAACGGTACAAGCAGTGAAACAACTATCAGGTAACGAGTTCCAAAGTGTTACTGATCTATTTACGAAAGGCATCTCACCTATTTTGGATTTTGGTGCGGGGGAGGGTGGGGGGTAAAATTTCAATACGTTTTGCTTAATTTATTTCAGAATCCAAATTTACAATGCCGTTTACAATACTGTAGACACTGGGAAGATCAGAGCTCTTAAGATGGAAGTGAAGACTCGGCAATCTTAACGCCTCTAAATGTTTTGAATACGACAAATGCCTCAGGTAGAAAATTAGCTTTGTAGCATATTTTTGTACTGATTCAATTTTCTTCCTATCATCTTTATTTATAGGGTAACATACTGGAGAGCAATATTCAAGGATAGGGCGAAACATTGAACTGTAGAGTTAAAAAAAATCAGATTAAACTTCAAAAATACTCTTTTAATTCTAGACAATGTAAACCGTGCTCTACCCGAGACAATCATCGTATGCTCAAAATAAAAATAAAACAGATTTTTTCAAATTGAAAGTAAGGAGCGATTTTAAAACTTAAAACGAACAGAAATTACTTCGTATATGAAAGGGGCTGCTTCCTCATCAACGCCCCGCTCTTTGCGCTAAAGTTTGACTCTTTCTCTCAACTCTTCTTTTTAAAAACAGTAAAAAACTTTAGCGTAAAGAGCGGAGCGTTGATGAGGAAGCAGCCCCTTTCATATACGAAGTAATCTCTGTTCGTTTTAAGTTTTAATGTCGCTCCTTACTTCCCGTTAAAAAAAAATTGTTTTTTTTTATTATTTAATTTCTGAACGTTTTTGAATCAATGCATGTTTTGATTTTGGCTCTCCGCAGAGGAATAATTAAAACGAAATTTGCATATTTATTTTTTTGGCTAAATAGCTTTCTCATAGTTTTGATCGAATGATTTTGATAAAAGAGGTGCGGGGGAGGAAGCCTAGTTGCCCTCCGATTTTTTGGTTACTTAAAAAGGCAACTAGAACTTTTAATTTTTTACGATTGTTTTTATTAGTAAAAGATATACGTAACTTATAAATTAGCTTACGTAACAAACTTTTGTATCCTCATGTTTTTATTACATATATGAGGGGGTTCACCCCCTCGTCAGTACCTCGCTCTTTACACTAAAGCTTAAATTTTGTCCCAATTCATTAAGAATGACCCCTGAATCACAAAAGCCGTAGAATTAATAGCTGAAATTACCAACAATATTTTAATGTAAAGAGCGAGGTATTAGGAGGAGGTGAGCCCCTCGTATGCGTAATAATTTATGTTCTTTTTAAGTTTTAATGCTACTCCTTACTTCCAGTTGAAAAAAACTTTTTCATATTTATTTTTCCATTGCTTTTTAAATAATGCTATCAAATCCTGCACTCCCTTCATGGGAATTTTCTTCCCCCATGAAAACTTCCTCGATTGAAGGTTCCCCCAACATATCCCCCTCTTCTCAACCCCTCCCACCAACCAAAAAATCCCCCTGAAAACGTCTGTACACTTCCCAATAACCATTACAATATGTAAGCACTGGTCAAAGTTTGAAACTTTTAGCCCCCCCCCCCCACGGGGAATGTTGGGGAGTAAGTCGTCCCCAAAGACATAGTTATAAGGTTTTCGACTACGTTGAATAAAATGGCTATCTCAGAATTTTGATCCGATGACTCTGGGAAAACAATTAGCGTGGGAGGGGGCCTAGGTGCCCTCCAATTTTTTGGTCACTTAAAAAGGGCACTAGAACTTTTCATTTATGTTCGAATGAGCCCTCTCGCATCATTATAGGACCACTGGGTCGATACGATGACCCAAACAAACAAATAAACACACATCCGTGATCTACCTTCTGGCGAAAAATACAAAATTCCACATTTTTGTAGATAGGAGCTTGAAACTTTTACAATAGAGTTCTCTGATACGCTGAATCTGATTTTCGTTAAGATTCTATGACTTTTAGGGGGTGTTTCCCCCTATTTTCTAAAAAAGGCAAATTTTCTCAGGCTCGTAACTTTTGATGAATAAGACTAAACTTGATGAAACTTAAATATGTAAAACCAGCATTAAAACGCGATTCGTTTGATGTAGCTATTGTTATCAAAATTCCATTTTGGTTTTGGTTACTATTGAGCCGGGTCGCTCCTTACTACAGTCCGTTACCACGAACTGTTCGATCAAACTTTAATAACAGATTAAATACTATGCCAATCAACTAATTCTTTTTCTTTTCAGAAGCTTTAGGCATGCACAAAATAAACTTTATACACCTAATTCCAGTAACACAAAATTTTAATTAAACAGGAAAACATCAGTAATGGCTTTTCTTTTCAGAAGCTTTAGGCATGCTCAAAATAAACTTTATATACCTAATTCCAATAACAAAAAAATTTAATTAAACAGGAAAACATCAGTAATTGCTTTTTTTTCAGAAGCTTTAGGCATGCTCAAAATAAACTTTATACACCTATTTCCAGCAACAAAAAGTTTTAATTAAAGAAAAAAACACCTGTAATAATATGTTCAAAGCCCCAAAGTTATATGTCGGTTTATTTTGCGTTATTCCTTCCGTCTAAAAGATGGAGAGGATAAACTGCAGTTGCTATTTGGTGATATCCGCTAAGAATGAGTTAATTCAGACTGTCTACTTTTTGCCACCACTGAAGTAAGGCGTTAGTAATTTAACTATGGAACAGTTTAATGATCTACAACCTACCAGTAACACCAGACAATGTGGTCATTTGCGGGGTAATTCCTTTCAACATGAAAAAAATAAAGGTACAAAAGTAACTTTTTCTATTTGCTAGTCTTTCTGAGACATAAATTAACATTTGTAAGGTGAAATTAGGTTTCACCGATTCTTCAGAGCCAAAACCTAGCATAGATATGCTAAGATTAAGAGCCTTAAGTTCATCGGAAAACCCAGTGGTAAGGATTTCAAGAAAACAGAAAACGATATTCTATAATTAACCTTATTCTATAATTAACCTAAGATTAAGAGATTAAGTTCATCGGAAATTGAACTTATTCCAATATTCTATAATTAACCTAAGATTAAGAGATTAAGTTCATCGGAAAACCCAGTGGTAAGCATTTCAAGAAAACAGAAAACGATATTCTATAATTAACCTTATTCTATAATGGAAATTATTCGGATATTATATAATTAACCTAAGATTAAGAGCCTTAAGTTCATCGGAAAACCTAGTGGTAAGGATTTCAAGAAAACAGAAAGCGATATTCTATAATTAACCTTATTCTATAATTAACCTAAGATTAAGAGATTAAGTTCATCGGAAAACCTAGTGGTAAGGATTTCAAGAAAACAGAAAACGATATTCTGTAATTAACCTTATTCTATAATTAACGTAAGATTAAGAGATCAAGTTCATCGAAAATTTAACTTATTCCGATATTCTATAATTAACCTAAGATTAAGAGCCTTAAGTTCATCGGAAAACCCAGTGGTAAGGATTCCAAGAAAACAGAAAACGATATTCTATAATTAACCTTATTCTATAATTAACCTAAGATTAAGAGATTAACTTCATCGGAAATTGAACTTAGTCCGATATTCTATAATTAACCTAAGATTAAGAGCTTTAAGTTCATCGGAAAACTCAGTGGTAAGGATTTCAAGAAAACAGAAAACGATATTCTATAATTAACCTTATTCTATAATTAACCTAAGATTAAGAGATTAAGTTCATCGGAAATTGAATTTATTCCAATATTCTATAATTAACCTAAGATTAAGAGATTAAGTTCATCGGAAAACCCAGTGGTAAGCATTTCAAGAAAACAGAAAACGATATTCTATAATTAACCTTATTCTATAATGGAAATTATTCGGATATTATATAATTAACCTAAGATTAAGAGCCTTAAGTTCATCGGAAAACCCAGTGGTAAGGATTTCAAGAAAACAGAAAGCGATATTCTATAATTAACCTTATTCTATAATTAACCTAAGATTAAGAGATTAAGTTCATCGGAAAACCTAGTGGTAAGGATTTCAAGAAAACAGAAAACGATATTCTGTAATTAACCTTATTCTATAATTAACGTAAGATTAAGAGATCAAGTTCATCGAAAATTTAACTTATTCCGATATTCTATAATTAACCTAAGATTAAGAGCCTTAAGTTCATCGGAAAACCCAGTGGTAAGGATTTCAAGAAAACAGAAAACGATATTCTATAATTAACCTTATTCTATAATTAACCTAAGATTAAGAGATTAAGTTCATCGGAAATTGAACTTAGTCCGATATTCTATAATTAACCTAAGATTAAGAGCCTTAAGTTCATCGGAAAACTCAGTGGTAAGGATTTCAAGAAAACAGAAAACGATATTCTATAATTAACCTTATTCTATAATTAACCTAAGATTAAGAGATTAAGTTCATCGGAAATTGAATTTATTCCAATATTCTATAATTAACCTAAGATTAAGAGATTAGGTTCATCGGAAAACCCAGTGGTAAGCATTTCAAGAAAACAGAAAACGATATTCTATAATTAACCTTATTCTATAATGGAAATTATTCGGATATTATATAATTAACCTAAGATTAAGAGCCTTAAGTTCATCGGAAAACCCAGTGGTAAGGATTTCAAGAAAACAGAAAGCGATATTCTATAATTAACCTTATTCTATAATTAACCTAAGATTAAGAGATTAAGTTCATCGGAAAACCCAGTGGTAAGGATTTCAAGAAAACAGAAAACGATATTCTATAATTAACCTTATTCTATAATTAACGTAAGATTAAGAGATTAAGTTCATCGGAAATTTAACTTATTCCGATATTCTATAATTAACCTAAGATTAAGAGCCTTAAGTTCATCGAAAAACCCAGTGGTAAGGATTTCAAGAAAATAGAAAACGATAATCTATAATTAACCTCATTCTATAATTAACCTAAGATTAAGAGATTATATTCATCGGAAATTGAACTTACTCCGATATTCTATAATTAACCTAAGATTAAGAGCCTTAAGTTCATCGGAAAACCCACTGGTAAGGATTTCAAGAAAACAGAAAACGATATTCTATAATTAACCTTCCTGTAAGGTTAACCCTTACAGTCTTTTAACATAAAATAGGGAAATGAGTGTTGAACCCGGCAAAATTTGGCCATCGCAAATAACTTATTCTATTGTGAATATAAAACCAAATTTTCAGAATTGAGCGTAAGCGCATATATCCCCATATTGAATAAGTGTTGTTTTGTCTTCAAGTGTTGAAATATGGCCGGTTGTAGCTCGAAAAACGCTACGTGTCTTTATGTCTTTATGAAAAAAAAAGACTTAAAACGCAAGCTGGTGCACTGATTAAATCGAAAGTTAAATTAAGTTTTTTTTTTAACCTTGTTGGAAACAGAACCAAAAAACGAATATACAATTTTGATACGAAAAGCTCAAATTCCGAAAAAACATTTTTTAGTGAAACAAAACAACGAGAATAACAACCTTTGCTTCAGGTTTTCTTTTATGTTTTCTGTTGATTAGTAAACTCTTCATTCTTAAAATAAAACATTTTGAAGAAAACAGAAAATTCCTGATATTTTTATAACCAAATAAGCTAGAAGAAAATTGACCGGACTAATCAAATAGATTGAATTCGTCTTAGCTTTGATTGAACAATTTTATCCGTTTACACACTGAATAATTCAGCCCCTCCAAAGTATGCTCTGTAAATGTCCAAATTGTACATAATGGTTACAAGACTCTTATGTATACTTTCCGGCTTAAATTTGTTCGACCAATGCCTTCAATAATCCGATTTAAAGGGTCTAATCCTGACATAACAGGGATATCTCGGACCCAGTAAAAAATACGTTTTTAGTTTGATTTCTTCATAAGAACTGGAATTTAATTCTGGCCCATGAAGAAGCGCTAATAATTATATAATGAATTGCAATATGTCCTTCTATTTCTCTAGCCGAAAGATAAAATTTCTAAGAGATAAAAAATTATAAGACAAGAGATTAAAATTAAAGAGAGAAAAGCGGATTTAATTAATTATACAGCGAAAAAAACGTACTAAAAACCAAACACAACAATATACATCAATTAATAAAAAAAATCCCAATATTTCAAATCCACATCCGGCAGCCTTTATAAACGGGAAAAAAGAAAAAATACAAAATAATTTAAATCATTAAGAAACAACAATACAACAAGAAAGAGAAAGAAAACAGCAAAAGACAAACAAATTTTGTCTTTGTTCTTTTTTCTCTCTCTTTCTTGTTGTATTGGTATTTTTTAATGATTTAAATTAATTTTGTTTTCTCTCTTTTTTTCTTTTTCTTCCGTTGATAAAGACTCCCGATTGTTGAGTTGAAATATTTGGAATTTTTCATTAATTAATGTTTTTTGTGTCTTAAATTTTAAATGGAATATCAGTTACCTAATCAATTACCTAATTCAGTTACCTAATGAGTTACCTAATATCAATTACCTAAGAAATTATCTGAGAGAAGATTAAGGTTTTACTGGCTATGCCTAGCTTAATAATATATATCTGACTACAATTTTTAATTCTCTTAAATTGAGCTGTTAGTTGCATATTGCTCAAGTCAAAAGATGAAACTTCTAAGAAGACTATTAGAGAAGAGAACTAATAGTTTCTCCACTACTCCAGTGTCCAGCTCACCAATATTTTAAAGTCATTATATTCATCAGCATTTGTCCTGGGCAAACGAGACTGGAAATGACCAAGCTAGACCGTAGTGGAACTAGTGCACAAAAAATGAGTTAGGCAGAACTCTAATCAATAGATTTTGTCAGTTTCCATTCTTATGGTATTCAGTTCATTCTTATGGTAGAGAAATTTTTGAGTATTCACTGCAACCCAATGAAGAGCAAAGTTCAGCACATAGTAATGGAAATCAGAGTCAAGACAGGAAACCTTTCCAATACTAGTCTAGTGTCCAGGAAGATCAAACGGTGGGCAATAGGAATGATGTCGTTCATACCAGTGAAAAGCCAACGTTTTTCTTGGGCATTTATAATGTTTGTACATGGTTTTAATTCACGTCATTAATACCCTGACATACTTTAATAAAAAAAAATCAACTGGATTTGTGGAAATAGCTAACATTAAGGGCTTATGTCCTATGGTTGCACTATGCCTCATAAATCTAATTGCAGAATTTTTTAGCATTCTGACCTTTTTACGGTGTATCAAAAGGTTGTTAGCCCTTCTCTAAGGGAATTGAAATGTCGAATGAAGCCGAGCTATCTGATGCAGTGAACACATTGATGAGAATTCGGCTGGAACCATTTTACTTATTTAAGACTTTTCCTCCATTTTGTTTTGAAGATGTCAAGATAAACGATTGACAAGGTTTGGTGAAAACTATTCATACAAATAAGTAAAAACAGAAGACCTGATAAGAAATACGGTTGATATACCCATGCCTGTGAAGACTGAAGCAACGCAGAGGATCAGAAGGATGCTATCTCCTTTGATCTTTTGGGTTCTTTTATCCCATGTTATCAATCTATCTTTTGATTCATACTATTTTGGGATATGACCGTTCAAGTGACATGGTTTACCCTTTCACTTCACTGGACAAGAAGCTTCAATTAATGAAAAGTCTAGTTTGTTTACGTATATAAATTACTTCGAAGTGGGATGTAGCATTTCCGTTAAGTGATAATTCAAGTATCATTAATTTATCATTAATGATAATGATAAGTTAAGTGATTTCCGATTCCCGTTTAGTGATACAGGGTAGCTCTCTGAAATTCCCTACCCGTTAAATTCCCTCCTACGCTCATCCAATCTAGCCACATTTTCAATGCCGCCTAACTCCTCCAATACCAAGTGTTGTGCTTCCCCTCCGACCTCAGAGTTATCCTCATTGTCTGTTAAGAGGGCGGAAACTCCCCCCTCACCTTCAAGCTAATAACAGCGGGCTTACAAAAATGAATCCCGAAAAACAGTACAGTCTCCCAGTCAAAGCTGAATTTTCTAATAAAGTCTCAAAATTACATAACCTTTTCTTTCTTGCATTTTCTTACTTTCGTAGTAGGAATAAACAAGTATTCTTTAATTGGGAACTTAACAGTAGTGTCAGTTGGGACTGGATTCTCAACTTATTATTTTCATATGACGCTTTTTTGTCTTTTCTGGATTTTTCTTGCCTTGTAAGTAAAGATAAATAAATCTTCTTCAAATGAAAACTGAGCAATATTTCCGACAAAAAACTCAAATTGTACTCTCTTTTTGCGACTCTCTTCTCTCTTTCCGATTTAGTAACTTTCGCCGTAAAAATACAAAAATCGCATTACGTGGGAATTGAATCTCCTTACTAAGTTTCTCATACTGAACTAAAGTAAAGGATACGGTACTAGACCCTGAAAGTCCAAACAGGTAATGCTGATCACCGTTTCAAGGCCCTTCAGCCAGGAAGTGCAATGGGGGGTTGGGGGCCAGCCATCCTCTGCTTCCACACACCCTTTTTACTAACCTTCCTCAGATTTCCCCAGGTACCCATTTAGAGCTCAATCGACTATGGCCGAGCTTACAGAGTCACACCACTGACCCCCCGTCCCAAACCAAATAACCGGCCACACCAGGAATCACATCTCCGCCCTTCGGACAAAGGATTCCAAATCCAACGCGCCAACCACTCGGCTAGGACGACATACTGAACTCTGATCTATTGAATCTTTCGAGAGAAATGAAGCACAAAAAAACTCATTTTTAGCCTGGACTGGCATACTTAGTACCTGACCTGCCTACCTAATTATTGCTGCCTCGTCTTGGGAATACAAAGCTGGGAGCCTGTAACTTTCCGATATAACATAAGGAAAACCATGAATTGCAGAAGTGTTTTCGCCCCGAACTGGCATGCTACGTTTCTTAGTTCTCAGACAGGAAGTTATCTCCCTTTTCCCTGTCTCGCCTATGGGTTGATCCACCTACCCTCTTTGTCAAAAAGTGTATTTGATTTTTATAGTTAAAAAAAAAACTTATTGTCTCTCAATCCCCTGAATCAGCTAAGGCAAAGAACGAAAAACTAAATCACTTTCAGAATGGACCGACACAACCCCTACTATTATTACTAGCAACTCATCGCAGCACCAGCCGCCTGAGGCCAACACAGCTACGCACGCTCACACTCAGTGTTTCATAATGAAATCAGAGGGTTTCTACCTCTCCACCTCCTATTGACATCGTTATAGAGAGATCATCAGTCTTACTAGCGCATTTAAATTAGTCAGACATATCCAGAGTAAGCTCATGGCGATTAATGGTAAATACTTTAACCTCTTTACTTTTCGTTAGCACACGAATCCTCAGAATGATTTCTAACTTATATTGCCCAACTCTATTAACGACCTCTTTATAATCTTGTTTCTTTCAAATTGACTACAAAGTTTCAAAATAGCCTTCTGATTGATATAACACCAAAAAGAGGATCCAGGAGTTGATCTAGTACTTTCTGACGAAGCTCATCGGTGCTAGATATTGACGGCCTAAGATATCGTTGGCTTGATAGACTGGATAGTCTTTACGAATCGGGAAATAGGATTTCCATCTGTTAAGCCGCCATTATTAAAATTAACTAATAAAATTCGATTTATAAACAAAAGTAAGTATTGTCTTGGTCAATAATCTAATATCTTAATCAATTCAGAGTGGTGAACGAAATAACCTCTACGCAGCAAAAATGATAATTCTCAATCCCAAACTGAGGATTTCCTGGATATAGCGATGGATAATAAGATGGATTATTTTACGTAAGGTGAGACGAGAAGGAAGTCATGAAGATTATAGCGGAAAACACGGAAGCAAGCTTATTCAAACACTGAATAACGTTTCTTATTCGGCCACAAATCGGACAGGACAAAGTCCCTTGCTTAGCAAAACCTAATATCTGGACATCAAATAGTAACCCCATGAATCTAAGCAAATCCCACAAACTCAACAAAAGTCTCAACTGCTGTACTCTAATCTTCAAGTTGGCAGATACCCAAACAAACTCACAGTCAATTCTCACTAATGCGCCGTAGCATAGCCTCCAATCCGAAAGATTATGGCAAAGGGCAGGCTTCCTCAACTCCCAAAACAAACTCACAACAAATTCTCACTAATCAAACAGTTCGTGGTAACGAATTGTAGTAAGGAGCGACCCGGTTCAATAGTAATCAAAACTCTAAAAAAATGGAATTTTGATACCAATAGCTATATCAAAAGAATTGCATTTCAATGCTGATTTTAAATATATAAGTTTCATCAAGTTTAGTCTTACCCATCAAAAGTTACGAGCCTGAGAAAATTTGCCTTATTTTAGAAAATAGGGCGTAGCAACCCCTAAAAGTCATATAATCTTAAAGAAAATCACACCATCAGATTCAGCGTGTCAGAGAACCCTATTGGAGAAGTTTCAAGCTCTTATCTACAATAATGTGGAATTTTGTATTTGTCGCCAGAAGGCAGATCACGGATGCGTGTTTGTTTGTTGCTTTTTTTTTCCCAAGGGTGAACGTATCGACCCAGTGGTCCGAGAATCTTGCGAGAGGGCTCATTCTAACGGAAATGAAAAGTTCTAGTGCCCTTTTTAAGAGACCAAAAAAATTGGAGGGCACCTAGGCCCCCTCCCACGCTAATTATTTTCCCAAAGTCACCAGATCAAAATTCTGAGCTATTTTATTCAGCGTAGTCAAAAAACCTTATAACTATGTCTTTGGGGATGACTTACTCCCCCAAAGTCCCCGTGGGAGGGGCCACAAGTTACAAACTTTGACCAGTGCTTGCATATAGTAATGGTTATTTGGAAGAGTACAGACGTTTTCTGGGGTATTTTTAGGTTGAGGGGGAGGGGGGTTGAGAAGAGGGGGAGAAATTGGGGGAACTGTCCTTGGAGGAATTTGTCATGGGGGAAGAAAAGTTTCATGAAGGGAGAGCAGGATTTTCTAGCATTATTTTAAAAAAAAGCAATGAAAAAATAAATATGAGATGTTTTTTCAACTGAGAGTAAGGAGAAGCTTTAAAACTTAAAACGAACAGAAATTATTACGTCTATGATGGGCTCATCTCCTCCTAATACCTCACTCTTTACGCTAAAGCATTTTTAGTAATTTTAACTATTTATTCTACGGCTTTAGTGATTCAGGGGTCATTCTTAAGAAATTGGGATAAGATTTAAGCTTTAGTGTAAAGAGCGAGGCACTGACGAGGGGGTGAATCCCTTCATATACGTAATAAAAACATGAGAATGCAGAAGTTCGTTAACTAAGCTAATTTGTAAGTTACGTATATCTTTTACTAATAAACATTCGTAAAAAATTAAAAGTTCTAGTCGCCTTTTTTCAGTAGCCCAAAAATCGGAGGGCAACTAGGCCTCCTCCCCTGCTCCTTTTTTTCTCAAAATCACTGGATCGAAACTACGAGAAAGCCAATTAGCCAAAAAATAAATATGCAAATTTCGTTTTGATTATTCATCTCCAGTAGCCAAAATCAAAACATGCATTGATTAAAAAACGTTCAGAAATTAAATTACAAAAAACAAGTTTTTTTAATGGGAAGTAAGGAGCGACATTAAAACTTAAAACGAACAGAAATCACTTCGTATATGAAAGGGCTGCTTCCTCATCAACACCCCGCTCTTTACGCTAAAGTTTTTTACTGTTTTAAAAAGTAGAGTTAAGAGAAAGAGTCAAACTTTAGTGTAAATAGCGGGGTGTTGATGAGGAAGCAGGCCTTTCATATACGAAGTAATTTCTGTTCGTTTTAAGTTTTAATGTCGCTTCTTACTTCCCGTTAAAAAAACTTGTTTTTTTTTTTTATTTAATCCACCGTAGAGTAATCTTCAATTTGGCAGATTACAAAAAAGGGCAGTCTACCTCACTACTTCACCGTAATGTAATCTTCAATCTAGTAGAATCCATAACAGGACAGGCTACCTAAGCTCCCAAAGAAACTCACAGTAAATTTTCACCATTTCACCGAAACAATTACCTCTTATTACTAGGTAGATAATAAATTTAATCAGTCTCTAAAGTTTTCAAAAAATCTGGAAAAAATTACTCTGAGATGACGTTTTCCTTTTCCTAAGCTTAATAAATAATTATGAAAGCAAAGACCCATAAATTTCCCCTAGTATAACTTTATGAAAAAACGGTGCTTACTTCATGGCCTAGCCACCAAATCCTAAATAAATAAAAAATTGAATTCATGGTATTCTGGTAGCCTTAAAGGCTATTCTTATAGGTTTATTTTAGCCCATATCTTCAGAAAACGCAGGTACGAATTTCTGTCACCAATATTACCGTGGTAAGTATCAGGGCACCGGTAAAGGATAACAGACAATTGTAACGATAAACGAGAATACCTGTAGGCTACTATCATAGGCTAGAACATATAGCCTACAACTGTCTGGAAGATCTCGGAGTCGAAAAGGATTTTCCCGTTTCACTTCCACAGGATTCAATACCTCTTCCGACAACTGCAACGGGAAGGTAGATTGGGCGTTCGACCAGGTTAAAATCTAAAACCCGTTAAATTAGAATACATTAGTTCTTTGGTATCCCCAATACCGAGAAATATCACTACCAATATCTGGGGACCACATTCCCAGATAATTCCAATCAAACTCTAAACGTAGTCCCTATCCAAATGCAAAATATCAGAAAAATGAACTCGCGGAAGATGTGCAAAACAGGCTCTAATGTGTTGCCTCAACTCGTGACAAAAATGAATAGAACTGAACTAGAAATATATCGCAAAATCTTACCCAGAGAGGGGTGTCTGTAACCAATCAGACGAATATCTTATGTCAAAGGAATGAAATGAACTTATAAACATATTTCGCAAGATGGATCAGACAGGGTGATTTATAATCTTATGAAATGTTAAATGGAAATTTTAATGCAATCACCTATGCCGTAAACCTTTGAAAGAGCAGAGAAGGAAAATTACAAAAAGCAAGAAGACATTTGTATGAGAAACAGTTGGATGTCTTAATACTCCAAATAGACACAATCACAATGAGAGGAGATGATGGATGGCCGAGGTCAAGGTTCCCTAGAATGGTAATTTCGTATCGTTTAACATTATAGAAAATCATTATTTTTGTTTTTAAACAGTTGATGATAATGTAGTAAAAAAGTAAGGAGCGACTCGGCTCACAGTAACAAAAACTCTAAAAACCAGAAGTTTGATCAAATTACCTCAAAAGAGTGTACTTTTTATGCTGATTCGAAGTATATAAACTACAGTAAGTTTACTGTTATCCATCAAAACCAATGAGCCTGAGATAGGCTCCCTAATTTTCGAAGAAAATTTTATTTGTCACTTCCTCGTCCCTTGCTCTTTACGTTAAAGTTTGACTTTTGTTCCAATTCTTTAAGAACAACTCCTGAAACACAAAGACCATTGAGCTTTAATGAGAAGAAGCCGATTTTTAAGGAACTTCAAGCCTTGAGAGTAAAAAGCGAGGGTTGAGAAGGGGAGGCCTTCCTCACATACAGAATAACTGTGTGCGTTTTAAGTCCTAATGTTGCTCCTTAATTTCAGTTGAAAAACTTATATTTTTATTTAATTCTCTCAAAGGTCTATTCTGCTATGTAACCTAAATCAATGCCAAAAGTTCCTACCCTGATTACTTAGAATTTCACAATTTACTATATAATAATTTTCCAGGCTGCCTTAACACACTATTCAAGGATGATAATCATTTGACGTGGATTTTAGGGTTCAGCACCCCATCCGCTCCCTTTCTCCAAGGCTCAAACTTTAAATGGTTTCTCTCAAAATATTCTACATTTCCTATAAATAATTTAACTATTGTGGCACTTTTTTTTTAATTTAGACACATTTTTATGTGTCCCACTCGGTCCTGGCCGAGTGGGTTGATGTGCTGGATTCGGGATCCCTTGTCTGAGAGGACGCGGGTTCGAATCCCGGTGTACCCAATTCTTCAGTTTGGGATGGGGTCAGTGGCGTGACTCTGTAAGCTTAGCCAGAGTCGACCCAGCTCTAAATGGGTACCTGGAGAAATCTGGGGAAGGTAAACAGGAAGGGTGTGCGAAAGCACAGGATGGCCGGCCCCCAACCCCCCCCCCCCCCATTGCACTTCCTGGCTGAAGGGCCAAGAAACGGAGATCAGCACCGCCAGTACGGACTGTAAAGTCTAATGCCGTATCCTTTACCTTTTTTTTTTTTATCATGCGCATTGTTAGGAGAACCAGAATAGCTCCTGAATTAGAACCTGATTTCTTCGTTTTGAGATATAAATTGAAAATATTCTCAGCCTCCCGCCAAATAAACACTTTCTTACAAAAAGATATTCTTGTCTCTTTTTTAAGGAAGATTCTTTTTTTTTAATGGCAGCCTTTTCTAGATTATTTGGCCTAGAAGGAGACTCGCCCCCAGGTGTAACATTTCTCTGAGTAGATCTGAATAGAAATAGTGGTATACTTTGCCAAGTTAAGGAGCATTTTTTTTCATCTTATATACTGATTATCCGAGAAAAATAGCAAATACCCGATTTTAGTATTTAATTTTTTTTTTAGTTAGTTCAGATCTGACTTCTTTTTTTTAAGCGCATCACTTGCCATAAGAATATAGCATAATTTTGACAATAAGTAGATAGAGCATAACCAAAAATGTACAGAAAATCAAAATACATAAATGCTCATAATTAACTAGTAAAACTTCTAATCAAGATAGTGAATTAAACAAACAAAAAAAGCTCAAGCATTTTGACTAAAACCCATCAGGAAACTTCTATCAACGAAAAAATAGAATAAAAAAATAAACTGAATTAAACAAAAAAAAAGACAAGAAAATACAAAAATGGAAGATTTTATATCTACAGAAAAGAAACAGAAAAAAAGAAACTCAAATATGATTTTTTTTTTCACTGCATAAGTTCAGATTAACTTATAATAATAATACACTGTGAATTCCAATCAAACTAAAGTAAAAACAATGTACAGGTCTGACAGGTTCTAGCATAGGATTCTGAAAAAAAAATTGTTTATATATGCATCTTACACACCATCTAGGGTAAATACCTGAGATATCTATCATTGCTTTAGATTTATCGCAATGGTGTATACTAAGTCTGTATAAGTTTTTCAGAACTTATACAGACAACTAAAATAGTAGTTTTTTAAGGTTTTGCGTTGAGCGTTTTCTGTTTTTTTCTCCACATAGGCTAAGAATTTATTTGCACTGAAAAATATGTGAAAAAACTATACTTACATCAGGTACAGTGGTGATGAGATTTGAATCCAGCCATAATTCCGTGAGACTAGACAACTCCCCAATGACATCTGGCTATAAGAAAAAAAAACTTTAGATGTCAACCTCTTTGAATACAGGATGAGCAGAGATCAACTGGGAGGAGGGGGACTATTGATCCCCCTTTCAGAATTCGAGAAATGCATTTTTTGATATTTTAACTAGAAAAAGTACCCCCTCAGGATTTTTGTAAATAGACTGTTTTGTATCTTCATTATGCAGTCTTCATTCAGAGTTCATGGTGTGAGGACCTTTTTTGGATATAATCTATTACTAAAGGATTATAGTCTCTACCTGACCTACAGCTAATATTTAATTCAGTGACCAAGGGATTATAATTTGAATATTCTCATGATCAGTGACCTATATAATATATATAATTAAGGCTATCCGATATTTACAGACTTTCCGATATTTATTGGCAATTGGCAATTAATTGGGTGGCAGGAGAAAAGAGAGGAGAAGAGGGATGAGTGAGTTGTTTGCAAGAGCCGTGGTACCCGCCGGGCTTGCCCCTTAAATTGCGGGGACAAGGTAGACAGCCTCCAACACTTTGCTTACGATTGCTTCTCTTATCCCAGTTTCAAAATGAGTCCAAATGTACCGGTCAACACCAAACCAGGGGATCTCTTTCTACCTAGGTTCGCAGGCTACCCATTATGGCCAGTTCGGATTCTGGAGTCTGTCCCTACTTCGAAAGGGCCTAAAAAGTATCACGTTTTCTGCTATGGAAAAAAACCTGATCGCCAATTAGTTACTTCTGAGCAGCTTGTCAGTTATAAAGATAATGTAACGGAAGCTTCAGCCAATAAAACAAGAGGAGTAGATGCTGCATTTGATGAATTACGTGATTATCCGAATGTTTATAAACAGTATCTGAAGGGTTCAAATACTGCTGCTGATTGAGCAGCAGAATTGCGAAATCTTGTTAATGCTACCGAGCAGGATTTGCTCGCTACAAAGAAAAATTTATCAGAGACAATTGAAAAGAAAATAGCCGAAAAACTGAAATCGACCGGGTCACCTCCAGCGGCTAGTACTGCCAAGTTCCCGACAGAGGCCATGATTTCAGAAATACACGATGCGATCATTATAGAATTTAGCCCCAAGTTTAACATCATTGAAAAACAGCTCAAAAGTTACTTGCATGCTATTGAAATCCTTGAGAAAAGGGTAGCTCAACTAGAGGCGAAAGTTGACGGAGGCGATGAGTCAACCAGAGGCGATGAGCAGGAAGCTAAGCTAGCTTCTCTCTTATTTAACGGTGTGAAACAGAACCCATCGCAAAATCTAAATCCAGCTCTTAATCATATCATACGTGACCAAATGGGCCTGTCTAGTATCGCAAATTCCGACGTTGTGAGTGTTCATCGGTTCCGTCTGGGTTCTAGTAACTCGCAAAAGACTTGAATAGAAGAATAAAATAGTACTTTATTATCAACCAAACTCTCACAACATAAAAAACTGCCAAAATTGTTTCCTTCAGTCTACTAGCCTACATTGTATTAAAAAAACGCAAGTAAACATCAATACTAAAACATAGCCTACAGCAATGAACCAATCTGACTTGTCACATAAGTTAAATCTAGATAAAAAAAAGGTAAAAGTAAGTAATATAAGTAAAATGAATAAAAATGAGGGCATAAGTAAAAACATAACTACATTATAAAAAACATACAGTGATGAATCCAACTGGCCTGTCAAATAAAAATGAAAAAAAACTAGCACATTAACAATACACATGAGACATTAACATAATACATTACATTTCAGTTATTTATGATTTCAACGAACGCTGGCACAAAGCTCTTTCAGTAACGCTTAGTTGTTGCATTAATAAGATACAAACTGGGATTTTTTGCTTTTGGTCGGGATTAACTGGACATTGGAGGGCAATAAGGGGCTGGGAGTATATATTAAAAGCGTGCGTTACGATGCATATTATTGCCGATACTGGTACAAAGAGTAACACGTCGGGCTGCCAATGGAGGGAGGCGGAATTCCTAGAGGAAGAGAATGTATGGCACTTTGCCCCGACTGTAAATAATTCTCAGGGCTCTCGTCTGGATAATTTCTAGCCTATTGGACTGATCCACCGCAAGACCAAAATGCCACACTAGGCAAGCATACTCAAGCTGTGGACGGATAAAAGATATATAAAGGCAGAGGATATGTGCTTTGGGCATTAAAATTTAGTAAATAGCTTAAGGATAGACAGAAATGCATTAGCCTGTTTAACATTTGAGCAAATATGGCCCTCCCATTCCAAATCGCTAGTCAGTGTGACCCCTAAGAGTTGAGTTTTGGTTGTAATTATTTCATTAAGCTTTAGGGTTATGAATAATGGCTTTGATTTAAAAAACACTAAAAGTCATAATATGAGATTTGTGGGAATTCATTTTCGACTTGGCTGCTTCACTTGCAAAGTTTTCGAGAATTCCCATTGCACTGCTCGTAATATTTTTTCTGCATTATTCGAGCAATGACATATCATCCAAAACTTCCTTCGATCGGCTGATTCATTAGCAATATTGTCAGTTACTTCGTCTGGAGCAGTGGATACATATCAGATAAATGCCTTGATGAGGATATTCAGGCAGACGTTCAACATTTAATTGCCCTGCATGGTGACTTCAAGATCAGATTTGACGATATTCTGACGATGGAAATATCACTATGGATTATAAATCCATTTGATATAATGGAAGTGCAGAATGTGATACTGCAAAAGGGGCTCAAGCATAGTACTAACGAGGATCTGAAGGTGAAATTTAAAAGAGGGTATCAAATATATTGGCTGCAGGTAGAAACACCGAAAAAATACCCTGGACTCTGGAGGATTGCAATAAAGCTTTGATAGCATTTCCCTCGTCTGATACATATCAAATAAAACGTAGAACCTAGTGGTCACAAAATGTACAATAAAGACGGGCGAGTGCTCGACCTGAATAATGACCAAGATTAGCAACTATTTCCCCATAGCTTATCTTAAGTTTTTGCTTAATGTTAACAAGAGCCTCTGCACAGCCAGAGACCGTATTGCAAATATGGATACCAAACCACTTAATAACGTTCGCACATCAAATTGAAGAAGATCCACATGGCGGTGCAAACACTGTAGCTGGCGATTGTACATTGAATGCCAGGTACTCACATTTATCAACATTCAGGGTTAATCCATTATTAGAAAAAAGACGAGAAACAAGATCAACTGAATGGACCAAGCCTGATCTCGTTCTGCAACAGTATATTATCTGCGTAAGCAACGTAGGATATATCGGTGTAGCCTAGAAAATAGGTAGGTTTGATATTATTCAACATATGGGTTATTGCAGATTTTGAATAATTATGGAGATAATAACAGGGATATTTCTAAGAACATGTGACTTGATCTTTAGTCTGACATAATAATCACTATACCAGAAACACATCAATAAAATAATTGACGAATATACTCCTGATACAGCGAGAGAATGCCAAAGCAGGGCATGGCAAAGAGAATCAAATGGCTTAGCCAAGTCAAGCGTAAAATGTGACGTTCTTGACCGTTGGTCTGAGAATCCTGTAATAGAGTAGTTAGTGCGCGATGAGCATGTTGACAACCAACACGTGATTTGAATCTGAACTGATTCACATCAAGCTCACAGTTTGTATTAATATGTGGCAGAAGAATATATTCAACTACCCTACTTAGATTGCAGACAACAGTAAGTGGTCAATAAGAATTGAAACTTAAAGGATCTTTTCTGTGTTTCAAAATAGAAGTGACAGTTCCACATAAAAATGAATCTGGAACAAGGGAAGATGACAAACACATCTGGAAAAATAATTGTAAATGTGAAATCAAAGCAAATGACTCTAAATTCAAGTGATTCACGCATATACCATTAAAGTTCACTCTCTTTGATTTAAGTTGCTTTACACCATTTAGAAAAGTCGCAAGGGACACAGGAATAACACGTTTTGGTTGGACATTTCTGGGCAAAAGCTTAGAGTAAAGATCTGTGAAAAAGCAAAGCACATTATAATTAAAAAAAAGTAAGCAAAAAAAAGTGCAATGGGGAGCTGGGGGCCAACCATCCTGTGCTTTCACGCACCCTTCCTGCTTAGCTTCCTCAGATTTCTCCAGGTACCCATTTAGAGCAGGGTCGACCCTGGCTGAGCTTACAGAGTCACGCCACTGACCCCCGTCCCAAACTAAATAACTGGTCACAATTGGGATCGAACCCGTGCCCCTTGGACATTATAATTAATTACAGCAAAAGTCACTTTATAATGATTCGGCCAAGCATGACTAGATATACAAACACCAATGTCAGCAGACCAATTCCTCTTGAAATTCAAAATATGAAAAACAAAAAGTTTATCGAAGTTCATCGGAATTCAAAATCATAACTGTCTGAAGCGCGAGTAGGACTCGAATATAGTGAAAACCGTAAAAAACTGAGAAGGGGCAGAATTAGGGAAGGGTTGGATACTATATACACCTTTTAAGCAGAATTAATGAGTGATTGCATTTTAAATAGTTAAAAATAGAGTTTTTAATGATTGATTAGCAATCTCAATAAATTTTAGTCACAGGCATTTTGGTCCTATTCGGTCGAACAATTTTTTTTTTTTTTGGGGGGGGGGGGAGGGGGCTTAAAATGGCATTTCTGTGTGGTACGATCTACTCAATGATGTAATAAAAAACTTTTCTCATTAATTAAGCCCGCTCAGAATTATGCAAAACTTCTGTTACAATAATTTTGAGGGATAAAAGAGACAACATTCATGCTATACGTGCGGTTTCTGTCAATTTTTAAGATGGGAGAGTGAAAACATGGAACTGTGCAGTTGCACAATTTTCTTCGCCAGCACTTTAGACAAATTAAACACTTCTCGGTTTAGTAGTTCTTGAAAAATAATTTAGTAACTATTCCAGACTACATATACTGTTTCCCAACATCTTATAGGATTCCTCCTCAATATCGATACTCTGTGGTATCGTATCGGCAGTCCATGCTCTTGAAAAATCTGATATTTTCGGTACACAAGTATTACCTTTTTTCTGATACTCGTTTTTGCTGGCGTTTGGAATACTTTAAAGACAGCTAGGACATAATATTTCTGTTTCTACAACTAGTCTGATACAATACCTCTGTCCAATAGCTCCTGAGAAAAAATAAATAAACATATAAACCCACATCTATGGCTACCCGTCCTGCAAAATGCAAATATCGTCTTGCATCAATATTGCTCGATCCAGTTTTTGGGGGTATTTCAGTCTTTTTTAAATTATTCGCATATTCTCGTGCTATTAACTTTTGATGAACAGCTTAAACTTGGTAAATTTTACAGAAAATTTCTATAAAAGTCAGACTTTTGATGTACACATTCTTGCAAAAATTCCCTTTTTCAACCTTTGGTTTCTACTAGGCGAAGTTGCACTTTACTTACAGCTTGGTCTACTATCTGCGTCTTTGTTTAAGAGCAAGAAACAGCCACATCAAAGGCGCAGCTTGATGAGGGGAGGGGGGCTTAACCATTGGCTTATGGTGACTACAAGGAATGAGACAGAATCCTTCAGCAAGGACGATTGCGATGAAAGAAGGAAAAAATTTAAGTAATGGATACCCCCTAAGTTTTAGCAAAATTCATGACCGAAATCATGCTGCATAGTCGTTTTAGGATAAAATAGCTATAGATATAAATAATTTCGAAGATCACACTGCCTTTCCATGCCAAAAGTATAACAGTTCAAAATAGGGATGAAACCTTTTAATCGACAGTGAACAAAAATAAGATTTTTAACTGGATATTTCAAACACATATACAGTGTTCATCATCAGCAGTAAAACTCATAATCCAGGAAAAGTTTATCTTTCACTAATAAAGTTCTTTTTCTCCTTTTATCTTTAATCAGATGATTTAAAGTCTTGAAATGTAGACCTTGTTCGAACTTTTTTCCTTTAAAAAGCCTAAATGTAGATTGAACTTTATTGAAGGTTGCAAAATCCTTTTCTTCTTACATTGATGAAGAAAATCTTGTCAATTTATAACATTTGCGTGTTTATAACTGATGATGAACACTGTACATGTGTTCGAAATATCCAGTTAAAAATTGCATATCTGTTCACTGTCGATTAAAAGGTTTCACCCCTATTTGGAACTGTTACACTTTCATAACTATAGATAAAATAGGTAATGATTTTTTTTTTACTTACGAAATCCAAAATTTCATTTTGACCTAGATCCAACTTCTCTAAATTCACCAGCCTATTTATAGACTTAGGCAAAGAAGAGAGTTCATTTTCTCTCAATTCTAGTATCCTTAATGAAACAAGCCGGCCGAAGTTAGCTGGAAGGAACTCTAAAGAAGAGTCGTTTAAGTACAATTCTTCTAATGAAACGAGTTGGGTCAGACACTCTGGAATCCGAGATATATTGTTGCTGCTGGCTCGTATTATCTTCAATCTTCGACAGTTTTTCAAATTGTCAGGCAGGTCAGTTATCACTAACAATAAAATATCAGTTAATCACCAGGTCGCAAAATTTCACTTTGCGATCATATTTAGCAGGCCGTCTAACAGCTAAGACTTCAGGGCTAGCTGATTTGAAACTAGTAACAATTCCTGAGTTACTGCAAAATTGATGCAGGCAAATTAGAAAAAAAAACATTAATCTTATTTTGAGCTGATCAACTTTTGTTAACAGTCTCCAATAGGGAGTGGTGTAGAGTATGTGAAAAAGTGCAGTGGGGTTATACAGGGTAGCAAGAAACCTCCAGCACATGAAACAATACAAGCGTATGCTGCTGTTCACGTTTAAGCAGATCAAGAAGAAGCTGACAATGTGGTAGATACAGAAACCAATGAGGAGGTTGATCTAAATGAGGTGGTCAAGTGGACAGACGAAGCTATTAACGGGATTTACAAATGGAACTGGGTTATCTATTTTCAAATCAAAAAAGAGGATTTCAGATTTTGTAGAGCTAAATTGTAAACTCATCTTCTGGTATTTAGCTTGAAAAATTTTTTGTTATAGAACATTTTTATTATCTGTTGGAGGGATGGGCTACTATTAAAAAGTTACCAGTATGGCATACCAAAGATGAATTGATCGAGGATACAATCATTGAGGAACAGCAATGACCTTGAGCCTTGATAATAAAGTTGTAGAAAAAACACGCGATACGACTACTCCTTGATGGGCCCTCTTCTTAACTAGAACAAGTTCAATGCTAAGAACAGAAGACATGCCCTTGCCAGGCAGTAGCTTAAGGCGGATATGTAATCTGGAACACAAATTCCAGAAAGAATAAATTAGAGTGGAATTTTCTCTGTGTTTAGCACCTTTCAGAAGCACGCTTGCAAGGACAAGAGATTCGAATACCCATTGAATTTTATACCCAGTAAATACAATGCTTTCTGGAGATGAATCAGCATTGATCAAAATACTAGCAATTACAGTTAAAGCATTACCACGTCCTGGTCCTCACTTAGAACAAAACTGATATAGAAGAGTATAAGACATTTTTGAGCTCTCAAAAACAGCAGCTCAAAGAGCTTGCATGGAGGTGTAACGATGGTGATCAGACGGAAATTCAACAAATTTATATGACAAACAAACAAAACAGCAACAATTAAAAAAGTTAGTGAGTAGAGGAAAACGAGTTACTAATCAAGACACGATAAGAATCAACTAGCACAGCTAGTGAGTAGTGAGTAGCCTAGTTAAAAAAAGTTGGTGAGTTGAGGAGAGCGAGTTACTAATCAAGACACATAAGAATCAACTAGCACAGCTAGTGAGTAATGAGGAATTAAGAAAGTTAGTGAGTTGAGGAAACAAGTTACTAATCAAGACACATAAGAATCAACTAGGACAGCCAGTGAGTAGTGAGTAGTTGAAAAAGTTAGTGAGCTGAGGAAAACGAGTTACTAAGCAAGACAAATAAGAATCAACAAGCACAGCTAAATTATGATGCTTGGATTCTACGAGGCTGGAACATGAAGAACATTTCACAAACATTTCAAGTCTACCAGAGAACCTACATATGTTAATGAGCTACCTAGCTGGTGTGAAATAAGATGTTGGATTATCAAGTGACAACATGTTTACGCCATGTTTGCACACAAAATATTATTAAAGGCACATCACAACAAACTTGGAGTGGAGGCTTTCCAAAACATGGAGAATATTAACAAACAAGCCATTTATGCCCCGTGTGTATATAATATAACGATTAGTCAAAGCATTCCATGACTATACAATAAATAATCTATGAGCATTACACAGACTATCAATTCGATTTCTTATTAGTATTGGATTCACAAGGGGGAGCTGGGAATGAAAACACTCTAATTGAATTCGTTTTAGGCCTATTTTACATAGCTAATTACAATTAAATAGCCTATATATATATATATATATATATATATATATATATATATATATATATACATATATATATATAGGCTATGTATGAGAAATGTGGCCTGGACCATTACTTACAATTCTTGCTAATATCTAATTCTTCTAAGTTTGTCAAACCTCCAATCCCAGGGGGAATAACATCTAACTCATTGTCACTTAATGTCAGTGTTGTTAAAAAATAACAGGAAAATAAGTTTCTTGGCAAATCCTCTATCTAAAAAGAAAAGAAAAAGAAATTATGAATAATACATAAAGAAGTGAAACTTGCCTCTACAAAATATACAGAGCCATCCAAATGTTGTTGTAGTGCAAATACAACTGGGAAACAAACCTCTTATCTGTAGATGTAGACAAACATCAAACAAAAACTTTCTACTAAAATTTTATATTGCCAAAAAGTTGCAGATGCCTTTTTCAACATTTTTTTAATATTCATCCTAAAGAAATTAGATTTCGATACACAATTTTAATAGATAAAAAATTTCTAAAAACATTGAATTGGGTAAAGGCAGCTTGGTTCTGCAGTGAGTTGTTATCTGGAAAAGATGCCAAAAATACTGCTGATACTTTTCTTGGCTAAACATTAATAAACTGGTAAACTTTTAATAAATCAGTGAAGTTTATAAAAAGTATAAACTTTTTGTACAAATAACAATGAAAGCTCAAGTGTTTTGACTTCATATCTGGAAGCCTTTGTCAACATAGAAATTAAAGAAAAGAAAAATAGCCTAAACAAATTATCACGCATAAAGAAGATTAGAGAGAAAAACTCATCTTTCTCAACACTCTTTTGATTATTTTTTCATACATACTTTAACTTCTCTAGGCTTTTTTTTTCTCTGCTAAAGCCTTCCAAATATGCAGCCAACATATTTGGAGTCTTATTATTGTTTGTACAGAAGTTGTTTTTTTTTTTTTTTTTTTTTTTTACAAAGTTCACTTCCTCACTCAAAGTTTTGCCAGTTTTTCAGTATTTTATTTGTTTTAAGAAGCAATTTTTTCCTTGAATCTTATGTCAAGAAAACTGTGCTTCAGCAAAAGAAAGATGACACAATCATTTTTAATGTTTTATTTGCCATTTTGATGTATGATTTTATTGCTTGACATTCTTTTCTGCAACTGAAGCGACCAAGAAATGGCAACTGCTACTTTGGAATTAGTTGTTATTGCTTGTTTTTATAAGAAGACCATTAAACTATATAGTTTAATAGACCATTAAACCATTTAATATGAACACATAGTAGCAAGCACAAGGATTTGAGGAAGAAAAGTGTAAAAAAAAAGAAGAATAAAAATAAGAGTAGATTATAATACAACTTCCAACACAACAATAATATAAAACGAAGAAATAATATTTCTCAAAGTATATTATAATTAAAATTAAACTTAAAATTAAAAATTATAATTATAATTAAAATTATAATTAAATATAATTAATTATTATAATTAAACAGCACTAGCACCTCCAAAACAATCAAACCATTTAATATGAACACATAGTAGTAAGCACAAGGATTTGAGGAAGAAAAGTGTAAAAAAAAGAAGAATAAAAATAAGAGTAGATTATAATACAACTTCCAACACAACAATAATATAAAACGAAGAAAAAATATTTCTCAAAGTATATTATAATTATTAAAAAGAAAAGCAGCCCAGCAATTCTAGGAGAAAGCAAATATGAAAAATGGTTTCCGTTATTAATACATGCTATTTATTTCAATGTCTTATAACATACTGACTTTAAAAATGGTATCGATTATAATACCGTCTAAATATATTAAAATCAAAATATATTAATTTTAATATAATTATAATAATATTATTTATAATAATATTAATATATTAATATAAATATGTTGAATATACTTAATTCAAAAGAAAAGGTGGATACAAAAAGAACGAAGGTAGATTTTCTGATGTTCGATCATTTCATCACAGCAATTGATATAATTTTCTATTTTTTAAATGACAGGGCTATTGTTCATTCCATAATAGCATTAGCACTGTATAAATTTTCAACAAGAGGGTATAGCGAAGAGGATGTGAGGTTGCAAAAATTTCCTTGGGGGCTAAGTTTTGAGAAAACAAACTTTTTTACCAAAAGGTATCAAATTCTTGCAAAAACTTCAAACGCTCCACATCTTTAAATCTAATTTGCTCTGCTTTATAGGTTAATTTATCGACGAGCTCTACTATTACACTTCCTAGAAGTACTATGTCATCAGCAAAACGAAAGTCAGACAAAAGTTTGTTCCTGACTGTAACTCTAAAGCCAGTAACTTTCCTTATAAAAAATAATCAATCAAAACAACAACTATGGCTGCATTCTTTACATTACTTGAAATATAAAGTAGTCCTTCTCTCTGATCTATTAATTTTCCTTTTTAAAGAATACCCCAAAAATTATGAAAACCACTTTAGAATAATTCTAAATGCTTACTTATCAACTCCATAGGAGGCACTGTTTTACTTTACCCCACCACCTTAAGGGCGAAAATCCATAAAAGTGCAAGGGGAGGGGTAAAACAATTGATTTATTTGTACCTTAATCCTGATAAATAAATATACAGCTCACTTTAAATAATTCCATTAAATTCTATAATAGAAAACAGTTGAAACTGCCAGATTTATCAGTATCCTATAACTGTTACAAAGTAAAGCATAACCATAGATGACAACATTATAATAATTAATAATCTTAAACTATCAATAGAATATATGAAATGGGATGTATATTTATCCAACAGAGCGGACGGGGATGGTAAAAGAGAAGAAGTGTACCTTTAGGAATGAGATTATCGAGTGTTTAAAATTAATTTAGAGTATTTTTATAATTTTTTAGGGTTGAAACAGTTGGTGCTAGTATACTGTTGCTCCTCCTCAGAAGGAAACACTAATGAAACTACCAATACTGCAAGTGATCTTGCAATCCTGTGTTGTTGACTTAGTAAACGTTTATATTAACAGATTATTCAGATAGATAACAAACAAACTTATCTCTAAAGTTAGAGCTGCATCCTGAATCCAAATTTAAATTGGAAATGAACTTTACCCCACCCCTATATATATCAATTCAGGGTATAAATTTGCACATTAGAGGGAGGGGTGAAGTTCATTTCCAACGCAAATGTTTGTTAAATTCGGATTCATGAAGAAATTCTGACTATAGAGTAAGTTTGAACTTTACCAACACCCCATCTCCACCCCTAGTGTGCAAATATATACCCTGAATTGGTATATGTAGTGGTGGTAGTAAAGTCCATTTGCAGCACAAATGAATGTTAAATTTGGATTCAGGATGCAATTCTGACTATAGAGGTAAGTTTGTTTCTTAGTAATCTGAATAATCTGTTTGAGACAGTGTACTGTTGAGAGTATAATAACTTGAGAGAGCACATGTGTCAGAACTCAACTATAGCTCAGTTTTGAGTTTCTACTCTTTTTTAACCCACCGTGCAAAAAGTGGGGTAGCAAAGTAGCAATGCCACTTGGCAGTTTTCAAATTTGTTGGCAGATTTTGTTTGAAAATACCGTTTTTACATATAAAAATAATTTTTGCTTAAAGAAAAGCGCACAAAACACAAGTTGTGCTCCTTCTTAAAAAAAGTGGGGTAGCATAGTAACAATACTACTTGGCAGTTATCACGGCCTAGTAAAATTTGTAGGCAGATTTCACTAAGCCATGCTAGCTAATAGCTGGATTAGAAAAGAGCAGCTCATTTGAATTGAGATGGGAAGCGTGTAGTACCTATAGAAGTGATAATAAAACGGATAAAGAATTAACATGGAGGGTAGTCCGTAAACGCTATAATACAACTAAAATTGTTGTTGTATTATAGAAATCTGAAAAAGATAACAGTTATAAGTCTGAAATTACCAGTGCCTCCACTATCCCCAAATCGTTGGGTATTTTCCAAAAATCTGTCTCCTCGAAAAAAATCGGTTTCCCAAAAAATCCCCTTTCATTCAGGTTTGTCACCCCTAGTGATTGATCCCTAAAAACATACCACCCTTATTAAATATCACTTTCACTTAAATTGACATATTTTTTCACTATTTTCCAAAATTTTGGTCTCAATTATTTACTACATATAAAACCAGACATAGATAGAGCAAAAGCATAATGTTTATAAGACTATACCATTTCATCAAACATTATCTTACAACTTGTGGTAAAGAATTTCATTTGAACACGTTTTATGTTCAGTGTGATTCTGTTCAGTGTTCAGTGTTCAGTGTGGGTTATTTAAGACAGCTGGACCATGAGTTTTAGATTTTCTTTTCTTTTCTTTTCTTAATCTTTTTGATTTCCAAAGGTATGAAAATATAAAGGAGTTTGAAGAATTATTCAAAAATGAAGAAGGGAAAGCATAGTACCAAAGCAGAGAGGGGGGGGGATTTCGTCGTAAATTTGAAAATATTTTCATTATCGAGCTATAAATGAGACGAGCATAATACTCGATACCTTTTTTTATGCTCTTTCAAAAAATAACCGTCGTTTTACTCAGAAATTAAATGGACCCTTTAAGATGATTAAATAAAAAAAAACAAGGTTTTTTAACTGCAAATAAGGAGCGACATTAAAACTTGAAACGAACAGAAATTATTCCGTATGTTTGAGAAGCTGTCCCCTCCTCAACGCCTCGCTCTTTACGCTAAAGTTTGACTCTTTCTCAAAACTCTACTTTCTAAAACAATAAAAAAAACTTTAGCGTAAAGAGCAAGGCGTTGAGGAGGGGACAACCCCTTTCGTATACAGAAAAATTTCTGCTCGTTTTAAGTTTAAATGTTGCTCCTAAAAAAAACCTGTTTTTTTTATTTATTTAATTTCTGAACGTTCTTAGTTAAAGCATGTTTTGATTTTGGCTCACTGCATATGAATAATTAAAACGAAATTTGCATATTAATTTTTTTGGCTAAATGGCTTTCTCATAGTTTCGATCAGACGATTTTGATAAAAAAAAAAGAAGGGTAAAATAATAAAAATTATTCCGTATGTTAGAGGAGCTGTCCCCTCCTTAACGCCTCGCTCTTTACGCTAAAGTTTGACTCTTTCTCAAAACTCTACTTTCTGAAACAATAAAAAAATTAGCGTAAAGAGCAAGGCGTTGAGGAGGGGACAACCCCTTTCGTATACAGAAAAACCTGTTTTTTTATTTATTTAATTTCTAAACGTTTTTAGTTAATGCATGTTTTGATTTTGGCTCACCGCATATGAATAATTAAAACGAAATTTGCATATTAATTTTTTTGGCTAAATGGCTTTCTCATAGTTTCGATCGGACGATTTTGATAAAAAAAAGGGGTGGGGGAGGAGGCCTAGTCCCTCCAATTGTTGGTTACTTAAAAAGGCAACTAGAACTTTTCATTTTTTTTTACGAACATTTTTATAAGTAATAAATATAAGTATAATAAATATTAACGAACTTCTATATTTTTATTACGTATATGAGGGGGTTCGTCCCCTCGTCAATACATCGCTCTTTACAATAAAGCTTAAATTTTGTCCCCCCAGATTGAAGAATGACCCCTGAATTACAAAGGCCGTAGAATAAATAGTTGAAATTACTAAAAATACTTTAGCGTAAAGAGCGAAGTACTGTAAACCCCCTTACATACGTAATAATTTCTGTTCGTTTTAGGTTTTAATGCTGCTCCTTACTTCCAGCTGAATTTTTAGTTTTTTTTTTATTTTAAATAATGCTAGAAAATCCTAGGGCCCCTTCATAGAAATTCTCTTCCCTCATGACAAATTCCTCCATAAAAAGATCATCCCATGTAAACCCCTCCCTCCGACCACCCCTCCCCCCTCAATGCAAAAAGTCCTGACCATTACTAACTATAAACAATGGTCAAAGTCTGTAGCTTGCAGCCCCTCCCCCGGGGACTTTGGGGGATTAAGTCGTCCCGAAAGACATAATTATTAAGCTTTTCAACTATGCTGAACAAAATGGCTATCCCAAAATTTTGATCCGGTGACTTTGGGAAACCAATGAGTGGGGGAGGGGGCCTAGGTGCCCTCTAATTTTTTGGTCACTTAAAAAGGGCACTTGAACATTTAATGTCCGTTAGAATGAGCCCTCTCGCGACATTCTAGGACCACTGGATCAATACGATCACCCCTGGAAAAAAAGAAAAAAAAAACAAATAAACACACATCCATGATCTGTCTTCTGGCAGAAAAATACAAGATTCCGCATTTTTGCAGATAGGAGCTTGAAACTTCTACAGTAGGGTTCTCTGATATGTTGAATCTGATAGTGTATATTTCGTTAAAATTCTATGACTGTTAGGGTGTGTTTCCCCCTGTTTTCTAAAATAAGGCAAATTTTCTCAGGCTCGGAACTTTTGATGAAACTTATATATTTAGAATCAGCATAAAAATGCGATTCTTTTCATGTGACTATTGGTATCAAAATTCCATTTTTTAGAGTTTTGATTACTATTGAGCCGGGTCGCTCCTTACTACAGTTCGTTACCACAAACTGTTTGATATTTTTTTCTCTTATTTTCTGCAATTCAGTTTGAGTCTTATTTTCTTTTACTCTAGGTTTTGGGGATAAAATGTTAATCTTAAATACATGATAAATGAATGTATGTTAGATTAAGGGTAGGCTAATTATGTATTATACTGGAATTTATGCTCTGTAATATTTGAGAACAAACCGGTTTTATCTGTCTGTATTGAGAAACAATTAGCTTATGCTCAAGGGAAAACAAGTGGTGGGTGACAGAATACATTGGAATTATACAGTTTGGGCTATATATTTGGACATCAATTAGAGGGGTGGGGGTTTGTGTAGTTTTGGTCAGGTTACCCTCCCCCCACCTAATGTGCAAATATATAACCCTAATTCGTAAGTACCGATTAAAGGAATAGATCTTAAATAATACCGATACATAAGTACCAATTAAAGGAATTGATCTAAGTTTTTGCTATTTGAAAATTTGTTGAATTTTGCTTCCTTTGGTATGTAAAACTCAAGTATTTTCTTTTTTCTTAATAATTTTATTTTACATATAACCTATTATCTCCAAATGTATTCCCATCCTAACCCTCCTCTGCTTACTACTGCTATTCCGGTGCTCTCCCCCTGCAGTATTTTGGCAGGCGTCCATGTTCGATTGAGTGGCTCAACTGTAGTCTAGGATCTTTTTACAGTCAAGGAAAGTTGTTAAGTAAGTGAATGAAATTCTATAGAATAGATATTCAGCTCAAATTAGGGCATTGAAATTTTTTTGATACCTTGGCTTACCTCCAACATTTCTAATGCTTGAATCCTTATTAATCCTGTATGAAGGCTAATCCTGAGATAAAAACAATAGAATTAAAAAAATTGACCTCAGTTGAGCCCCCCTACAACTATCCCAAATGAATTTCTTCCTCTAGCACAAACTGTTAACCAGTAATTTTATAAGGCCAAAAAGGCTAAGAAAAGGGGCCATTTTTGTGAGACCATACATTGCCGAGAAACAATTTCTCCATCATGACAATACCCTATGTCACACTGCCCTCACTATAACAGACATGCTGAATATCATAACAACTGAAGACTTCCAGTCCTACTACAACCAATATGAACAACATAGCCATTTGTGCGTTGCTACCAAAGGGAACTATTTTGATTAGGATTAGATTGATAGGTTTTTTGAAAAAATAAACTTCTTATACTTAAAAACACGATTTTCATTATTTTTCTTTCAAATCCTGTACAAACTTATAACATTAATAGAAGTGGTTCAACTTACTTTAACCTCTCCTGTCCTCTCTTATGGCGAAATTCCCTCTTTTCTTCAAATGCATTTAGCCTAATTGCAAGCAAACAACATAAAACAAAATCAAGGAAAGGAGAAAATCATTGGGAGTAAAAAAATTGGGCTATATATTTGTACATTAGGGGGAGGGGTAAAGTACAGTAAAGCAGTTTCAGGAATGATATAGCCTAGGCCTAAGTTTTTTAGCATTTTTAAAAGTGGTTTCAGAACTTTATAGTGTTTCTGTCAGAGAAGGGGTAACTGTAAAACAGTGTATAAGCCTAAAATTATGGCTGATTGGCAGGAAAAATGATCAGAAAACAATTCTTACTTCATAATATGCAGAATAATTGTAGTTAGCACATTTTGACTGCAATTTCAGGATACTTTACCCCCTCTCCTAATGCACAAATATCTATGGCCTAAATTGTGTATTTTCTATGCATTTTGCCGTGTATTTTTCTTTCTTTCAACCTGCAATATTCTTACCTTTCTGTTCTAGATGACCTGGGTTTCTATGTCTAAAGAATAAATTTTGAGACTTTCTATATGAATGAATGAACGAAAAAAACTTAATTAACCCAATAAACACACAATGGTGTCAATATAGAGCATACAAGGGGGGAGAGAAGGAAACAAAAAACAACTTCAATAGGAAAAACTTTTATTAAAAGGCAATATATAAACTATTTTAAGTATCCACATTCTGTTCAAAGCATAGCATACGCTCTGCAACAACAGCAAACGGATTGACAACTCCAAATACAGAAACCATACACTGATTTTTGGCCCACACAGCTACACCCGGTAGGAACTTAGCATAACGAAAAAAATTGACCAACAAGCTCCTTTATCTGACTACACTAAAAACATTCCAAAAATGTAACAAAGCTAGTAAATGTGGCACAGAAAACGCATAATAGATTTTAGAAAGCACTCTTTTTTTTATAGCGCTTTTCAAGGAACAAGCATGTCATATGCCTTACAAAGCTTTGTACCTAGAATTCTAATAAAAGTGCTCAAGTATACTTTGTCCCTTCCAATCGGTAATCCAAGGTAATTTATGCTTGGTGACAGCTTTAGAAGCTGACCATCAAGACAAACGATTTCTGGAATGGGCCGACTGAATGACATACCAATTGACACAACTTCACTCTTTTCAAGATTAAATTCAAGCCCTATTTTCTTATATTCAGAGCATGAAATCTCAAAATTTTCCTCAATACCAGAAATTACCTGACTGAGGTTCAGGATAGTTTAAATATGACAAATCATGGCCTCAAAAAATAAACAATGTCTGGACTTGCTTTTGGGACTCTAGCACACTAGTATTATCAAGTGGAGGCGATGATACCCCACCTTGCCTAGTACCTTTTCAAACGCGACTTATAACTTTTGAAACAACAAAATCTTTTTGAGTAGGCCCTTTGACAAAAACATGAAGTTTACTATACATGTGTTTGTAGACGTGTAGGATTGAACTATCAAGTTCAACTCTCCCCCCCCCCCAAATTTCTCATAAGTTTCACGTTAATACATTTTGCTTTAGAATTAGCAGTAGCAGTATGAGTAGCAGTACTAGTAGCAGTTTCAGTATACAAGCAGTAATAGAAGTAGTAGTAGTTGTTGTAGCAGCAGTTTTTGTAACCATATAGTGTCTTTTGCTTAGTTCAATATTGCCCTGAATGTACACTGAAAGTTTGAACTTAATACCCTAACCATCTCCTGAACTACTGATGATATTGCTTTTTGGTAGCCTGGATGCACATAGTGTGTTTTGATTTGGTTCAATATCCTCTTCCACATTCCCTGAAAGTTTCACACTTATAACCTTAGCCTTAGTAGTAGTGATAGTACCAGTAGTTTATCAGGGTTGCAGCCAGAAATGTCTTATGGGGGGGGCTATTTTTAGTTTGGGCAGAGACAACCTGCCTGGGTTTAATTTGTGTGTATATGGTGGCTGGAACAAAGTAACAGAGGATGCATCCCCAATCGAACACTCGTGATTCATCATGACCAGTCATAATCATAATATCTTTATTGTCTTCCATGTCTAACAGAACATTTGCAATAGGTTGGTGGATATGTTCACGACTGTAGCTTTCTTAAAAGCCACAATGATTGTCTGGCATAGAACAAACTCAGGTAATCTCTTCAACAACTAACAGCTCTAGTAATTTACATTTTTACTGGTGAAACAGTTATAGGTCAGTACAACTACACTTATCTTTTCCTTTCTTAATCACAAGGGTCACAACATCAGCATAAAAAATATAAGGAACTGACTAACTGTTGAATATTATCAAGAACGATATTCCCAGATGGCATAGGAGATTTGAATGTCTATGTACTAGATGCATGCCACACAGCTGGTGAATTCCTTGTGAATATTTTTCTTTTTCACGATACATTGACTAATTTTTCTTAGGTTTACCATGAACCCTGGATGAGATTCATAATCACCCCAGGCCATATCCAGCATTGAGGAAAATTCATCTTGTAAAGTAGTATCATGGAGTGAGAACTGACTTGTGTAATATTTGACCCATTCTTGTTCAAAGGGTGAGGTATAGTCATTTGGCTCACATTTGGTATTCATTTTGCCAATGAACCACCATATCTCATTAGGGTTTCTTAACAGCCTATCACTATATTTATCTATAACATCTGACTTTTGTTTACTAGGGATGTTAAAAAAATTATGAATAGTATAAAGTCTAACGTCATTAACAACATCAAACCAAGGTCTGCCACAATCATTCCAGATATGATACCAAGACTTAAAACAGCAGCAGCTTCTGTGCATTGCATGGCATGAGTAAGCTCAGAACAGTATATGTTTAACAGAATCTGTTTTTCGTAAGCTAATATGTCTGCATTCGGCTGAAGGATCTGGAATGGTATTTTAATTTTAGTCAAAATACTGTCAAGAAAACTTGAGCATGAAGTTAAGCCATTTTGTTTTTTCTTTTACTAGGGAACCTATTCTCAACATGAGTGACTTAAAATGGGCAGGTAATGAGAAAATGATCAGAAACTGATATGCTGGTGTCAACGTGACAATTATTAAGCACTTTTGTATTGTTAGAAAAGAGAAAGAAATCCAAAGAGGTAGAATAGCCTGAATTATGGACATAGGTGGAGGAACAATTGTTTGAGACAGATTGCAGATCAGCAAAAGGATTTAAGGCATTGTATTAGCATTCAGATCACAATTGAAGTCTCCCACAACAATTAGCTGACAATGCTTATCTAAACATTCCCTGACAGAGTGCACTGGTTTGGTGCGTAAAGCAGTAAATGGCACTTCTGAGGCAAGATCACATTAGTCAGTTGGAAGATAGACAGAAAACGCAGAAATATCCCCAATTTCCAGAGTTATGTAATGTTTGCCTTCACCAACTAGCTGGGTGGCAAGGCAAGAGTTGACAAGAATGGCAATCCTACCTGACGGTCTCCCTCTTCCTGAAGAGAAAGCAGGCTCAGCAAATAGTTGGATGCAGTCAGTCAATTTCAGTAGAAGAGACAGAGGAAGCTTTCAGGAAAAGCTCCTGTAAATATAGCCCATCATTACAGCATAGTACACTTTCAAGAAAGGGCAGTTTTTTAATTACACTGTCATTTACATTCCACAAGCACACCTTTAGCTGAGGAGTTACCATTTATTTCCCATTATTTCCACTGCTACTGGACATTTTATACCATAGCAGGGATGGTCATCAGAACCACACAATGGACATTTTACACCCTTAGAGCAAGGGTTCTCTATTGATTTCTTGTGATCATTTGTGCAGCAAGAACATCAAGTAATGTTTATATTGGTTTGAGGTGCATGCCTGTACTGTTGACGATTATAACGTTGCATTGGTAAAAATTTGCACAGCTGAATTCAATGTTTCTGATAGCTGAAAAGCAAAGTATCTTTGAGACCTTTCAGTAGATCAACCTTACTTTCGAAAAACAACTTATACAAGCAAGTGTTTTGTATCCTTTCTGTTTTCAAACAATCCTTAATCATACTGCACAGATCCATGTCTGTGGCATCATCATGCATGTAGCATACAATGCCAAAGTGCAAGGGGATTTTAGTTTTGCATCTTTCACAGCATTAAGAAGAGTAGTCGCAGCTTTCTTGCCATCAAGTACAATCTGCCACTCTTTCTGCAAAGGCTTCAAGTCTAGTATGTGAGAACAACAAGCACCATCAGTAAAACTCTAAAGGTAGCCCTTGCACTCAAGGAGCTTTTCAAGACCTTTAGGTGGTTGTTTCAGAATTACTGAGTACATAGGTTTTGTTTGATGAACATCAGAGAAGACCTGAGGCACTTTACCATGCAGAAGTTTCAAAAAGGTTTGTGTTCCTTGGGATCATTAATAATACAAGAGACTTCATTTAATTTCCTAGTGAGGGTTGTAGCAATTTCACCAAGGATAATTGGCGCTTCATCTGAAACATAAATTACAAATGTAGGTAGTGTAAGTTTCTTTTAATCACAGTGCCAAATAGCTCTTATTAAATTGGACACAATATCCTGTGGCTTTATGGAATCAGAAGCACAAGTAGTCATGCCAGCTAGTGCCCAAAGGATTTCCTTGGCTTTTAACAGTATATTGGGCTTGTAGTATTGTGCAGATTTTGAAATATCATTGCTGGTATTTCCTGCATTATTAGCACAAAAAATGAAGTTCAAGACAGGATAGTATATTAATTTTACGTCTCACAAGTCAGTTCCCATTGCAGCAGGGGATAAGTTGCAAGCAAATTCTTACTTCTCTAACAAAATGGGAAGTGTGGGACCTATTACACCTATTCCCAGCAGATTAAGTGGAAAAGTATGACTGGTACTATGGCACTTTTGCACTGTTTCTGCGCCCTTCTGCTAAGTTAGAAAGCTCAAAGATTTTGATTTCTTTTTTTCCAAAAAATGATAGTTTTTTCTTCAAAAAAGGCTATTTAGGCTACTATTTTTCTTGAATAGTTATTGCAGATATATTGTCTAATAGATACTGCTCATTAAATCTCTTTCTTCATGTCTATGTGCTTATTAAGTCACTGAATCCCAGCAGATTTAATATTCAAGTACTTAATCTATATTCAAGTTGCCAAAAAAGTCAATATTAGTTAAATAAGACAATCAGAATGTCAAAGTCTCTAGAGAAAATCATGAAGGTAGAACCCTTACTTTATTGAAAGGGTATTATCCAGAAATAATGTGTTCACACAACAAACTCTCAATCAATATGGGTGCCAGAAGTCCTCTAAAATAACATGGAAGCCAACATTCCATAACCTGCAATGGATTGGACAAGTGAAAACCTCAAAGAGACATGGAAAAGATTTAAGAATCATGCAAAGCTAGTGTTCCAAGGACCTCTTAAAGGAAAGACAGGCACCTTTTTGCTGATCTGGTTTGGAGACAAAATGCAAGACATTTTCAATACCTGTACAAAGGCAGCTAAAGAATAGGACAAAATTGAACCATACATAGACAAGTTCAGCGAATATTTCCCCCCTCAGTGTTACACTATGTTCTCAAGTTACCTCTTTCATAAACATGCACAACAAGATGGTGAACCAGTTGATCAATACATAACTGATCTGAATCTTTTGACTTGTGAATCTCCATTCACAAGTCAGTTTGACTTGTGAATAGTAAGAGATGGACTTGATGTGGGGTCTCTTCAGCAAAAGTCAGAGAGAAACTGCTGCAAAAAGGTTCAAATCCACCTTTGTCACCTAGCAGTTACTATTGTGTGAAATCATACAGAAACTAAGGTGCAGCTCAGGACAATGTCACAAACCAACACATGAGGCAGCCAAGCTTACAAAGAAACACGCATAAAGCATAAACTAGATTTTGTCAGGAGAGCAAAGAAATAAAACCATGCCCACGCCCCACCAGTAAGACATTGCTATTTCTGCAGTGGAGAATACTCAGCTTCCCACAAAATTCCAGCAAAAGGAAAGATATGCAGCAATTGTGACAAACCAAACCACTTTGCAAAGGTATGCAAAAGCAGCAAATGTAATAAATCAGCAACCTCAAGCATATGAGCATAGACCTGGTATCAATAATGAGCTATTCATTGACACTATAAACATGGACAAGGTCATGATCAGTCATATTTGAAGCTCACAACCAATGAGCAGATCAGCATCACTTTCGAAATTGACACTGGTGCCCATGCAAATACCATATCTGAAAGACTTCTTAATACTCTCAAACCAAGGCCTAAAGTCAATAAGATGATATCAATCCTTAGTAGTTTTGGGGGACAGAAAATCCAAACACTCAACATTAGCAGTCTTAACTGCAATTTCACCAAGACCAAGCCTATTTTCATAGAGAAAGATACCCTCATGCCAATCCTAGTCTTCAGAACCAACCAAAAACAGATATTAATTGAGCTGATACTGGCAGTAAGAAACCCAAAAATTTCAGAACCAACCCCATTCATAGAGGAATTTCAGCACATATTCCAATGTATTGGACAGCTTCAATGTGAGTGTCACATCACACTCAAAGAAGAAGCCAAACCTAAGGCTGTACCAGCTAAATGCATCCTGACATCCCTCCAGGACAGGGTCAAGAAGAAACTAGATAGGATGGAAGCATTTAATGTAATTGAAAAGGTTGCTTATCCTATGGATTAGGTAAATGCTGCAGCTGTGGTTGAAAAGCTTCTAGGTTTGCATTGACCCATATGACCTGAATAAGGCTATTAAAAGACTCATCACCTAATACCCACATTCAACAAGCAATACTAAAACATTCCAGTACTAAATTTTTCACTAAGCTGACCGCTTGTTTCATATAGTGGTCTCTTATTCTGGACAATGAATCATCTCAGTTAACAATGTTCAATACATTATATGGTTGATACAACTTCAAACACACAACATTTGGGCTGATTTTGGTGCAGGATGACTTTCAATACTGCATGGAAGAGGTATTTGAAGGCATCAAAGGTTTTTCTGTCATAAGCTAATGACATCAGTATACCTGAGGATATCATAGAGGAGCACAATACCAATGTTGGCTGTGGACTAATCAGAGTACATGAAAAGGCTGTGAAATTAAACCTGCAAAAATGCTTGTTTGGGTGCAACAACATATTATACTTTAGACACATAATATCAGAAGGTGACATCCACCCAGACTCAAAAAAGGTTCATGCACTGAAAGAAATGAGCCCCTTCTATTAAGGCTGAACTCCAGGCTATACTGGGAATGACAACATACCTAGCAAGGAACATCCCTAATCTAACATTAACAAATCAGCCACTACATGACCTGGCAAAGCAATGACAGCTCAAGTGGGAGCCACAACATGATACATGTTTCAATATCATCAAAGAATTCATTTACAGCTCATTGACATTCTTTGATCTAACATCAGGGAACTTCAAGCTATAATTTGATGCTTTGAAGTTTGGCCTGTGAGACACCCTTATTCAAAATGGAAAGCCAATCTCCTTTGCATCATGCTTGTTGAACACCAATGCACAGAACTACTTGCAGATAGAATAGGAACTATATGATATCCTCTTTGGCTGCATACACTACCACCAGTACCTCTACAGCCAGAAATTCACCTAATGTCATAGTTGTCACCAAAGCTTCAGCAGATGCAAATGAGAATCCAATAATACAACTCCACCCTAACATTCCACCCAGGCTAGGAAATTCCTGCTGTTAATGCCTTGTCATGCATGTATCTCCCTGAAAAGGATAGATAGAAGCAAAATGAGATCAAATGATATATGCATTCTGTTATGTTGCTCTTACCAATCAGCAATGACAGACATAAAAGGCTCAAACAAGAGACAGCAGCCAACACTCAATTGGTCAAGCTTGCTAAGACAATCAATAGTGGTTGGTCAGCATCCAGAAGCAATCTCTCAGCAACCCTTACCTATTCTGGAATGTCAGGCATGATTTAATGTTTATTCACCAAATAATACTAAAAGGAGATCACCTGGTTCTACCCCAAAACTCATGCAATGACCTCCTCAACTGTATACACATATTGAATCTGGATATGAACAAAAATATATATACAGTGAGCTTACTTGGTCATTTATTGGCTAGGGATGACAAAACAAATTGAAAAACATATCAAACACTGCTATGTATGCACCAGAATCAAGAACTCCAACCACAAAGAGCCCTGGATGCTGCATGACACCCCTTACTTACCATGGAAGAAAATCAATTGCAAACTCCTCTACAAAAACATGGAATACTTCCTTAATCTCCTCTGTTGGCTATTACAATTAATATTTCAGAGTTGATAGAGTGGGGAGCAATGCATATGCACACAAAATCATGCCCTGTCTGAAAAAGCACTTCACACATTATTGAGTCCCCTATGTGCTCATTACTGACAACAGTAATTCACTTCATCTGTCTTCCAAAATTCGTATCAGATTGCTATATATCTCAGACCACATTTTCCCCAATCAGATGGACTGACACAAAAGTCAGCACTGATGGCCAAAGATGGCCAAATCAATAGTGCTGGAAATGATTTCAAGTTGGTGCTGCAAGAGTACAGGAATTCCTCTAGTTGATGGTCTGGCATCCCCATCCCAATTGCAAATGAGCAGAAACCTCAGATCAATAGTCCCATGCACAACATCAGTTTTGACAAAATCAAATGAAGTAACAGGCATGCCAGAGCATTGAAACCCCTAAAAATTGGACAGCCAGTACAGGCCCAAATCCACAGCTAACTCTGGCAGGCAGGCATTGTCAAAAGAGCAGATGTGAATCTAAGATCCTATATAGTTGAGACAAATGGGAGAGCAACCTAAAGAAGGAACAGATGCCTTCTATTCTGTTGGCAGCCTCAGTTGTCAGATGCTGCCAAAACTGAAGATATCCCCCATGCAGAAACACTAACCTCACCCCTGAGTCTATCAGCAATGACACCCATCCCCTCCCTATAACACAAGACAAAAACTATCTTCAACCCCTTAATTGTTTTCATAGCCCTGCATTTCACTTGTCCATACCCATACCAAGCACTAGTTGTATAACCCATACAAAACTACACAATATCTTCTATATAGCCCATACCAGTTGCTCTGTGAGGCCAGTCTAGAGGCTTAAACTGTGAAGAGAATATCAGTTAACTAGAGGAGTAAGCCTAGATTCTCCTCATAAAGGAATATAGCCTAACAATTTATTATGGCAGTGCGTTTTATGGTTTAAAAGGAAATTTGTTCTCTATTAATTTTTGTATGAGATTGCTAGTTCAGAAAAGAGGAAGGATGTAATATGCTTACATTCCTGTTCTAGATGACCTGGGTTTCTAGAAGCTTAAACTGTGAAGAGAAAATCAGTTAACTAGAGGAGTAAGCCTAGATTCTCCTCATAAAGGAATATAGCCTAACAATTTATTATGGCAGTGTGTTTTATGGTTTAAAAGGAAATTTGTTCTCTATTCAATTTAGTAAAAGATTGCTAGTTCAGAAAAGAGGAAGGATATAAAGTGCTTACATTCTTGTTCTAGATGACCTGGGTTTTCATGTCTAAATAATACATGTTGAGACTTTCTTCAAATCCATGTAGCCTACCTGTAAACAGAACCATGCAGACAAAATCAAGAAACAGAAAACACATTTTTGGGCAATATATTTGCAAATTATGGGGTAATGTATATTAGAATTGCAGTCAAAATGTGTTAACTAGGTAGGCTACAATTAGGGCTATTTGGCAAACCTTATAATGAAGTAAAAATTCTTTTCTTAACATGCTCCCTTCTCAAGAGCTCTGACTCTAGTCTTATGCATAAATTAGTCCAAACACGCCCCTGATCTTAATCTTTATCAACCCTACTGGCTAAACCATTCCCCTATAGGCTACTCTATTTTAGCACAGTTTTAAAAATACTGCCTTAGCTATGGAAACCAGCAATGAGGAAACAAGTTTCTGTATTTGACCTAAACATCACACTTTTTGGGCAAGGAAAATTTAGGAGACTATCCAATTGTTTAGGCCTGGCTACCTGATTATAGTCCAAATAAAGCTTCTTCAAAGAACATTCAAACTCAAATATTTCATCTGGCAAAGTAACTAAACTGCAGTGCTGATAGTCAAGCTCATAAATTTCTTCTACTTCTGCACGCACGCAGGGACATTTCAGCCAACTACTCTTCTTCTTTCTTTCTTTCATTTCATTATTTTGTCACGTTCCTGTTTGTTTAAAATTGGCGAATTTTTTGTCCTGCTTTCTATCGAAGTTTCATTATCCGCTAGGTATCCGCTAGGATACCTAGCTAGGAGACAATATTCGTGCGGAGACAAAGCCATAAATAAAGCCAAAAATAAAATAATAAATAAGGTGTTTATTCTCCTTCATCTTTATTTCACATGTATTGTTTGGTTTAGGGTATTATTTATGGTTCTTTTAGTGCTTTATTATTGTGTTATATAACCCATAACAAACAAAGCTTTTTGGGCTGACTAACTTTTTTACGTTTGTAACAATGTTTTAGTATTAATAAAATGATTGATTGATTGGTTGTTTCGTCGCATATGATAAGAAACTAATCACAACTTAATTGGAATTATTTAATAACAATGTCATCAAATAGGACTTGGATTTGGTGACATTTAGGTACCTCTGAGTGTTACAGCTATTTAAAAGTGACTCCTGTAGTTAGAATAATAAGCTTTTTGAAAAATAAAAAATACAAACTTTAGTGTAAAGATAGAGGTAATTGGGAAGTGGCACTCCCCTATATACGTAATAATTTCTGTTTATTTTAAGTTTAATTGCTAATCCTTGCTTTCAGTTGAATAAAAACTTTTTTTCATTTAATTTCCGATCGTTTGTAAATTAAACCAGGACAACTGGCTCCCCCTCCATGGAAAATTCTTCTCCACAATAAATTCATCCCACATACTCACCCTTCCTTACAAGAATCCCCTTCCCCTGAAAATATCTGTATACTTACCAATAACCATTACTATATGTCAATAATAACTAAAGTTCACGGCTTGCAGACCTTCCCCCAGGGAATGTGGGGAATCAAGTTATCTTTTCGGTATTAGATCTTTTACTGTGCTGTACAGAATGACCATTTAATAACTTTGATCGGGTGCCTTTGGTGAAAGAAGGAGCGTGGGAGAAGGACTAGCTGCCTTCCAATATTTTTGGTATATTAAAAAGGATACTAGAGCTTTAATTTCTGATCAAATGAGCTCTCTCCCAATCTTCTATGATCGCTGGTTCATTACAATTACCCATGAGAAAAAAAATTACCAGGTATCAGTGATGTTTCTTCTGGCAAAACATGCACAATTCCGTATTTTCGTATATAGGAGCTTGAAACCTTTACAGTAGGGTTCTCTGATGGTGTGATCCGGGTTGCAGCAGTAGCTAGCAACATAGTAAGATAAGATCATATCCCATAGTAAAAAACAAAATAGCCCCGATCTCCTAAAACAAGAGTCAGATAAAAAAAAATACATTATTAGAACCATCTTGTCCAATACCCCTATGTAGGAAACTAACTCTCCCTTGATTGAATAACAAGGAAAATATATTTGTTTGAAAATAAATAAAAAAAATGGCTGCAACCACAATATTCTGCATCGACAGCATCTTTTTTCCGTTTTTTCTTTCACCTCGGCCAGTTCGGAACTGGAAAATCATAGAGAGCTGTTTAATGGCTCATTTGAAAGGAAATTGATGCATATAAAAACCTTTTATAATTAACAAGAATAATTTCAAAAACAAAATATTTTTTACAAAAAACTGCATTTTTCTATATCTATACAGTAGCAAATGTTATTAGCATCTGCTTGCCTCCTGGAACCAAACTATTTTTGGCTCGTCTCCTAAAGTGCTTGTCTCCATATCGTTGTGCTTTATTTTTGTAGAAAGAAGCCATTTTTTTTGCTTTAGTTGTTTCATGAATACCACTTGATGCTTCAGAGGAGTTTCCCCAATTGCTCAAAAATTGGGCCAATTTTGTCAGGCTCGTAACTTTTCATGTGTAATGTTAAACTTGATGAATTTTATATATTTTGGATAAGCATGAGAATTCCATTCTTTAATGCGTCTATTGCTATCAGTACTCTGCTTCTAAGAGTTTCGATTACTTTTGAGCCATATCATTCTTTACTTAGAGATATTTACCACGGACTATTTAATAATCTATATCCAGGGTTTAAAAATTCTTTTGCTTAGATTTTTTTTTCGCCTGATTAGTTTATCTTATTTCTGTAGAAAGCAAGTAAAAACATATGCTTGATAATCTTCAGTACTAAATTCATTCATTAGATAGTTTATTTAGATGGATTATTGGTCTAATGAGGTCAACTGCTTTACTTAAGTTAATTAAGTTCATTCATTACAAAGTGTATTTAGAAGAATAATTGGTGTAATGAGGTCAACTGCTTTACACAAGTCAATTGAATTCATTCATTACATAGTTTATCTAGAAAGATAATTGGTATAATGATATCAACTGCTTTACACAAGTCAATTAAATTCATGCATTATATAGTTTATTTAGAAGGATAATTGTTCTAATCAGGTCAACTGCTTTACACAAGTCAATCAAATTCATTCATATCGAAAACGTAATCAAAAGTACAAACGCTAGTCTACAGACTTTAAACGGTAAGCGTAGGTTAACTGTGAACATAGAGAGTATTAAGCATGCATACCTAACGTACGCCCGCCCCATTCCGGAATACGCATGTCCTGTTTGGGTGCCCTCAACACTTACAACAGTGTATCTTTGTCATGAGCTTGAATCGGTTCAGAAGTGAGCGGTATCGATCATCTTGGGCCGCCGTGACATCCCCTACAGAAAGGCTATAAAAGTGCTAGGACTGCCGTCGCTCAAAAACCAGTACGGAACTCTGATAATGAGTTTTGGAAAGGTCTTACTTTCTAAATATCCGCACCGTGACAGTCTACCTGATCAACCTCTACCATCAGGAACGAGAAAGCAAGATAAGTTAGTTCCCTTTAAAGCAAGAACAAACCAATATGGTAATTCTTTCGTCCTGGTTTTTGTCGATATGTACATAAGAGTTAATGTTTATAGTTTGATTTATATTTACAAGTGTAGTTTGATTTTAAATATATTGTAAAGAAACGCAAATCAGCGATAGCTGCCAAGCTTTTGCTAATAAGCCTGTCTACTACTACTAATACTACTACATTCATCACATAGTTTTTTTTAGACAGATGATTGCTCTAATGAGGTAAACTGTTTTACAGAAATCAATTAATCTCATTGATTACATAGTTTATTTAGAAAGATTCTAATGGGGTCAACTGCTTTACACAAGTCAATTAAAATTACCCACTTGGTGCCCTCCACTTGGACATGGTGAGTTAGTGCGTTCAATTTTCATAGAATTTAGTGAATCTTTAGATACTATTTTCTTCAAGGTTTTATTGAGTAGGCCATGAGATTTAGGGGCTAAAGAAGTATCTTTAAATTGGTTTGAATCAAATCTTAGTAAGATGGTTGAATTTCAAGAAGTTGTACTATCCGATGTGGAGTTACACAAAGGGGGCCCCACGTGCAGATACGATAAGTTCTTATATCCCTGTGGCAATTGCTGATAACACTGTGCTTAAAGTAGTATTCTCTTGAGTGAATTTTGAATATTGAAAAGGCTAATAAAGCCTTAGATAAATTGATCCGTTTTACGGGGTTTACCAATTTGTTTTTTAATGTTTTTAAGACGAATTTTGTGAATTTTAGTAGGTTCGGAAATCCTTATTTTTGAGAAAATAAGGTTTGTCTAAATGCTGTAATCTTAAGTCAAGTTTTTAGCGGTAAATGTTTAAATTTTTATCTTGACTTTGAGTTGGACACTATATTAGGATGATTTTTTAGAGCAAAAGTGATTTTGGCGTTGTGATGGTGTAATAGCAGTGGTGAGACATTTTGGTGTTTAAGAAGGCTAAAGAATGAACTTCTGTTAAAAATGTTTGCCAGTTTAAGAGTAGGTTACAACATTACCTTCTGGGGAGTTGTTAATGATTTAGGTTTAAAATTTATTTATTTACTTCATTTATTTATCATTTTTTCGAAATTGCTGTTTATATGTGAAATATCATTATATATCAATAATACATTGTAAGAATGGAAAAACCATCATTTAAAACCCAACGGGTTTTCCCGATGGCTGCTTAAACAAGATGTAGGGTTTTTTGTTAATAAACTAATTTGTCTGAGAAGTAAGAATGAGTAAATTTTCAAATGCACCCTACCCCTTCCCATTTACGCCCCTGCTTGAAAGGAAATCTGAACCTTCACACGGCACTACCATTAGCTGCAAATGGAAGTTAAAAAAAGGTAAAAGATCCTCCTGAGCCATTGCTGGCGCATAGGGCGTCGATTCGACGTTTCAGTTGCTGGGTGTTTTTTTTACAAGGACAAGTAGTAAGCTTGTCGGACAACCTCGCTGCAGCAGGTATTAATTTTTAAGGATATATGTGAGTGCGTAGGCTTTTACTTAATGATTCAAGCAATTAGATCCTAATTTCACTGTCCTTGGCACTGCATTAGTTACTCCACGTGCGTATGTGTAAAACTTCAAAATCAAATTGATAAATTTTGTTCAAGGTTACAATTGTTGCTATCAACTAGAAAATTGTTAATACTTTTAAAATCAGTAATCTAATTCACTCAAGCAATTATGGATAGATTTACCGCTTTAGAGTTTAGTAAAAATTGTAAAATTTCCATTTGAGTTTAAAACCAGGACCTGGTTTCCTGAGTCTCCAAGACTGAGAGTCTTCCATGTCTCTCGACTACTGAGTCTCCATGGTACCCTGGTCTCCATTCTAATAGCAGACTCCAGACAATGTATACTTTGAAGAGCCTCTGGCTCTTTTTCGTCCAAACTACCAGCAAAGATTTTCGAAATAGGCAAAAATTGGTTATTTAAGTCTGTTTCTTTCTTGCCACCCTTGGTTGCAACTGTTTTTTTTTGTATGCTTAGTGGTTCTTTACCTATTCATATATTGCAATACCTTTTCTAAATCATCTGTTATCTACTCAGGTAACAAACCGATGGAATTTCTGCAGCGATTGAGTTAAGAAGGCACATTTTTCTTCAGATACAAGTAAAGAGTGGCATAAAAAATAAAGAAAAAACGAGCAAATCTGACATTGGAGGAAGGATACTGTTGCCTCTTTAAGCCTCCTTCCTTGTAAGGTTCCAAAGATTTCTGTTATTTTACTGAAAACAATATATTCCAGCACAGCATGAAATTGATTTTATTTCCTTGAAATTTGTAAAACATGTGTAATGGCCAATTAGACATCTGTTTCATTGTATGTCCATACTCTTGGACCAAAAAGATTTTTGTTGTAAAATCGAATTTTTTTTCCATATTGCATTATCAAATTGTACTGCTGGGAAAATATCTTTTCCAGGTTGAAGAAAGCACAAAAACTCTTAATATAATAAATTAGAAAATTGTGAGTTAATCAATAATATCGAACTTTAACCCTGCAGTGGCACAGTTCACCTCTCCTTGGCAATACAGGTCAGCTACCACAGGCCCTGGAATTACGTGGAGATTATGTAATACTATCTCAAAATAATTAAACAAGAAGAGGAAGAAACATTCCAGCGCGAATCACTTTAATAGGTTAAAAAAAAATTTATAAGCTTCTCTTAAGAAACTTAATAACTAAACCCTTAGTGTAGTGATTTAGTATCAACCGAAAATTGCAACTCTAGCGATTTAGTATCAACCGAAAATTGCGACTCTTCAAAAGTAAAACACATACTAAAGCTCTAAAACTAATTAGAACAAAAATAAAACATATTCTCAAATACTTAACAAAATATATTTCCACTACTTAAGCAAATAACTTGGTTTCGCTGTACTAATATATAACATATTTTTATTAGATATCTATCTTTTAGTTTCATATTCATCAGTATTTCTATTTTTTTAAGGGTCAAAGATTGCAGAGGTATGCGGAAATTCAAATACATGTACCTCCAGTACAAAACAAGAGTAGTTACAAGGTTTTTCTAAGATTTTAGGGATACAGAGGGGTGAGCAAGGTTTTTTTTTTAATTTAAGAAAAAGAATACACCAAAAAAATGTATGCAAAATCTAGGAGGAGGCAAACTTCGTTCCTTAACGAAATTATCAGGAAGGGTATTTTTTAAAATCTAGGGGAGAGAACCAGATAATCTAGGGAAGTATTTGGCCTCCCCCTCCTTCTTTTTTATTGGTGCCACTCGGTGCCAAAGTTTTCCCTCTTATTGGTTTCCTTCGCTCTTTGGCACGAGTAGTAGTAGTAGTTGTTACTCAATGGCATTGTAAGTGCAATCACATGATCTACAATCCAAAATAATCACCAGGGTATAGAGTACATTCACAAACAGCAGGGCTTTAAGAGTAACTTTCAAGAAGTTACTGTTACTGATACTTCTGAAGAACGGCTAGTTTAATTTTAAAGGTAATATATAAGACAATATTCACGGGCTCTTAACAGCACTGTTTGTAGGTGAGAAATTAAGACACTCAAACCTTAGTCTCAGTCCTACCTCTCCTTCAGAGTTATTACTTATGTCTGAAACAGCATTGATTTGTTTTTATTAAAATTAGTTGAAGTCCTGAAACTTTAAAGCAACACCTGGCACTTTTCATTTTCCCATTCAAACACAAATAATTCCAGAATAGGGTACCACTTTCTAATAATAGTATATTTGCAGTAACAAAAAGTTAACTGCGAGATCATTTGCGTAGCTGGAGAACAACGATGATATCACCTGAAAGAGAAAAAAAAAATCATTTATTGATGGAGTTATTCCATGGCTGCTGTTCTATTATTTTTACTCCAACATAATTTTGTATTTACTTACATTTATGTTTATTTTTGTCTTCAAAAATTTTTTCAAGAATTTTTGTAAATCAATTGTACAGATTTCATTACCTTTCATCAAACATTATCTTAATATGTTTGGTTTTCGGCAATTATTTGAGATCCCTCACTTGGGGTTGAAAAAAACATTTAATGCTAAGTTTTGGGGGGTATGGAAGTAGGCTCAAGCAGTTTTTCGGCCATAAATTGTTAAATAGTTACTTCTGTTCCTTTTGATCATTCTACAAAAGTTTACCTTTTAACTGTAAAAGCGAATATGTACAAACATAGGACTAGACTAACAAAGCACTTCATCTTTTTTTCTTCCAGTGTGGTATCTTTCCATCCCTTGCTAGTACATAATTAGCTGCCAAGGGTTCTATTTCTCTTTCTCCACTTGATAGCGTGGCATTATTTTCTTTATTTTCATATTCAAAGTCACTTCTATTATCTCTTTCTTATACTATAAGTACAAAATTAACAAGCTTACAGAGAAAAACAAATTAACAAATTATTCTTACTATATATATATATATATATATATATATATATATATATATATATATATATATATATATATATATATGTTGTAAGGTATGGATGGCTCGTCGACAAGTCTATTAAAACCAAATAATGCCAGATGTTACAGAATTTCTAGTTCATATCATCAGCTTATTTTTTTTTTAAGTGGACGTTTCCCAACTTGTTTAAAGTAAACACGCGTTTTAGCCCTGCAAAAGGGTGATGAAATGAAATATCCAACAAACTACAGGCCAATCTGAATCCTATTTTCATTCACTAAAGTAATTAAACGATGTCTTTACAACCGCATGGGAAGTTTTTTGATAAGAGGAGATGTTTTAATGACCTTACGACACTTTAGATAAAAAAGAAATTCCGGCTACTATATTTATCGATACAAAAAAAGCGTTCGATACTATTTGTCATGTAATTTTGCTTCGTAAGCTAGATAATTATGCTATACGCGGACCTGCTAATTCTCTGATTGAATCATATTTAATTGGGCGCAGTCAGTTTGTGGATGGTGAAAATTCGACCTCTTCACTACTTGGTATCACTGTTCAAGTCGGAATTCCTCCAGGGTCCTTACTTGGACCTCTACGTTTTCTTACTTATATTAACGACGTCAACAGGGCGCTGGAATATCTCGGGCTAAAGATCCTATTTGCGACGATACGGCCTGCACAGTTTGAGGTGCTGATGAAATGTCACTTAAGAAGAACATGTTGGCAGCTTTCGAGAGGATGGAAACTTGGTTTATAATAATAAATGCATAGCCAAACTTTGGAATGTGCAAGGGTCGGGTCTTAATGTCGGTCTATCTATTGGTACGCTACGAGAACAATTAAAAACTATTTTACTAACCCTTTCATCTTTTTCTTTTTTCATTTATTTATGGTCGTCTCGCTGACTCATTCTCTTGATCGGGTTTTCCAACGGCTTCACTTCACTATTTACTCATTTTTTATTTTTAGTGATTTGTTATGGTAAGTTCTCCATATGGCTGCTAGCTTGGGGTAATGCTTGGTAAGTCATACATTTTTTTTTTATCTTTTTATTTATTTATAAAAGAGTAGTATTATGTGCAAATACAGTAATATATTATTGTGTTTTTAATTGCTATTGCTTGCCCGGTAATACGAGCTACACTCAGCCCGGCATATCCTAATTGTAGTTTCATTTAGTTTGTAAAGAGCCTGTTTATGGAAGCTAGTCCGATTTCTATATATATATATATATATATATATATATATATATATATATATATATATATATATATATATATATATATATATATATATATATATATATATATATATATATATATATAAATAAGTTGTCTGTCTGTGTGTCTGTCTGTCAGGTGACGTCATGTTTCTGTGTCGACTGACGTCATGGAGTTAGTTGTCGTCATTTTTGCCATGACGGTGACGTCATTAAAGATAGTTAAGACATATATGTTCACGTAGAAATCTATTAATGTTTAGCTTTAAAATGACTGATGAACTTACAATGGCAAAAGCCGATGAAGATGCTCAAACAGTCTATGCCAAAAAACTTGCTGCTGATAAAGAAAGTCAGAAAAGAAAGCGTGCCGAGGAATCAAAAGAACAGCAAGGAAACAGGCTTGAGGCTAAAGAACGCAAAACCGCGCAGTTAGATGAAGATCCACCTGGACAGCGAGAGTCAAAACATATCAAAACTGAAAATGATAGCGATGATGATTGGGTTTGGGATTTTGACTTGGATAAGGTCATCAATGCCTACCAGATTTTAGTTAAAAAAACAAAGGTTAGGCGATATGTATTTCATAGTGAAGCTGAAAAATAAAGAAGAAAAAGAAAACTGAAAAAAGAAAAAATGTAAAAAACTAAAAAATACTAAAAAGAAAAAACACTCAAAGAGAAATTACAGACCGGGACACAAATGACGACCGGGACAGAGGGAATATAAATAACGACCGGGGCACTCAAAGAGAAATTACAGACTGGGATACCGGGACACAAATGACGACCGGGACACAGGGAATATAAATGACGACCAGGACACAGGTATTTAAGAATATCGTTCAAAGACAAATTTTTAATTGTAAGAAGACCGTTGAAAGAGAAATTTCTAATTGTAAAATGACTGAAGAACCTACAATGGCAACGGTAGGGTAAGTCAGTCGACGGCCAACCTACCATCTTCAAAGATACCACGATAGGAAGACTCTACACCGTTCACCCCAATCAACATGAATGCTTCTTTCTACGCCTGCTTTTGGTGAATGTACCCGGTCCGACATCCTTTGAGTATTTGAGAACTGTAAACGGTACTATACATGACACTTACCGTAGTGCATGCCAAGCTCTGAATTTATTGGAGAATGACCAACACTGGGATAACTGCATCAATGACGCGTGCGAAACGTCAACCCCAAGTCAAATTCGTGCATTGTTTGGCATCATTTTAACAACTTGCTCTCCATCAGCTCCTACAGAGTTATGGGAAAAATATAAGTCAAAAATATCCGAAGATATACTCCATCGAAAACAGTTAGAGACGTCAGATAACTACACTTTAGTTATTATAGAAGATTTGTCTGTACGTATGGCAAACAAACCTCTTCAGGATTTGGGAATGCCTTCACCTAACCGTATCGCTGCTGTTTCGACATGTGTAGAATTAGATCGTGAACAAAGTTACAGTACGAGTGATCTATTGTCGTATGTACAAAATAACATTTCCAAGTTAACGTCGGAACAAAAAAAACATTTATGATACGATAGACCCAATTTCAGGACGTATACAACTACCTGCTGATTTCTGTAATTTAGTGACGTCCAGAAATGAATTGATTGAAAAAGTATTTCCGAATATTCTAAAAAATTATAAAAATAATAAATGGCTAAGTGAAAGAGCGATTCTCGCACCCAAAAATATAGACGTCCACGAAATCAACAATATTGTTTTGACCAAGATTCGAGACCAGGCAGTCCTTTACAAGTCAGTCGACACAGTTTTGGAACCAAATGAAGGGGTTAATTATCTATCTGAATTTTTAAATTCCATAGATCTTTCAGGGTTTCCACCACACGTGCTACAACTAAAAATAGGCGTACCAATAATACTTTTAAGAAATATCAACCCACCAAAGCTTTGCAATGGCACGCGACTTGCCGTAAAAAAAACAATGGAAAACCTAATAGAGGCCACAATCTTGACAGGGCCTTTTGAGGGTGAGGCTGTTCTTATTCCTCGCATTCCCATGATTTCAACGGATCTGCCTTTTCAATGTAAAATATTGCAATTCCCAATTCGATTAGCATTTGCAATCACCATTAACAAAGCTCAAGGTCAATCATTAGAAAAATGTGGTATAGATCTTAATACTGATTGTTTTTCCCATGTACAATTGTACGTTGCATGTTCGAGGGTCGGTAAACCTGACAATCTATTTATAAGCAGCGACAATTGGACAGCGAAGAATGTTGTATATTCGCAAGTTTTACGCAGTTAATTTGTATTGTATCTATCTATCTATCTATCTATATAAAAACGAGTTGTGTGTATGCATGTTTGTTTGTTTGTAAAAAGAGCGTTTGCATATGACTTCATTATTAGTACATACGGCTTTGTATATGCACGGACAATGGGAAAGCCAAGAATGTTGTATATTCGCAATTTTTACGTAGTTTAACTCCTGCAGACGAAATGAATGCTTGCCTGAAAAATTCTAATTTATGGGCACACGTAAAAATATTAAAATTAACTACAAATATGCGTGTCCGATTGCAAAACGATGACTCTGGTCAAACATTTTCAGATCAATTGCTGGCAATTGGAAACGGAAAGCTCCCAGTAGTGGGAAAGCCAAAAATGTTGTATATTCGCAATTTTTACGTAATTCGAAACACATATATAAATCTATCTATATTCACAGGTGGGACACAGGGACACAACTACAATGGCGCGTAACTAATATGGCGCGTAACGACTTACACGCGCGGGGGGGGGGGGGGCTTGGGGGGGCGCGAAGCGCCCCACCAACTAGGTGTTGGGGTGGCCCAACAGCTAGTATATATATATATATATATATATATATATATATATATATATATATATATATATATATATATATATATCATGAAAAGAGAAATCACCAATGCTACAGCACAAACACAAAAAAAAAAAAAAAAAAAAAAAAAAAAAAAAAAAAAAAAAAAAAAAAAAAAAAGAGAGACAGAAGGAGAAAAGGAAGACTGTTTTCCTAAATTAGTGATTAATATAGACCAGCACTTGAATGAGGCCTTAACCCTACTCATCCATACAATCACATAGGTCAAACAGCATAGCCACACACAATCAACCATAAAGAATAATCCATTATTTTTATAATTTTTTAGAATATTCGGAAATACTTTTTCAATCAATTCATTTTTGGACGTCACTAAATTACAGAAATCAGAAGGTAGTTGTATACGTCCTGAAATTGAGTCTACTGTTTGACCAGAGTCATCGTTTTGCAATCGGACACGCATATTTGTAGTTAATTTTAATATTTTTACATGTGCTCATAAATTAGAATTTTTTAGGCAAGCATTCATTTCGTCTGCAGGAGTTAAACTACGTAAAAATTGCGAATATACAACATTCTTGGCTTTCCCATTGTCTCTGCATATACAAAGCCGTATGTACTAATAATGACATCATATGCAAACGCTCTTTTTACAAAAAAACAAACATGCATACACACAACTCGTTTTTATATAGATAGATAGATAGATAGATACAATACAAATTAACTGCGTAAAACTTGCGAATATACAACATTCTTCGCTGTCCAATTGTCGCTGCATATAAATAGATTGTCAGGTTTACCGACCCTCGAACATGCAACGTACAATTGTCCATGGAAAAAACAATCAGTACTAAGATCTATACCACATTTTTCTAATGATTGACCTTGAGCTTTGTTAATGGTGATTGCAAATGCTAATCGAATTGGGAATTGCAATCTTTTAAATTGAAAAGGCAGATCCGTTGGAATCATAGGAATGCGAGGAATAAGAACAGCCTCACCCTCAAAAGGCCCTGTCAAGATTGTGGCCTCTATTAGGTTTTCCATTGTTTTTTTTACGACAAGTCGAGTGCCATTGCAAAGCTTTGGTGGGTTTATATTTCTTAAAAGTATTAATGGTACGCCTATTTTTAGTTGTAGCACGTGTGGTGGAAACCCTGAAAGATCTATGGAATTTAAAAATTCAGATGGATAATTAACCGCTTCATTTGGTTCCAAAACTGTGTCGACTGACTTGTAAAGGACTGCCTGGTCTCGAATATTGGTCAAAACAATATTGTTGATTTCGTGGACGTCTATATTTTTGGGTGCGAGAATCGCTCTTTCACTTAGCCATTTATTATTTTTATAATTTTTTAGAATATTCGGAAATACTTTTTCAATCAATTCATTTTTGGACGTCACTAAATTACAGAAATCAGCAGGTAGTTGTATACGTCCTGAAATTGAGTCTACTGGGAGCTTTCCGTTTCCAATTGTCAGCAATTGATCTGAAAATGTTTGACCAGAGTCATCGTTTTGCAATCGGACACGCATATTTGTAGTTAATTTTAATATTTTTACGTGTGCCCATAAATTAGAATTTTTCAGGCAAGCATTCATTTCGTCTGCAGGAGTTGATCTAGGTATTATAGGTAATGTTTGCCTGAAATCTCCCGCAAGCAATATTAATGTGCTGCCAAAGGGTTTCGACTTCCCTCTCAAATCTTTCAAGCATTGATCCAGAGCCTCGAGCGATTTTTTGTGTGCCATTGTGCACTCATCCAAAATAATAAGTTTGCATTGCTGCAATACTTTACCCATCCCAGATGATTTGGAAATATTGCACGTGGGAGTTTCTGTAGAATGCAAATTCAGAAGCAATTTCAAAGCGGAATGAGAAGTTCTTCCACCAGGCAGCAATGTTGCGGCTATTCCGGACGACGCAATTGCCAACGCTATATCATTTTTTGATCGAATTGATGCCAGAATCAGTTTTATCACAAATGTTTTACCAGTACCTCCTGGCGCATCCAAAAAGAAAATTTCTCCAACGTTGTTATCGACACAATGCATTATCGTATCATAAATGTCTTTTTGTTCCGACGTTAACTTGGAAATGTTATTTTGTACATACGACAATAGATCACTCGTACTGTAACTTTGTGCACGATCCAATTCTACACATGTCGAAACAGCAGCGATACGGTTAGGTGAAGGCATTCCCAAATCCTGAAGAGGTTTGTTTGCCATACGTACGCACAAAGCTTCTATAATAACTAAAGTGTAGTAATAAATTTCTGATGTAAAATCAAAAGTCATATCTGACGTCTCTAACTGTTTTCGATGGAGTATATCTTCGGACATTTTTGACTTATATTTTTCCCATAACTCTGTAGGAGCTGATGGAGAGTAAGTTGTTAAAATGATGCCAAACAATGCACGAATTTGACTTGGGGTTGACGTTTCGCACGCGTCATTGATGCAGTTATCCCAGTGTTGGTCATTCTCCAATAAATTGAGAGCTTGGCATGCACTACGGTAAGTGTCATGTATAGTACCGTTTACAGTTCTCAAATACTCAAAGGATGTCGGACCGGGTACATTCACCAAAAGCAGGCGTAGAAAGAAGCATTCATGTTGATTGGGGTGAACGGTGTAGAGTCTTCCTATCGTGGTATCTTTGAAGATGGTAGGTTGGCCGTCGACTGACTTACCCTGTTTTCGACGTTCAAATACTTTATTTTTAGTATTCCACGTGTAATACGAAGGCACTTCAGTATACAGCAGTTTTTTTGCAAAAGAATCATTTTTGCAAAGCGAAAAAAAAGCTGTTAATGTTGTATCACCGTCAAAGCAAAAATGACGACAACTAACTTAATGACGTCAGTCAACACAGAAACATGACGTCACCTGACAGAAAGACAGACACACAGACAGACAACTTATTTATATATATATATATATATATATATATATATATATATATATATATATATATATATATATATATATATATATCTATATATATAAAAATAAGTTGTCTGTGTGTGGATCTGTGGATCAGGTGACGTCATGTTTGTCCGCATATGACGTCTGAATTATTTCACACTAATATAAAAGAAGAAAAAAACTAAAAAAGGTAAAAACTACAAAAAAAACTAAAAAGAAAAAAAAACTAAAAAAGCTAAAAAACTAAAAAAAACTAAAAAAAGGTAAAAATCTAATAACTAAAAAAAAACTGAAAAAAATAAAAAAAGGCAAAAACTACAAAAAAATAAAAACTAATAAAAAAACTAAAAAAGCTAAGAAACTAAAAAAAACTAAAAAAAACTAAAAAAAGGTAAAAAACTAAAAAAAACTAAAAACTAAAAAAGAAAAAAACTAAAAAAAAGGAAAAAACTGAAAAATAAAAGAGAAAAAGAAAACTAAAAAAATATGAATAAATATATATAAAAATAAGTTGTTTGTGGGTTATGTCTGTCTGTCTGTCTGTCGAGTGACGTCGTGTTTGTCCGCATATGACGTCTGAATTATTTCACACTAATACAAAAGAAGAAAAAAAACTAAAAAAGGTAAAAACTACAAAAAAAACTAAAAAGAAAAAAACTAAAAAAGCTAAAAAACTAAAAAAACTAAAAAAAGGTAAAAAACTAAAAACTAAAAAAAACTGAAAAAACTAAAAAAAGGCAAAAACTAAAAAAAAAACTAAAAACTAATAAAAAACTAAAAAAGCTAAAAAACTAAAAAAACTAAAAAAAGGTAAAAAACAAAAAAAAAACTAAAAACTAAAAAAGAAAAAACTAAAAAAAAGGAAAAAACTGAAAAATAAGAGAAAAAGAAAACTAAAAAAATATTAATAAATATAAAAAAGTAAAAAAATGGTAAAAACTACAAAAAAACTAAAAACTAATAAAAAAACTAAAAAATCTAAAAATCTAAATAAACTAAAAAAGAAAAAAAAGAAAAAAGGAAAAAAATAAAGGAGAAAAACAAAACTAAAAAACGAATGTATATACAGACCGGGACACCGGGATACAAATGACGACCGGGACACAGGGAATATAAATGACGACCGGGACACAGGGACACAACTACAATGGGGACGCCGGGGGGCACAGGGGGATATAAATGACGACCGGGACACCGGGACACAAGGAATATAAATGACGCCCGGGACACTCAAAGAGAAATCACAGACTGGAACACCGGGACACAAATGACGACCGGGACACAGGGAATATAAATGACGACCGGGACACAGGGACATAACTACAAAGGGGGCGCCGGGGTGCACAGGGGGATATATAAATGACGATGGCGACTCAGGGAATGGTCGATTAGCAATCACCATCAACAAAGCTCAAGGGCAATCATTAGAATCATGAGGTATAGATCTGAATACGGATTGTTTTCCCATGGACCATTATATGTTGCATGTTCAAGAGTCGGTAAACCTGACAATCTATTTATATGCACAGACAATGGGACAGCAAAGAATGTTGTATATTCGCAAGTTTTACGTAGTTAAAAACATATATATATATATATATATATATATATATATATATATATATATATATATATATATATATATATATATATATATATGTATATATATATATATATATATATATATATATATATATATATATATATATATCTATCTATATTCACAGGTGGGACATAGGGACACAACTACAATGGCGCGTAACTAATATGGCGCGTAACGACTTACGCACGCGGGGGGGCTTGGGGAGGGGGGGGGGCGAAGTGCCCCCACCAACTAGGTGTTGGGGTGGCGCGAAGCGCCACCCCAACAGCTAGTATATATATATATAAGAATCTGAGGAACCTTAAATTGAACATTTGATACAAAAAAAATAACTGGAGAAGGAATTGGACATAGAATGGCTTTTGAAATTTAAGTTACCCTGCATAATATTTTTAGTATTTGGGAATGGTAATAGACTATTTAGAGTAAAAAGTACAGAGGCTCTCTCCAGGGAAGAAAAATTCTGATAACAAGCTTGCTGTAGTGTATATTTATAACTGAAACTAATTTTTAAGTTACTTACGTAATGTGATGGGCATTCCTTCATACTTTTCATTAATCTTTTATCTATATCCTGTTTTTTCAAACAAAATATAGCCAACAGATTGGCTTGATCACTTTTCGAATATTTTATTTGGCTCTCAAGAAAGTAAGGTGCTTCCGAATTTTTTTTCTTTTCAAAAATTAGCTGAATATCCATTTAACAATTATAGAAAAGTTGGAATATTCAACATTTGCTACTGGAGCAGTTTTCTTCTGTTTATCATGTTAAAATCCCAAAGGGCGTTGATAACAATCACCGAATCATAGTTCTTGAAATAAATTTCCCCCCGGATAATGTTTTTTTTTTTTAAATTGTCACTAATATTCTTCAGATTGTCCATTTTTACCACTTGAGGAAACTTTAAAAATAAATTTCTTAATGACAAAGCTCCTACTCTCTTCTCTAAAGCAGTAGAAGAAAGTCAAATCACTAGGCAAAAAAAAATCACCAAAAATAATCAAATTACTAAGGACGAAAACACTGCTTACGACACACTTCTATTCTTAGGCACAGCTAGCACCAGCTAATAAGCCTGCGCTTGCTTGTGATAGATGTCACTGAACTTCGGAGGTCGAAAGTCTTAAATAATCGCCTAATTTCAGAAATGTAGGTTTTAATTATTACTTATTTTTTGTTCTTTACTTGAATGAACAAGTTTGGTAAATCGCCACTAGATGGCACTCTCCTGCCTAAACAGTGACTTATCAAACCTTCTTCATAATGACTGATACGCAATTGTATATAATTTCATAAAACATCAAGTGAATCAAATAGTTAAACGAAGTTTTAAAACAAATGTCCTTATCAACCATTGCTCTTTTATGGATTGCCTGACTTTTTATGAAGGAATGCACCACCAAACGTTATTACTTCCTACGAAACTGGCAAGCGCAATATATAGTAGTACGATGCTTTTAAATCGATTTGCTATCTTAAAGTTTTTAATTTACAGTGATTTGGCCCTTTTGGTGATAAGAATGTAGTTTGGTATCACAAAATGTCAGAAAATGCCCCTTTCCCGTGGAACAGTCTTTTAAGCTACTTTAAAAGAACAATAGAACGTTTAATTTCTGTCCAAATGAACATAAACTTTCCCTATTTTCTAGGACCCTTAGTTCGATGCAATCGCCCATGGAGTCAAAAACAAATAGACTTCTCTGACATTCTGAATTTGATAATGTAGTATTCATCCAGATAACTTATATTTTGAGGGTATTTCGATTTTTTTTTGAAAATCAGGCAATTGTTGTGAGGCTCCTAGATTTTGAGGGATAACTTTAAACTTGATGAATTTTGTACATTTGAAATCTACACAAAAAGGCGATTCTTTTGAATTATTTGCTGTTTTTTTTTATAATCAAACTCCCTTTTCTAGTTATTGGCCCGAATTGGAACTTGCAGGCAGTTCATTTTTGGTAAGGCAAAACTTTGGCAGAAATGTTTGATTAGAAGATTTAAAGGATCAAGCGTGGTAAGTTAAAAAGAGGTAAGGCACTACTTCCAGAAGCATCAAAATGTCGAACAATGCCACTTTAATTACCCATAGGGAGCGCTAGAATTTAATGACCTTGCTAACAGTGACAAGCCATGTATTTTTTCTTTTTTTCTCAAGTTTACAGATTTTCTTAACCCAGTGCTAATTTTCTAATATAACAAAATATAGCAGCTAAACCTCATTTCGTTAAAAAAGTGCACATTTTAATATTAGGGGATAAATCAAAGAATGAAAGGAGAGAGCAAGAAGAGGAAAAAACAAAGGTGAAAAAAAAATTCCATCAGCTTGCTTTTAACACAAACCTACTTTTGTACTTGTAAAATGTATATGAAAGAGCAAATTTCCTCGAAAATTATATTTTCTATGGTTAACTTACCTCGCAAAATATTTGAAAAAACGGGTTAAAATGTTTGTGAAACATTTGCTGATCATCTCCTCATTCTCAGAAATAAGGTTCGAATAAAAAATTCTATAAGTTAAAAAGTTAAAAAATAAAAAAAAAAATTAATGTTTTTTTTTAAATATTTTTTTTTAAATAATTAAAAAAAATATAAGTTAAGTTAAAAAATAAAAATTAATTCTCATAGACATAAAGTTCGATTAAAAGACGAATTTTAAAGTTTTGTCATCGCTTTGCAATTTTTTGTACGTTTTTTTCTGCTCTCCTTTATTTTTAATGTATCAACGAAGAAAAATAATTTTGTTATCACTCCATAGCTGAGATTCAGCTCTATCCATCTACCGAACTAAACTTTAAAATCTGGCGTGCTTGGTTTTTCGAATTGAGAATATTATTATATTGAGTATTATTGAAAATTGTTCAAAAAGTGATAATATTCCCATTTTTTTAGGCTGTATTCAATCATTCTCAGTAGAAAGTCCAAGTTATATCGAAATTATATGACTAGTTGAATGGATCAGGAGATATATACCTTAAAGTGATTGATTAAGCAGGTATTTTATCCTCATATATTATATGGTGCTGACAGTAAGCCAGACCCTTTTTTGGGAGAGGGGAGACAAAGAGATCATTCATACAGGAAGAGTAGACGAACTAGAAAATAGTATACTTTAAGGCCATATATTTTTATAGGGGAGTGAGAGCAGGGTCGGAGTCAAGCCTTTGACACCCCTAGCCCCAAGCGATTAACAGGGATATCAAATAAATTTGGGGATAGTGGAAGCCCTGGACAGAAGGCAACTGATGAGTGATGATCCGAAAGTAATGCAAGAGAGAGGTGATACTGAGCTCACAGCTGCCATTCTTGGGAGACATCTGACATTTTATAATTGGCTACGGAATTCCTGTGTTGTTTTCAAACAAGTTTTCTGTGAATAGCTAGCGGAGCAGCAAAGTGCACTTGCCACTTTGACGATACATCATATCAGTTTAGTTTTTGTTAAGAAAAAAGTCACTCGGTGTTTTTTTGCGCCCCTCGGAATTCTGCACCGCTAGGCGTGGGCTTATGCGTAGATCCTGTCCTCAGTGGGAGTCAGAATCTTAATGGGATTCTGCTTAATCTTTTGCATGGAATTAACCATTTTAAGAGATAGGTATAGAGAGATAACGTGAGCAAGAGAGAGGGAAAGACAAAAAGAGAGACAGATAGAAAGGAAAATTGATTGAGGTGGATAACAGCTGGCATTTTTTTTGCTCTCGGACCTATCATAATTTTCCTCCCCCTGTAAATTCTGAAAAACTGATACATACCTTCAATCTAAGTTATGTCTGGTTGTACTACTCTACCCAGATACAGGGCAGTCCCAGTTGGATAATCCCACACTAGGAATATAAATGGATGGTCGACTTCAAAATATTTATCACCAAAAGCACCAATGTGATTGCTCATGTCTAAGCTGTTCCCTGATTCGGGCGAAGACTCGTGAATTCTTATCACTGTTCTAGAAAATAGAATATAATCATTTATCAATTCATTAACAAAATTCATTAATTAACATTCAATTGAAATCAATTAATTCATTTATTAACAATCAACTCATTAAGAAAAGCCAGTAAGGCTTTGAGAAATGCAAACAATAAATTAAATGAAAACGCAAAACAAAAGCAGACCAGGCAATAATATATCTTGTCTCTGAGATGAAGGAAATTTTGAGTTGTAGGAGTCTGGGAAGTTACGACTGGGGGGTTTGACAGTATTTTTCGATTGAAGTGTGAACAATTGAGAACGAATCTCCATAATTTTCTTCAAGCAATGATTACATGTAAAGTCAATATTGGGTTTCTTATTGTAATGTCGATATTGGGTTCCATCAATTTAATGTTGCGTTCACAGGTTTTGCAATATTTGATTAAGATATAAATTCAATCTTTCTTGCATTTCCAATTGCTTTTTGTCAGTGTCTTTTTTTTTGTTATTCTAATGCAATTTTATTATTTTTTTCGTTTTTTTAAGGTGTTTGAGCTGTGTTTGAAACACATAATGCGTTTCATAGGTTTTAATTTATTGATGTCTTTCCTATGTTTCTTAAAGCTAGCTATAAGAGAGTTAGCTTAGTATTTTTTATCAATTCATTCAAATTTAAAATCATTGAAAATTATGGAGCACAGGAGTCTTTCATTGTAAAGTGAATTACATAAACTATACAAAAGGAAAAAGAAAATTAAGTAAACAAGTTTTTCACTAATGCTCAAAGCCTTATTAGAAGTTGTGATACCAATTCACGGTAAGTCAGGAAGGGGGGGAACAATTTACTTTTCAAAAGCTGTGTTGAGGCAATTTAGTTGTTTTATAGTTTTTTAAATGAAAATACGAAAAAAGACCAATTTAAATGAAAATACTTGATTACGTCTTTTTCAAAATATAGAAGGGAGGAGTGTAAGGGGTATCAAAAGAAACTCTGGGGGGAGGGGTAACGATCAATCTTCCCGACATCCTCTCAAACTGAGGCGGCTACTAAGAAACCTCCTGTAGAAAACCACCGCTTTAAGAAAATAAACATAAATTCGCAAGATTCGGTGCATAAAGGCCTCATAGCATGAGGTGCATAAAAGCCTCATGATCGTAAGATGAGCAATATTTTGTATATTCGTCCGGGTTAGTCCACTAAATTGACTCAAGTTAGTCCTCGGGTTAGTCCACGTCAGCTTGCTTTCAGTCAAAGCTGCTGTGGATAGAATTTTGGAACAATGGGATGCTCTTAGTGGTTGTATACCAAATATGTACCCAGTCATGATGAATCTGATTATTAGGCAAAATCTTTTCTGAACTGCTAAAAAATAAAAATAGGCAAAATTAGTTTTATCTTTTAAAAATGCAGAGTGAATATCTAGATTGCAATAACCGTTTTGATAGAGAATATGATGAATTTTACGTTTACTGATTTGTTTATAAAATCTTACTTAAAATACAATAATTTTTTCTTTGTTCTTATAAACATATCTTCATTTAACATTCTTGTATAAACACCCTCAAATTAATTCAAGTTTTATTCAAGTTTTCTTTTGATTATTTGAAATGCCGACGAATTTTATTCATTCTTTTTAACATGTTCAGTAATTTTTTTAAATTGAGAGTGAAAATTTTTTGCTCAACTTTGTTTTTTGAGGGATGCCGTGTTAAAAATAAACAAAAGAACAAACTTTGGAACCAATGTTCTACCAACAGGGCAAAGTCAGATTTCAAAGAACTTTCATGGCATTACTAAATTGACTCAGGTTAGTATTCATAGAAGGTAATAATCAGATTGTCTTATAAATTTTTTCAACAACTTGGTGAAATTAAAAATTCTAAAAAAAACCTATATCTCCTAAGATATTGGAGTTACAAAAACTTCTTTAATTAATTTTAAAAGTATTTAGAGAGGCTTCGTTAGAAAGAGTTTAAAATGATTGTTTTCCAGTAGCAATCCTTGGAAAAGAACAAGAAGAAGAAGTGGCAAAAAATCCAGCTCTTGGACGAGCGTCTTCAAAAGACTACAAAACTATGAGGAAACATCAGAAGTTTTTAACAAACTTCAGTTTAAAATCTACTCATGATCTTTTGAATTGTATTGACCCTAGCCTGAATTCTGTATTTGCTCAACTCCAGACAGTAATAGCTTTTAGAGATAAAAAATTCTGAAAACTTGCAGAGAAGAGAAGAAAAGTGAATGAGAAGAGAGAGAGAGAGGTACTTACCTGTGAAATATTTCAGATACATGTAAGTGGTCATTAGGGTTAATTTCTTTGAAATTTGCACCATAATCATCAAAAATATTTGTCAATCCCAGTTCACGAAGAGCATCGATCATTTTTACTTCCACGTCAAGTTTTATCCTTGGAAGTCGAATGTTGACGTTCTCATCCTTAAATAAAAACAATTGTTATATATTACTGTTGTAGGTAAATTAATAAAGGTAAAAAAAGGTAAAGGATTAGACTTTACAGTCCCTACCAGCGGTGCTGATCTCCGTTTCTTGGCCCTTCAGCCAGGAAGTGCAAAGAGGGGTTGGGGGCCAGCCATCCTGTGCTTTCGCACATCCTTCCTGTTTACCTTCCCCAGATTTCTCCAGGTACCCATTTAGAGCCGGGTCAACTCTGGCTAAGCTTACAGAGTCACGCCACTGACCCCCGTCCCAAACTGAACGTAAATTAATGTACGAACGAAATTAAATAGCCATGTCAAGGTAATGGTTCTAATATCCACTAGTAGCACAATTGATTGATCTCTGCCCGGCAAAACAAAGCTCTGGATTCGATGCGACCTGGCACAAGGTTAGGTTAAAGGTTTCATACCTGTCCCTGTAAAAAACACCCTGCGATTGAAACTTCAACAAACATCGACAACCTTTACGCCATTAATGGCTTTGAGGGATCTTAATATTTCATCCATTAGTGTTAGCTTAAATATCCTGCGGAGTTTAGTTTAAGTATTGACCACGAATAAAAGATAAAAAATTATTAACACTTCAAATTTATCGTCAGATAAATACTATCTGGCACAATTTATTATCACATATTGATGGAGAGAGAGAGAGAGAGAGATACGTCATTAATAACTTTGAGGGACCTTAATTTTTCATCTAATTGAGTTAGTTTGAATATCCTGTGGAGTTTAGTTTAGGTATTGACCACGAATAAAAGATACAAAATTATTAAGATTTCAAATTTATTATAACTACTAAATGGCACAATTCGTGAGCACATACTGATGGGGAGAGAGAGAGAGAGAGATACGCCATTAAGGGCTTTGAGGGATCTTAATATTTCACCTAATAGTGTAAGTTTCAATATCCTTTGGAGTTTAGTTTAGGGATTGACCACGAATAAAATACCAAAAATTGTTAAGACTTCAAATTTATATAATGGTTGCAGCAGCACCTGCAACCTAGTGAAGAATAAAAATAGTGTTAGTTTCAATATCCTTTAGAGTTTAGTTTAGGGAATGACCACGAATAAAATACCAAAAATTGTTAAGACTTCAAATTTTTATAATGGTTGCAGCAGCACCTGCAACCTAGTGAAGAATAAAAATAGTGTTAGTTTCAATATCTTTTGGAGTTTAGTTTAGGGATTGACCACGAACAAAATACCAAAAATTGTTAAGACATCAAATTTATATAATGGTTGCAGCAACACCTGCAACCTAGTGAAGAATAAAAATAGTATTAGTTTCAATATCCTTTGGAGTTTAGTTTAGGGATTGACCACGAACAAAATACCAAAAATTGTTAAGACATCAAATTTATATAATGGTTGCAGCAACACCTGCAACCTAGTGAAGAATAAAAATAGTATTAGTTTCAATATCCTTTGGAGTTTAGTTTAGGGATTGACCACGAATAAAATACGAAAAATTGTTAAGACATCAAATTTATATCATGATTGCAGTCGCACCTACAACCTAGTAAAGAATAAAAATAGTGTTAGTTTCAATATCCTTTGGAGTTTAGCTTAGGGATTGACCACTAATAAAACACCAACAAGAGCTAAGAGCTCATATGGCACTTGTGACGAGGCGAGAAGAGCTAAGAGCCAAGAGATCATATGGTATGAGCTCTAACAAAATTCTATGAATCAATAGATTGATTTAAAAATGAAAATAAGAGGCATAATGCCGGTCAGGATTTAAAATAAGAGCTCTGAGTCACGATGTCCTTCTAAATATCCAAATTCATTAAGATCCGATCACCCACTCGTAAGTTATAAATACCTAATGTTTTCTAATTTTTCCTCTCCCTTTAGCCCCCCAGATTGTCGAATCTGGGAAAACGACTTTATCAAGTCAAATTGTGCAGCTCCCTGACACGCCTACCAATTTTCATCGCCCTAGCACGTCCAGAAGAACCAAACTCGCCAAATCACTGAACCCCTCCCCCCAACTCCTCCAAAGAGAGCGAATCCAGTAAGATTCTGTCAATCATGTATCAAGGATATTTGTTTATTCTATCCACCAAGCTTCATCCCGATTCCTACACTCAAAGTGTTTTTCCAAGATTTCCCCCTCCAACTCCCCTCAATGTCAAAAGATCTGGTCGGGGTTTGAAATAAGAACTCTGAGACATGAATTCCTTCTAAAAATCAAATTTCATTAAGATCCGATTATCTATTCGCAAGATAAAAATACCCAATTTTCACGTTTTCCAAGAATTTTGGTTTCGCCCTCCAACTCCCCCCAATGTCACAAGATCTAGTCGGACTTTAAAATTAGAACTTTAAAGCACAAGATCCTTCTAAATATCAAATTTAATTAAGATCTGGTCACCCTTTCGTAAGTCAAACAAGGACAAATGACGGGAGACAGAATGCATTGGACTTGTATGATTTGCGCCAAATATGTGTACATCAGGGGGTGGGGGTAAGGTTAGGTTTTTAACCCATTTCTGAGATATATTCTCTCCCCCCCTCTAATTTGCAAATATATAGCCCAAATTATACTATTGTATAAACTAAAGTATTATATTTACATCATGTTTTGGTGTATTTCATTATGATTAACGTAACTACACTTCTTGAGCATGTTAGGTATAATACATAAGTACCAGTAATTTTCTTTCAAAAGGCCACAGACTAATAGAACCAATTTTCGTTGTTTTTAAGTTAATCACCCCCCCCCCTAAAAAACGAATCAAGAGCCTGTGTATGTACCTGCAGTCCTTTGAGTCTGCAAGGCTATCGAAATATTCAACACCCGACTTTAGAATAATATCAAAAATGATTACCTTGCCCTTTTGAATTATCAATACCGTTCTTTATAGGTAGGACTTTTTTCATACATTTCAGTTACAATTTTATCCTTATCTTTTGACATAGATTCTTTGAATGACCTGCTCATCATATTCATGGAAAATGTTTTAAATACGTATTTAAATTGCGCATTTGAAAAGGCGGCCTTTGAAACAGGTGAGCAATAACTGGGGTCCGCGTTGTCTGTGCCCAAAGGACATGGGAACTAATTAAAAGTCAATAGCTAAGTTCATGAATTTAAAATCATCATTGATGACCGTCACAGTGTAAAAATATTTTCCCTTTACTGTGCTGACTGCATAGATGACTGGAACAGTTACATCCGCAGGACTTTACTTCTTAGGGAATTCCAATTTCGTCAGCAATAGTTACAGCTTAGGGGTATAAGCCTAGAGAAGGAAACATTTTAAGAAAACATTTCATAATACGCACAATAGCTGTAGCTAACACCTTTTGCATGGATCCCCCCTATACTTTACCACCAACCCACCTTCCCCTAAAAAGCAAATATATAGTCCAAATTATATAAAACCAATGCATTCTGTCACCCATCACTTGTTTTCCGGTTCTTCTTTTAAACAGTTAATTCAATTAATAAGTACAAGGTATGAAACAAGAGAGACACATTGGGAGAATAGAGGGGAAATATATAATTTCGACTGTATATTTACACATTAAGAGGGGGGGGGGGTAAAATATAGGGAGTTCCAAGCAAAATCTGTTTGCTACAATTGTTATGCATATTGTATTCTTATCATGCTTCCTTCTCAAACATGTTTCCTTCTTAACTTGTAAGTTAAAAATACCTCATTTTTCTAATCTTTCAGAATCATCCCTCGCCCCCACTCCCCCAAAGAGAGCGGATCCGTCCTGGTTATGTCAATCACGTATCTAGGACTTGTGCTTATTTTTCCCACCAAGTTTCATCCCGATCCCTCCACTCTAAGTGTTTTCAAAATTTTAGGTCCCCCCCTCAATTCCCCCCAATGTCACCGGATCCAGTCAGGATTAAAAATAAGAGCTCTGAGACACGCTATACTTCCAAACTTCAAATTTCATTAAGATCCGATCACTCCTTCGTAAGTTAAAAATACCTGATTTTTCTAATTTGTGTAGAATTAACCCTCCCCAACTCCCCCAAAGAGAACGGATCCGTTGCGGTTATGTCAATCACGTATCTGGGACTTGCGCTTATTTTTCCCATCAAGTTTCATCCCGATCCCTCCACTCTAAGTGTTTTCCAAGATTTTAGGTTTCCCCCCTCCAATTCCCCCCAATGTCATCAGATCCGGTCGGGATGTAAAATAAAAGCTCTGAGACACAATATCATTCCAAACATCAAATTTCATTAAGATCCAATCACCCGCTCATAAGTTAAAAATACTTCATTTTTTCTATTTTTTCCGAATTAACCGGCCCCCCACTCCCTCCCAGATTGTCAAATCGGAAAAACCACTATTTCTAATTTAATCTGGCCCGGTCCCTGATACGCTTGCCAAATTTCATCGTCCTAGCTTACCTGGAAGTGCCTAAAATAGCAAAACCAAGACTATAGGTTTCCCCCTCCAACTCCCCCCAATGTCATCAGATCTGGTCGGGATTAAAATAGGAGCTCTGAGTTACAATATCATTCCAAACATCAAATTTCATTAAGATCCAATTACCCGCTCAGAAGTTAAAAATACTTCATTTTTTCTATTTTTTTGCGAATTAACCGGCCCCCCACTCCCCCCAGATGGTCAAATCGGGAATACGCTTGCCAAATTTCATCGTCCTAGCTTACCTGGAAGTGCCTAAAGTAGCAAAACCGGGACCGACAGACAGACAGACAGACCGACAGACAGACAGACCGACAGAATTGGCGATTGCTATATGTCACTTGGTTAATACCAAGTGCCATAAAAATGGTTAAGACATCAAATTTATATAACGGTCGCAGCAGCACCTGCAACCTAGTGAAGAATAAAAATAGTGTTAGTTTCAATATCCTTTGGAGTTTAGTTTAGGGATTGACCACGAATAAAATACCAAAAATTGTTAAGACATCAAATTTATATCATGATTGCAGCCGCACCTGCAACCTAGTAAAGAATAAAAGCTAAGATCACCCTCTAATATTGTTTGTAGTTAATTTAAAGCTGAAATTTAGGAAGGGTAATTATCTCCCGAGCAGGTATGAAGTTCACGGAGTATGATGCTAGCATCGAGTATGATGCTATGAGAGGAACTTTCCAAGAGTGGTTGGGTTTGAAACTCGTGAGCTTAGAATTTGAGAACATAGAAGATGAATAGGATGTCGAAGGAACAAATTTTGCCAAGTAGAAGAGAAGGAAATTAGAGAAGTAGCTAAGAATATTAGTAAAAACATTTTATCCTTGTAGAGGAGAGAATGGGTTTCTAGAGACAGATCTAACAGGATTTGATAATCATTAGAGTCTATAGTGATGCTAGTGTGGTGAATGAGTTTTCAGTGTATGGTCGTCGTAAAGTTAAAGATAAGAGACTGAAAACTACAAACATGGCTTTTAGAAAAAGGAAAATTACCTAGTGATTTCGCAAAGTTTTTGACTGAACCACGTCAAAAACCAGTTTGTTTGTTTTTGTGAGGCTGATTTGGATGGACAACATCTTTCTGTTTACCCCAGTAGAACCTACTGACAGAGACAGTAGTGACTCAAAAGAATCCTGAATAAAACTACAGGAACAAATGGACGAGGTCCCAGGTTGAAATCGAATATTTTTGTGGGGGGATTTTAATACCCAAATTGGTACAAAAAGGAATGGACGATATCCTAGGCTCAGTAAAATTGGTGAAGGAAGGACAAAATCAATGACAATAGATTGCTACAATTTTGTGGGTACAATATCCTGGTTGCAATCAACATGGTGTTTGATCAGAAAATGGTCCATAAATTAACATGGTACTTAAATGGTATTAAGATGGTCGACTTTAGAGATTAACTAATTGTGAATTGAAGACTGTAATCAATTCATACGGGATACTAGGGTATACAGGAGTACCGTCATTGATGTTAAAATAAAGCTCACCATCCACTAGTCCTTAGAGGTTTTTTTTTTTAAGCTGAACTATTGGAAAGGTTTCTAGCTTAAAGGTAGTTATGACGTTAATATATCCCAGGATAAGAATTTGATAGGAACTGTCTAAGCGCAATTAGATATGAAACTGGAATTCATCACTTGGCGATGTGGAAAATGAATTGGATCATTTTAGGAAATCTGTGAAGTAGCAGAAGATGCCTTAGGCAGTAAAGTTAAAACCCTATCTAGGAATATTAGTGAAAATACTTATAGCTTGGTAGAAAACAGAAATAGCTTTCTGAATTATGGATCTTCCAAGATTATCAGGAGAGTAAATAATTACCGAGTATCGGAATTTGCAGTAGTCAGGTTTAGGCTTCCCATTGATTTTGACATCTTGTTAAACCGCGAGGAAATGCCATTCGCCCCTGCATAAAATTTATCATGGAAAACTCCCGCAGGAAACTTTCATCCACTTGGAAAATTATCCCCGCGGGAGATACCCCCTGCAGAAATTTTTCTCTCCCGAAACTTTCCATATTCTCAATAGCAAATACTATATGTAAATAATGGGCAAATTGCATAGCATATGGCCCCTCCTCCAGGGTCCGTGGCAGGTCATATCATGCCCATGGGCCTAGTTATTAAAATTTTCAGCTATGCTGAAGCAAATAGATATCTCAAAATTTTGATCAGATGTCTTTTGTAAATAAAGGGACGTGGGAAGGGCGTTGGACACTAGAACTTATCATTTCCGTTCAAACGAACCCTGTCCTGATCTTATAGGACAACTGATTCGATATGACTACCTCTTGGAAAAGGAAATAAATAAGTAAAATGAAAAAAAAAATATTCATCCGTTAGGAGCTTGAAACCTCAATAGAAGGGTTTTATGTTATCCTGTACCTAATGATGGGATTTTCTTTAAAAATCACCTGATTTTTGGGGGGTAGTTTCCCCCATTTTTCAGGAATTAGACATATTTTCTCAAGCATGTAGCTTTTGATGGGTAAGGTGAAAATTAAGGAATTTTATATATTTGGAATCAACATAAAAATGAATTATTTTTATCTATTAGTTTCTTACTTACAGTTTGTTACCACAAACTATTTGATAATCTAAGTATTATTTTCAAGGCAGAAATAGTCTTTTACGTATTGAAGTTGGTATTCAATATAGGGTACGTGGGTAAATATCATTCAAGATTAGGCCAAGGTGGCAAAATTTGATTTTAAAAATGTTAGGAATGGCATAACTTCGCCACCTGAAAGCCCTGCACCTATTTTAATTTTAAAGATGGAAAAAATTAAGTGGTCAAGCTTCAATTATACAGTAAGACATATCGGTACTTGAATGAAATGCTAAGGGGTATAATATTCTTCTAATGTATTTTCTGACGCTCAATCCTAATGAAATATATCTAAGTAGGGTCAAAATATAATGCTTTAGAAAAAAATTTAGGCTATATATTTGCACATTAGGGGGGTGGGGGTAAAATATAGCCGGGTCTACATGCTTGATGTGTTAGGTGCAATTATTCTGCATATTACGTAGTAAGAATTGTTTTCTGACTTCAAATTGTCCAAATACTTTACTCTCACCCCCTCCCCCTAATGTACAAATATTAGCCCAAATTATGTATTTTCCAATTATTTTGTCACTTGTCTTTGTTGTGTCTCACGCTAAGCTGTAAGAAACTAACAAAAAACCGGTTCTGCATTGCGTAAATGAATGAACAACCTGAGCGGTATGGGGCATTTCATACAAGTACCGATATATCTTTCAAAATTAGAAAATATGCTAAAAATTGATAGGAATGAGTTTTGGCGCGTATAGTCTTGCGTTCATATGTTCATATGGGACATGTTAATGATTAAATAAAAAAAAAAACAAGTTTTTTTTTTTAACTGGAAGTAAGGAGCGACATTAAAACTTAGAACAAACAGAAATTACTTCGTATATGAAAGGGGCTGCTTCCTCATCAACGCCCCGCTCTTTACGCTAAAGTTTGACTCTTTCTCTCAACTCTTCTTCTTAAAACAGTAAAAAACTCTAGCGTAAAGAGCGGTGCTTTGATTAGGAAGTAACCCCTTTCACATACGAAGTAATTTCTGTTCGTTTTAAAGTTTTAATGTCGCTCCTTACTTACTTACTTACGCTCCTTACCAGTTAAAAAAACTTGTTTTTTTTATTTAATTTCTGAACGCTTTTGAATCAATGCCTGTTTTGATTTTGGCTCTCCGCAGAGGGATAGTTAAAACGAAATTTGGATATTTTTATTTTTTGGCTAAATGGCTTTCTCATAGTTTTGATCGAATGATTTTGAGAAAAAAAAGGAGCGGGGCAGGAAGCCTAGTTGCCCTCCGATTTTTTGGTTACTTAAAAAGGCAACTAGAACTTATAAATTAGTTTACGTAACGAACTTTTGTATTCTCATGTTTTTATTACATATAGGAGGGGGTTCACACCCTCGTCAGTACCTCGCTCTCTACACTAAAGCTTAAATTTTTTCCCAATTCATTAAAAATGACCCCTGAATCACAAAAACGGTAGAATAAACAGTTGAAATTACTAAAAATACTTTAGCGTAAAGAGCGAGGTAATAGGAGGAGGTGAGCCCCTCATATGCGTCATAATTTCTGTTCGTTTTAAGTTTTAATCCTCCTCTTTACTTCCAGTGGAAAAAACTTTTTCATATTTATTTTTTAATTTTTTTTTAAATAATGCTAGAAAATCCTGCGCTCCCTTCATGGAAATTTTCTTCCCCCATGACAAATTCCTCGATGAAAGTTTCCCCCAACATATCCCCCTCTTCTCAACCCCTCGTAACTTTTGATGGGTAAGACTAAACTTGATGAAACTTTAAATATATAAAATCAGCATTAAAATGCAATTCTTTTGATGTAGCTATTTGTATCAAAATTCCATTTTTTAGAGTTTTGGTTACTATTGAGCCGGGTCGCTCTGTACTACAGTTCGTTACCACGAACTGTTTGATTTGGCGTAAAGCTCCGGCAAACGTCCATTGAATAGATAGATATACAACATACTGTCGGGAAACAGTATCATAGGCAGGGTTGCCATCCCCAGTTATTTATCACTAATTCTAGTGATTTTTTATGTTACCCAGTGATTTTCTTCTAGTTAGTGACTTTTGTTCTGAAACTAGTGATTTTTCCTAACTATAGTGATTTTTCGAAATATAGCGCGTAGATCCATGATTCAGTTGGATATATCCTCGAAGAAGCTAATAAACAACAACAAAAATAGTGATTCACCACAGTTCTTAATATTTTCCAGGTTAGTATTTATGCAAATATTCCGCCTTTGAAACTTCCGATTTTCCACCATATGTCCATATCAAATACAGACCTCAGAGCGTTATCATTAAGATAGTAGGCGAACCTAGTGTCTATACTTCCATTTCACTACATTTGCTCAGGTCGAAATTTGGTCAAATATATAGGATTCATTATGCTTAACTAATCAAAAAAAAAAAAAAAAAAAAAAAAAAAAAAAAAAAAAAAATAGTGATTCACCACAGTTCCTATTATGTTCCAGATTTAGCATTTATGCAAATATACCGCCTTTGAAACTTCCGATTTTCCACCATATGTCCATATCAAATACAGACCTCAGAGCGTTATCATTAAGATAGTAAGCGAACCTAGTTTCTATACTTCCATTTCACTACATTTGCTCAGGTCGAAATTTGGTCAAATATATAGGATTCATTATGGTTAACTAATCAAAAAAAAAAAAAAAAAAAAAAAAAAAAAAAAAAAAAAAAAAAAAAATAGTGATTCACCACAGTTCCTACTATGTTCCAGATTTAGAATTTATGCAAATATACCGCCTTTGAAACTTCCGATTTTCCACCATATGTCCATATCAAATACAGACCTCAGAGCGTTATCATTAAGATAGTAGGCGAACCTAGTTTCTATACTTCCATTTCACTACATTTGCTCAGGTCGAAATTTGGTCAAATATATAGGATTCATTATGCTTAACTAATCAAAAAAAAAAAAAAAAAAAAAAAAAAAAAAAAAAAAAAAAAAAAAAAATAGTGATTCACCACAGTTCCTACTATGTTCCAGATTTAGCATTTATGCAAATATACCGCCTTTGAAACTTCCGATTTTCCACCATATGTCCATATCAAATACAGACCTCAGAGCGTTATCATTAAGATAGTAGGCGAACCTAGTTTCTATACTTTCATTTCACTACATTTGCTCAGGTCGAAATTTGGTCAAATATATAGGATTCATTATGCTTAACTAATCAAAAAAAAAAAAAAAAAAAAAAAAAAAAAAAAAAAAAAAAAATAGTGATTCACCACAGTTCCTACTATGTTCCAGATTTAGCATTTATGCAAATATACCGCCTTTGAAACTTCCGATTTTCCACCATATGTCCATATCAAAAACAGACCTCAGAGCGTTATCATTAAGATAGTAGGCGAACCTAGTTTCTATACTTCCATTTCACTACATTTGCTCAGGTCGAAATTTGGTCAAATATATAGGATTCATTATGCTTAACTAATCAAAAAAAAAAAAAAAAAAAAAAAAAAAAAAAAAAAAATAGTGATTCACCACAGTTCCTACTATGTTCCAGATTTAGCATTTATGCAAATATACCGCCTTTGAAACTTCCGATTTTCCACCATATGTCCATATCAAATACAGACCTCAGAGCGTTATCATTAAGATAGTAGGCGAACCTAGTTTCTATACTTCCATTTCACTACATTTGCTCAGGTCGAAATTTGGTCAAATATATAGGATTCATTATGGTTAACTAATCAAAAAAAAAAAAAAAAAAAAAAAAAAAAAAAAAAAAAAAAAAAATAGTGATTCACCACAGTTCCTACTATGTTCCAGATTTAGCATTTATGCAAATATACCGCCTTTGAAACTTCCGATTTTCCACCATATGTCCATATCAAATACAGACCTCAGAGCGTTATCATTAAGATAGTAGGCGAACCTAGTTTCTATACTTCCATTTCACTACATTTGCTCAGGTCGAAATTTGGTCAAATATATAGGATTCATTATGGTTAACTAATCAAAAAAAAAAAAAAAAAAAAAAAAAAAAAAAAAAAAAAAAAATAGTGATTCACCACAGTTCCTACTATGTTCCAGATTTAGCATTTATGCAAATATACCGCCTTTGAAACTTCCGATTTTCCACCATATGTCCATATCAAATACAGACCTCAGAGCGTTATCATTAAGATAGTAGGCGAACCTAGTTTCTATACTTCCATTTCACTACATTTGCTCAGGTCGAAATTTGGTCAAATATATAGGATTCATTATGCTTAACTAATCAAAAAAAAAAAAAAAAAAAAAAAAAAAAAAAAAAAAAAAAAAAAAAAATAGTGATTCACCACAGTTCCTACTATGTTCCAGATTTAGCATTTATGCAAATATACCGCCTTTGAAACTTCCGATTTTCCACCATATGTCCATATCAAATACAGACCTCAGAGCGTTATCATTAAGATAGTAGGCGAACCTAGTGTCTATACTTCCATTTCACTACATTTGCTCAGGTCGAAATTTGGTCAAATATATAGGATTCATTATGCTTAACTAATCAAAAAAAAAAAAAAAAAAAAAAAAAAAAAAAAAAAAAAAAAAAAAAAAAAAAAAAAAAAATAGTGATTCACCACAGTTCCTACTATGTTCCAGATTTAGCATTTATGCAAATATACCGCCTTTGAAACTTCCGATTTTCCACCATATGTCCATATCAAATACAGACCTCAGAGCGTTATCATTAAGATAGTAGGCGAACCTAGTTTCTATACTTCCATTTCACTACATTTGCTCAGGTCGAAATTTGGTCAAATATATAGGATTCATTATGCTTAACTAATCAAAAAAAAAAAAAAAAAAAAAAAAAAAAAAAAAAAAAAAAAAGTAGTGATTCACCACAGTTCCTACTATGTTCCAGATTTAGCATTTATGCAAATATACCGCCTTTGAAACTTCCGATTTTCCACCATATGTCCATATCAAATACAGACCTCAGAGCGTTATCATTAAGATAGTAGGCGAACCTAGTTTCTATACTTCCATTTCACTACATTTGCTCAGGTCGAAATTTGGTCAAATGTATAGGATTCATTATGGTTAACTAATCAAAAAAAAAAAAAAAAAAAAAAAAAAAAAAAAAAAAAAATAGTGATTCACCACAGTTCCTACTATGTTCCAGATTTAGCATTTATGCAAATATACCGCCTTTGAAACTTCCGATTTTCCACCATATGTCCATATCAAATACAGACCTCAGAGCGTTATCATTAAGATAGTAGGCGAACCTAGTTTCTATACTTCCATTTCACTACATTTGCTCAGGTCGAAATTTGGTCAAATATATAGGATTCATTATGGTTAACTAATCAAAAAAAAAAAAAAAAAAAAAAAAAAAAAAAAAAAAAAAAAAAATAGTGATTCACCACAGTTCCTACTATGTTCCAGATTTAGCATTTATGCAAATATACCGCCTTTGAAACTTCCGATTTTCCACCATATGTCCATATCAAATACAGACCTCAGAGCGTTATCATTAAGATAGTAGGCGAACCTAGTTTCTATACTTCCATTTCGCTACATTTGCTCAGGTCGAAATTTGGTCAAATATATAGGATTCATTATGCTTAACTAATCAAAAAAAAAAAAAAAAAAAAAAAAAAAAAAAAAAAAAAAAAAAAAATAGTGATTCACCACAGTTCCTACTATGTTCCAGATTTAGCATTTATGCAAATATACCGCCTTTGAAACTTCCGATTTTCCACCATATGTCCATATCAAATACAGACCTCAGAGCGTTATCATTAAGATAGTAGGCGAACCTAGTGTCTATACTTCCATTTCACTACATTTGCTCAGGTCGAAATTTGGTCAAATATATAGGATTCATTATGCTTAACTAATCAAAAAAAAAAAAAAAAAAAAAAAAAAAAAAAAAAAAAAAAAAAAAAAAAATAGTGATTCACCACAGTTCCTACTATGTTCCAGATTTAGCATTTATGCAAATATACCCCCTTTGAAACTTCCGATTTTCCACCATATGTCCATATCAAATACAGACCTCAGAGCGTTATCATTAAGATAGTAGGCGAACCTAGTTTCTATACTTTCATTTCACTACATTTGCTCAGGTCGAAATTTGGTCAAATATATAGGATTCATTATGCTTAACTAATCAAAAAAAAAAAAAATAAAAAAATAATGATTCACCACAGTTCCTACTATGTTCCAGATTTAGCATTTATGCAAATATACCGCCTTTGAAACTTCCGATTTTCCACCATATGTCCATATCAAATACAGACCTCAGAGCGTTATCATTAAGATAGTAGGCGAACCTAGTGTCTATACTTCCATTTCACTACATTTGCTCAGGTCGAAATTTGGTCAAATATATAGGATTCATTATGCTTAACTAATCAAAAAAAAAAAAAAAAAAAAAAAAAAAAAAAAAAAAAATAGTGATTCACCACAGTTCCTACTATGTTCCAGATTTAGCATTTATGCAAATATACCCCCTTTGAAACTTCCGATTTTCCACCATATGTCCATATCAAATACAGACCTCAGAGCGTTATCATTAAGATAGTAGGCGAACCTAGTTTCTATACTTCCATTTCACTACATTTGCTCAGGTCGAAATTTGGTCAAATATATAGGATTCATTATGCTTAACTAATCAAAAAAAAAAAAAAAAAAAAAAAAAAAAAAAAAAAAAGTAGTGATTCACCACAGTTCCTACTATGTTCCAGATTTAGCATTTATGCAAATATACCGCCTTTGAAACTTCCGATTTTCCACCATATGTCCATATCAAATACAGACCTCAGAGCGTTATCATTAAGATAGTAGGCGAACCTAGTTTCTATACTTCCATTTCACTACATTTGCTCAGGTCGAAATTTGGTCAAATGTATAGGATTCATTATGGTTAACTAATCAAAAAAAAAAAAAAAAAAAAAAAAAAAAAAAAAAATAGTGATTCACCACAGTTCCTACTATGTTCCAGATTTAGCATTTATGCAAATATACCGCCTTTGAAACTTCCGATTTTCCACCATATGTCCATATCAAATACAGACCTCAGAGCGTTATCATTAAGATAGTAGGCGAACCTAGTGTCTATACTTCCATTTCACTACATTTGCTCAGGTCGAAATTTGGTCAAATATATAGGATTCATTATGGTTAACTAATCAAAAAAAAAAAAAAAAAAAAAAAAAAAAAAAAAAAAAAAAAAATAGTGATTCACCACAGTTCCTACTATGTTCCAGATTTAGCATTTATGCAAATATACCGCCTTTGAAACTTCCGATTTTCCACCATATGTCCATATCAAATACAGACCTCAGAGCGTTATCATTAAGATAGTAGGCGAACCTAGTTTCTATACTTCCATTTCGCTACATTTGCTCAGGTCGAAATTTGGTCAAATATATAGGATTCATTATGCTTAACTAATCAAAAAAAAAAAAAAAAAAAAAAAAAAAAAAAAAAAAAAAAAAATAGTGATTCACCACAGTTCCTACTATGTTCCAGATTTAGCATTTATGCAAATATACCGCCTTTGAAACTTCCGATTTTCCACCATATGTCCATATCAAATACAGACCTCAGAGCGTTATCATTAAGATAGTAGGCGAACCTAGTGTCTATACTTCCATTTCACTACATTTGCTCAGGTCGAAATTTGGTCAAATATATAGGATTCATTATGCTTAACTAATCAAAAAAAAAAAAAAAAAAAAAAAAAAAAAAAAAAAAAAAAAAAAAAAAAAAATAGTGATTCACCACAGTTCCTACTATGTTCCAGATTTAGCATTTATGCAAATATACCCCCTTTGAAACTTCCGATTTTCCACCATATGTCCATATCAAATACAGACCTCAGAGCGTTATCATTAAGATAGTAGGCGAACCTAGTTTCTATACTTTCATTTCACTACATTTGCTCAGGTCGAAATTTGGTCAAATATATAGGATTCATTATGCTTAACTAATCAAAAAAAAAAAAAATAAAAAAATAATGATTCACCACAGTTCCTACTATGTTCCAGATTTAGCATTTATGCAAATATACCGCCTTTGAAACTTCCGATTTTCCACCATATGTCCATATCAAATACAGACCTCAGAGCGTTATCATTAAGATAGTAGGCGAACCTAGTGTCTATACTTCCATTTCACTACATTTGCTCAGGTCGAAATTTGGTCAAATATATAGGATTCATTATGCTTAACTAATCAAAAAAAAAAAAAAAAAAAAAAAAAAAAAAAAAAAAAATAGTGATTCACCACAGTTCCTACTATGTTCCAGATTTAGCATTTATGCAAATATACCCCCTTTGAAACTTCCGATTTTCCACCATATGTCCATATCAAATACAGACCTCAGAGCGTTATCATTAAGATAGTAGGCGAACCTAGTTTCTATACTTCCATTTCACTACATTTGCTCAGGTCGAAATTTGGTCAAATATATAGGATTCATTATGCTTAACTAATCAAAAAAAAAAAAAAAAAAAAAATAATGATTCACCACAGTTCCTACTATGTTCCAGATTTAGCATTTATGCAAATATACCGCCTTTGAAACTTCCGATTTTTCACTATATGTCCATATCAAACATAGATCTCAGAGCGGTATCATCAAGATAATAGGCGATCCTACTTAATCGCAAAATTGCAAAATGTTCTATACTTCGTATTTCATTACGTTTGTTCAGGTCGAAATTTTGTCTTCATATTTAAGGGGTTATTTTTCTCTATATTCTATCAGTTCTAAATTAGATTTTCTTCTGTTAAAAGCTTTGCAAGTGGAGTGAATGGTGGATATGAATACACCCTCTACATTTGCAAATAGAACAGAAATGAAGTTACTGAAAAAAAGAAGGTAGGCATAGATTAAATATAATTTTCTAAATGAAAAAAGAAATCATTGAAAAAGAAAATAGGACTTTGTGCTTTTTATACTGGATTTGTAATATAACTAGATAGATTAAATCGACTATAGTTGGATTATTGAAGTCGGCTGGGAGTAAGGGGGAGGGGGTCTCTACTCTGGGAATTGTCTAATGGTTTTAATCTTTAAATCTAATGTCTAATCGAAATTCCAGTAATTCTCCAAACTCTCTTATTTGTAATTGAAACACCTAATAAACGCAATTAACGTCCTATCCTTTAAGTTTGTGAATATCAAACAGTTTGTGGTAACGAACTGTAAGAATGGAGCGACAATAGTAACCGAAACTCTAGAAACGGAATTTTTATATCAATCAAATCGGCTTAATATGTTGATTCCAAATATATAGGATTCATTAAGCTTAGTTTTACTCATAAAGTGCTAAGAAACTGCAAATATTTGCTTGAAAGAGGCAGGGAAGACCCACTAAAAGTCAAAGTATTTAAATTAAAATCAAACAATTATATTCTGCCTTTCAGAGAGCCCTACTATGAAGGGTTCAAGCCGCTAATCTGCAAAAGTGTTGAATTTTGTATTATTTCCCAGAAGAAAAATCACGGATGCGGGTTAAATTGTTGTTGTTTTCCCCAGGGGCTATTGTGCAAACTAACGGTCCTAGAACATCGAGAGGGCTCATTTGAACGAAAATTATAATTTCTATTGTCCCTTTTATTTGAAAAAAAGATTGAAAGGCTACTAGCTCCCCCAATCCTCTCCACTATTTCCTCAAAAATTGCTCGATCAAAAGTTTTAAATAGCCATTTTGTTTAGCCATCTTTATAACGAAAAACGCTGCTCTGTCATGTGCCACTCGAAGAACACTTGTTCTTCAGAGGAGTAGTTTACTTTAAAATAGTGTCTTAAGGCCTAGCTAAAGTCCAGACATTCAACTCTCTAGTCCATTTTCTTTTTCAGATGCGGCAAATCAGTCAAAGACAAAGTTATCAGTTTTCTTCGCCGCTTCCACTAAACAAATATGAGAAGGTTGAACTCAAGGGGTTTCTCGCTCAGAATTACGATTATTGCATTGTTATTCTTCGTAATTTGGCAAGTAAATAGGAAGATCTATTTGTAAAAGAACTATTATTCGAGGAGAAAATTAGAGACATTATTATTTGAGGAGAATTTTTTTTCGGGGGGGGGGAATCAAATCTTACGCAAGAAATACCAGGAAAACGCACCAAAATTAAACATTTCGCAGGGAAAATTAAGCATTTTGTAAAATTTGGGGGGGGGAATCCTTCCTTTACGTGCGTGCCTGTGGTCTGGTCATCATTATTTGCCAGGCTGTGGTAAAAACTTGTGGAAATTACAAATAAAAAGTACATGTTTTTGGGTTTTTACTTCATGCAGACCTATTTACACAAATAGAATTTAAATAATCGCTTGGAGCGAAATGACCAATTTCCTTTTGATTTATTTATCTATACGGGTCCATAAAAAAAAATATATAACTCGAGTGCTGCTTGTGTATTTGTATATCTGAATTTATATTCGGATAAGACAGTAATTACACATGACAACTACCTACACCTAGCATAATTGGATTCATATAAACGGTTCCCGCATCTCCATACTTCTTGGCAACCTTCCGTCGACAGTTTCTGGTAACAGCGGTTACAACTAACTAATACTTCGCTGAATCGCCCAAGAACAATCCGAGTCGTAATTCCCTTGGTCTAATTCATGTATTCTCACGCGCTCCGATAACAGCTGAATTTAGTCTTTTGAGGGGAATTTTTGACTTCGGAACAAAAATATGTAAAGTATTTGAAGGGACTGCAGCCAGCAAGTGTATATTATAGAAATAAGTTTCTTATTATTGAATAGAATATTTTTTGCTCTATTTTTTAATACCCTACGACAACAATGTCAAGAGTAGCAATCTAGAATGCAAACCCGAAACAGGTTTTGTAATTATTTTGGATTTAAGAAAAAAGTAATTGTCGGCTTTAAGATTTGATTAGATCAAAATAACCATCAGATTTTTTTCTATCTGTTAAAATAAAACCACTGTTAAGTGGTTTTAACCACTTATGTTAAATAAAATAAAACCACTGTATATATATATATATATATATATATATATATATATATATATATATATATATATATATATATATATATATATATATATATATATATATATATATATATATATATATATATATATATATATATATATATACAGGCTGTACCAGTAAATACGCTTCGTGGCTCTATTTGCATTTCAAGAATAGATAAAATGGGGTTTAGATATATGAATGGATAAAATACTTACTTTTAAAGTTGAAAGCAATGTTTTCACAGTTTCTACGTTTAAACTCGCTTCTAATCTTTCTAAACCTCCTTCCATGTCGTCAGGGAGGAGAATGAAAAGAGAGACTCTCCGGGAGACAAAGGGCAACTCTACCACTCTGCATTCAAGGTCAACACTGTATCCAAGTGGCAAATAAAACCTTCCAGTCATCAATGGAACTTCTAATCTAAATAGAAAATGGTTGTTATAATTATATCCATATATAGTTTTTTTTTAGGGTGGCTCCACTGGGTTAGCCTGGTAGGTGCAAGCCTGCTAGAAAATTTAGGCTAATGTGTATTTATTATTTCCCTTATAGAAACTAAAATAATAGCCTAGCCCTGCCCCCTCACTGGATACGGCTCTGGTTGCCTATAGAAAATAAAATATTCACCTTTATTTATAGGTTTATGGAATTCAGAAGGGCTCTACGTGACAAGATGAGAAAAACATTTTCAGAACAAGAGCTCATATGGCACTTGTGACGAGGCGAGAAGAGCTAAGAGCCAAGAGATCATATGGTATGAGCTCTAACAAAATTCTATGAATCAATAGATTGATTTAAAAAGGAAAATAAGAGGCTTAATGCCGGTCAGGATTTAAAATAAGAGCTCTGAGTCACGATGTCCTTCTAAATATCAAAATTCATTAAGATCCGATCACAAACTCGTAAGTTATAAATACCTAATTTTTTCTAATTTTTCCTCTCCCTTTAGCCCCCCAGATGGTCGAATCTGGGAAAACGACTTTATCAAGTCAAATTGTGCAGCTCCCTGACACGCCTATCAATTTTCATCGTCCTAGCACATCCAGAAGCACCAAACTCGCCAAATCACTGAACCCCTCCGCCCAACTCCCCCAAAGAGAGCGATTCCAGTACGATTCTGTAAATCACGTATCAAGGACATTTGTTTAATCTATCCACCAAGCTTCATCTCGATTCCTACACCCCAAGTGTTTTTCCAAGATTTCGCCCTCCAACTCCCCCCAATGTCAAACGATCTGGTCGAGATTTGAAATAAGAGCTCTGAGACATGAATTCTTTCTAAAAATCAAATTTCATTAAGATCCAATCATCTATTCGTAAGATAAAAATACCCCAATTTTCACGTTTTCCAAGAATTCCGGTTTCCCCCTCCAACTCCCCCCAACGTCACAGGATCTGGTCGGAATTTAAAATAAGAACTTTAAAGCACAAGATCCTTCTAAATATCAAATTTCATTAAGATCTGGTCACCCTTTCGTAAGTTACAAAAACCTCAATTTTCAAAATTACCCCCCCTCCAATTCCACCAAAGAGAGCAGATCCACTCCGGTTATGTCAGTCACGTATCTTAGACAGGTTTTTATTCTTCCCATCCAGTTTCATACTGATCTCACCGCTTTAAGTATTTTCTGAGATTTCCGGTCCCCCCAACTGCCCCCCCCCCCAATTACGCTTGATCCGGCTGAGATTTAAAATAAGAAATCTGGGTTACGAGGTCCTTCTAAATATGAAGTTTCATGAAGATCCGATCACTCCTTCGTAAGTTAAAATACGTCATTTTTTCTTATTTTTCAGAATTAACCCCCCCCCCAATAGATTGGGTCCGTTCCAATTATGTAAATCACGTATGTAAGACTTCTGCTTATTTTTCCCACCAAGTTTCATCCCGATCCCTCCAATCTAAGCGTTTTCCATGATTTTAGGTTTTCCCGCCCCAAACTTCCCCCAACATCACCAGATCCAGTCAGGATTTAAAATGAGAGCTTTGAGACACGATATCCTTCTAAATATCAAATTTCATTGTGATCTGATAACCCGTTCGTAATTTAAAAATACCTCATTTTTTCGAATTTTTCAGAATTAACCCCTCCCCCAACTACCCCAAAGAGAGCGGATCCGTTCCGGTTATGTCAATCATGTATCTAGGACTCGTGATTATTTTTTCCACCAAGTTTCATCCCGATCCTTCCACTCTAAGTGTTTTTCAAGTTTTAGGTTTCCCCCTCCCAACTTCCCCCCCAATGTCATCAGATCTGGTCGGGTTTAAAGTAAGAGCTCTGTGCCACGATACCCTTCTAAATATCAAATTTCATTGAGATCCGATCACCTGTTCGTAAGTTAAAAATACCTCGTTTTTTCTAATTTTTCAGAAATACCCCCCCCCCCCCAACTATCCAAAAGAGAGCGGATCCGTTCCGTTTATGCCAATCATGTATCTAGCACATGTGTTTATTTTTCCCTCCAAGTTTCATCCCGATCCCTCCACTCTAAGTGTTTTCCAAGTTTTAGGTTTCCCCCTCCCAACTCCCCCCAATGTCACCAGATCCGGTCGGGATTTAAAATAAGAGCTCTAAGACACGCTATCCTTCTAAACATCAAATTTCATTGAGATCCGATCACCCGTTCGTATGTTAAAAATACCTCATTTTTTCTAATTTTTCAGAATTACCCCCCCCCCCCAACTACCCCAAAGAGAGCAGATCCGTTCCGATTATGTCAATTATGTATCTGGGACTTGTGCTTATTTTTCCCATCAAGTTTCATCCCGATCCCTCCACTCTGTGTTTTCCAAGATTTTAGGTTTCCCCCCTCCAACTCCCCCCAATGTCACCAGATCCGGTCTGGATTTAAAATAAAAGCTCTGAGACACAATATCATTCCAAACATCAAATTTCATTAAGATTCTATCACCCATTCATAAGTTGAAAATACTTCATTTTTTTCTATTTTTTCCGAATTAACTGGCCCCCCCCCATATGGTCAAATTGGGAAAACGACTATTTCTAATTTAAGCTGGTCCCGTCCCTGATACGCCTGCCAAATTTCATCGTCCTAGCTTACCTGGAAGTGCATAAGTAGCAAAACCGGGACCGACAGACAGACAGACAGACCGACAGAATTGGCGATTGCTATATGTCACTTGGTTAATACCAAGTGCCATAAAAAAGAAAAGACAAATAAACCAGTGATCTACACTAAGCCATCCTCACCCAGAGAGAGAGATGAGAGAGGAGAGAGAGAGAGAGAGAGAGAGAGAGAGAGAGAGAGAGAGAGAGAGAGAGAGAGAGAGAGAGAGAGAGAGAGAAAGAAAGAGAGAGTTTTGTATGAATAAAGAATTTTATTGTTCTACCTCTAATTCATCCCCTCTTTCTCTCTCTTAGCCAAGTCAGCGAGTTAAATCCAGCTCTGAATTCCGTAAATAATGCAAGCAATGATGAGTCGAGATAGATATACACAAAGGGGTGGGGGACTTATTTTTCATGCAAAAAAGCTGATGACTTCACTGATATATACACTGTCCACTCCACTATTTTCAAAAGCATTATAACGGACAATTTCTTTATGCAGCATTATACTTGAATCAAAACTTTTACTTACTGAGTTCAGGTTTTGAATGACCTTGATATGACCTTGGTCAAAGATTAGATTTTATAAAATTCAAGTTTTATCAATTGAAAGCAAGGAGCAACATTAAAACTTAAAAGGAACAGAGATTATAACGTATATGAGGGGGATTGCACCTCATCGACACCCCTCTGTTTACACTAAAGTTTTTTAGTAGTTTAAAAAAAGCTAATTAAACGAAAAAGTGTTTCGGGAGTCATTCTTAAAGAATTGGGACAGAATTTGAACTTTAGCGTAAAGAACGAGGTGTTTTGGAGAAGGAATACCCCTCATATATGTAAAAATTTCTGTTCGTTTTAAGTTTTAGCATTGCTCCTTACTTTCAGTTGAAAAAATTTTGTTTTTTCCAATTTAATTTCTGATTGTTTTTTATTTAATGCCAGGAAATCTGGCTACACCTCCACGGATAAATTCCTCCCCTCCACATATTTATCCTCTAGATAATTCAATCCTGGCGATAATTGACCCCGGAAAATTACCCTTAACATCTCTACGTGTAAAAATGAGTCGGCAATGAGCAAGCAATACACAAGAAGAATTCTGGCAAATTCCCCTAGTGTAAAATTTCCCCTCTGGAAACTACTCTCTCCAAGGAGAAATATTCCCACCGGTAAATCCCACCAGCAGAAAATCCCCCCCTCGAAAATGTATAAACCCTTCCCAATAATAAATACTATACGTAAACAATGGGCAAATTTTGTAACTTAAATGACCTTTCACAAAAGGCTTTGGTTGGTCATGATATCTCCGAAAGCATAATTATTCGGCCTTTCAACTATGCTGAACAAAATGGCTATCTCAAACTCTTGATTGGGCCATTTTGAGAAAAAAGAGCGTGAGAGGGGACATAGTTACCCTCCAATTTTCAATAGCTTAAAAAGGGCACTTTAACTTTTAATTTTCGTTCAGATGAGCCCTCTCACGGTATTATAGGACCACTTGGTCAACATGATCATTCCTGAAAAAAAAAAAACTAGAATAAACATGCACCCTTGATCTTTCTTCTGGCAAAAATCACAAAATTACATTACAAAATTACAACATTTTTTTTTTAGATATCTTTTTAGATTTTTTTCAGATTTTTTTTTAGATTTTAGATTTTAGATTTAGATTTACATTTTTTTTAGATTTTTTTAGATTTTTTTAGCTTGAAACATTTACAGCACGGTTCCCTGATACGCTGAATCTGATCATGTGATTTATATTAAGATCCAATTACGTTTTCTCAGGCTCTTAACCTTTGATGGATAACACTAAACTTAACTAAACTTATATATTTGAAATCAGTATTAAAATTTGATTTTTTTATATATCTACTGACATCAAAACTCCGTTTTTTATAGTTTCGGTGACTATTGAGCCTGGTCGCTCCTTACTTACAGTTTATTAGATGAACTGTTTGATTTACAGTAGCAAACTACCACCCCTCAACGAAAATACTGACAATGTACTTAGCTCTATTGCTCGTTGTAATTAATGTTCGTTTTAGTTTTCATTATCTAATTTCTTCTCGTTACAAGTCTGACAACATTTTCAAGCTATAAAATTTGCATATGGCCACTCTTTACTTTTCATGATAGAGCTCAGTTTTTATTTCAGGAAACAACAATCAGTGAAATTAAACGTGACCAAACATGACTAATTAGTCTACTAAAATTATATTTGATTATTAAGCAGCGAGTTGTGAGCATAAAGAATAAACTGAAAAATGTTCTTTACAAGCAAAGACCCTCCAAATCTAAATAAATATACAAATAATAGGCATCGTTGGGTTTTCTTCATTGTTTTTTTTCTGCAAAATCTTGAAAAGTAACAGACACTTAATTTTCTTATCCTCTCGATGCATGCCTTCCAAGTTTTGTCTGTGTGTGTGGGGGGGGAAGGAGAATTTGCGGGTGAGGGGGATGAATCTTTTAAGTTGCTGCATCTAGAACAATTACACCAGTGTTCCCTTCAAGGCCCAAACCATCTCAGCGAACTAATACTACATATTCATAAACTTAATGGAAGCGTTTGAATTTTTTCAGTGGGGTTTGAGTTGACAGTAGTCCCCCTATAACCACGCAAAAACCTATATCCTTAAAACATATATCCAAACCGGCTGCTTGAATGGAAGGTACTTCTGACGACGCAAATCTTCAAACTAAAGATTTGGATTTAACTTTAAATAAACTATGTAATAAGCCTCTAAACTACATTGACAGTATTTAGAACCTACTTTCCATTAGAAAAAGTTGTAAACAACAAGTCAATGACTGCAACCTGAAAATTATGCAAAAAAAAAATCAGCATAATTTTTCAAAAACAGTGTAATTTTTCCAAATTATGGTGCATAACCCTAGACTTTGTTTTGTAAAGCTCTTATTTTTGCAAAGTTCTTGCGCCACAAGATTCAAAACAACACAAAATAATAAGAAGAACTAGACAAGGAGAACTGCACCCGAAGAAAGAAAGAAAAAACATAACATAATAACCAAAATATACTTTCTATATAAATTCCGCTTATTAGATTTCGGTTACTATTGCGTTGGTGGCTCCTTACTGACAGTTCGTTACCACAAACTGTTTGATAAAAAGCCTTGAAAGAGAGAATTATAGTATGTTTTAGGGTGGTTCTATCCCCGCTTTCTAGTCCCAATAAAGCTCACATCTATGTTCGAACGATCACTTAATGATAATTTATGTCAAGCAGGAATTTCTAAGAGCATAAAGGCAGTCCCATTACCTCTTTCTGGTTTTAATTTTCAAAAGGATTAGATTTTTCTATTAATCATATATTATTCTACTGATGAAATATCAATTAATTATCCACCCATATATCCCTTATGGCTCTCTCATCTGGAGATGCAGTTTTTACGGTGATTTCAAAAGACTATAAATCTTGGAAAACAAAGTAGTAAGTATGAAGTGTAAATAAATTCAATAATAATTCTATTCAATAATTCTAATAAATACAATAATAAGTTCAATAATTGTAAAGGATACATGCGCTTGTTTTAGGTCTTTGGCTTTAATTAATGTTGGTGAATCAAATAATTATTAAGCTGTACTTTTTTTTTCCGCTTTACAAATTATGAAGTCCCGAGTATTTTCTTGGGATTTATTTATTGAGAATTAAACTTATTGAGAAAACCACAGATATTAGGTTAGAAATAAACGACAAAAATAATAAACACATCAGGTAATATTCTACTTTAGCTACTGTTGGCTATCTTGGAAAGGGGTTAGGAAAATGGAATTTTCAGGGATTGGGCTACAGGCTAAAGTATGTCCCGGGAAGGTATTTTGAAATACCTGTCTCCACTTCTTCTCCCTCTAAAGGGTCCTAAAATTTGCCTACGTGATACCTATTGAAATTTTGTCAAACAACATTTTACCTTAATTTTCAGTTATTAGTTTCTTTTTCTCTGTCTTTAGTTTTGAAAATGCGATTCTTGTTATTTGAGTAGAATTTTGAGCCATACCATTTTTTTTTTTTCTTTATAAGTAGGCAATGTGTTTGCACATGTTTAAAACCTTATAAATGGGGATTGCGCAAAGTTGTGAAGAAGAAAATAATTTTGTTGTACTTCATTTAAGCAGAAGATCTATTTTGTAAGGTGTCACTTTTATAACACACAGATTTTAAAGGTCATCAAAAGTCAGGACCCTCTAGAGGGAGAAGGAGTTGAGGTAGTACCTTCTTCAAATACCTTCCCAGGACATACTTTCACCTGTAGACCCATACTTGGAAGTTTCCTTTTCCTAACCAACTCCCTTTATAAGTTAGCCAAAAGTAGCTAAAATAGAATTTTACCAACACATCACCTTCTTGGGGGCGTAGCTCTAGCATTTTTATTAGGGGGGCAACAAGAGAGGTCCATATCTGGATAGTCAAGGGACATTGGCTATATAATAACTTTTTTGTCCAAATTATTGGGAAAGAACTGCCCCCCCCCCAAAAAAAAGACGCCCCTGCCCCTTCTATTAGTTTTCCTACAAATGAAAACAAAACTTTTGCCACTTTACCATATATAACTCAGTGACAAACTTAAAAAAAATGTAAAGAACCATAATATTTTAAAACGAACCAAAGGTTGAACATTTTTTCAATTCTTGGAAAGATAAACTGACACTATACTGGGTAGTGGCGTTTACCGAGTATGTAAAAATAAAAATGGTGATTTTGATTCTTCCTTGGCCCTCCATGTATTTGAAAATCCAGATAATTTACTTCCTTTTGAAGAGGCAATTTTAATTTCAACAGTAAATGCTTTACCACAATATTTTAGGAAGGCAATTTATTTAAACAATACTTAAATAGAGAACTTGCTTTAACTAGAGATACTGTAAATATTCCTACAAAGGGCTTATGCCAGATTTTCCTCTCACTCACTCGGACTATCGGACTATGCCTGCAACCACTTGATTGTTGTACTTTCAAAAGAGCTATTTATTCTATTTAAACGGTCTTTGTGATTCAGGGGTCATTCTTACAGAATTGGAGAGAAATTCAAACTTTAGATAAGTAAAAAATTCGATAAATAAAGTGAATTTCGTATAAGAATTCTGACTAATCCCCCCGTGAAAATATCCTTTGAAAAGTTCAGATCCAGAAACGGACATTCCAATGGGAAAGGTACACACTGAAACCGAAAATAGGCCGATACCAATTGTGAGACATATAGGGGAGTTTTAAGCAACAGTCGGCCGTTAGCTCATAATCATCTACGACAATAAGGGGTTCGCAACTTTAGCTAGCTGGTGTACTTATTATTTGTTTCCGGTGTGTTTGATGGTAAGACCAATTTCGTTCCAGTGGTAAGACATGTAGGGGACTTGTTTATTTTAGGATCCTTACAGATTAACAACTTCAGCGTTTAATCGAAGTGAGGAAACAAAACCAAAGTGTTAAACACTTTGCTCAGCGAAGCCGAACAAACGTTGACACAACCCCTCACGTTGCCCATATAACGTAGATCTAGTTCTATTTCCGAATAAGGAAACCTACACCTAATGATGGAATTTGAGGTTTGGAACGGTATTTCCAACTCCCCCTTCACAGAAACCAACCAAAGCACTCATTATTGACATATTTTAAAGTGGGCGCTATGTTTGAACATCAGTCTCTTAAGTACTTATGAGCACAAAAGTCAACTAGCGCATATTTGACATTTTACTTGTTAAGAAATTTGCAAAACAATAAATAATAGTTCATTTTGGGGCGGCTCTTACACCCCTCTGTACTCCAATTATATTTGCTTTGTATGTCCAAACATTCGCTTGTTATGAATTTTGGTGTATGAGGCACTTGTGAGGCCACAAATAGTCCAAATCACACACATATATATATATATATATATATATATATATATATATATATATATATATATATATATATATATATATATATATATATATATATAAGCTCAAAAGAAAAATTTCGGTAAATTTGGGATTTGAGATAGCTTTCGCCTTCCCCTAGAACCCCGTAGAACTTGGGATGTATTTCGAATTGGCTTGTTGGACTGAATTTTGGTCGAAACGGTAATCAAATTAAAAAACAAGTTTTTTCTACGAAGGTAAGGAGTGGCGTTAAACTTTAAAACGAACTGAACCTATTCCGTATATGAGGGGGTCCTCAACACCCCTCTCTTCACGCTGAAGTTTTTAATTATTTTTAAAGAAGGTTCTCACTCTAATTACATGACTCTTGTGTTCCAGGAATCTTCCTTAAGGAATTAAGTCAAAAGGTCCAACTATAGCGTAAAGAGTGGGGTATTGAGAAGAGGCAACCCTCCTCATTTTCGGAATAGTTTCTGTTCGTTTTATGTTAAATATTCCTCCTTACTTTCAGCAGAAAAAAAATGTTTAATTTTTTTTGTAGAAAAATTTCTGGTCATTTACCAAATAATCTCAGGAATTCATCCTCATCCATTGAAAATCCCTCTCCCACAAAAAATCCTTAATAGAAGGTTCCTGCCACGTAAAATTCATCCCCGGGAAATTATCCCTGGATAATTCCATCTTCGCTGGAATTCCCTTCAGAAAATGTCTTGCTTACGATCCCGCCTGAAAAATACTCAATAGTATTTTCATTTGAAGAGAGACTTGCTTCTTACGTAATTTCCCATCGTTTGTTAGGTCATATTGGAATTCCCCATGTTTGTAAAAATATTTCCCGGAAATATCGCCCCTCCCCCTCCCCAATAGAAATTTCCCGCGGGAAATTTCCTCGTGAAGAATTTCTCCTGGTAAAAATTCCCCCATGAAAAATTTCTCCCGGGGGAATATTCAGCTCCGGAATTGGGAAATTCCAACTCCGCTGAAAATTTTTTCCGCACAATTGCCCTAGAGCATTTCCACGTGTAAAATGGGATCGCCAACAAGAAAGTAAGATAATTTAAAAACAGATATCCAAAAATCTTTCCTCTTATCTAGTAAGAGGTTCTTAAAAATAGACACTTATAATAGAAAAGCTATATGGACAAATTGCTGTAAGACAGTTAACTTGAGATGTTACAGCTTGGATATGATTTTTGATTTATTAGAATTTGTTTTATATAATACTTATATAAGTTTAAATGGTAATTTGTACAAGCAAATCGTGGGAATTCCCATGGGGGGGAATGCCAGCCCATTTATAGCTGAATTGTTTTTAAGTCAACTAGAATATAATTATATGATGGATAAGAATAATCCAAATAATTTAAAACATGTTTTGTCAAATAATAAAAGATATTTACATGATATTTTGGTCTTAAATTGTAAGGATTTCATTGATATTTTTAAAAATATTTATCCATCAGAGCTTACTATTGAACCTAGTCATGGCGCTGGTCTTGAAGACCATTTCTTAGATTTAAATATTAATATTTCTGGTAATAATAAATTAAGTTTTAAAATGTATAATAAAACGAATGATTTCGATTTTGAAGTGATTAATTTCCCATTCCCTGAAAGTAATATACACTCAAATATCACATATTCGGCGTTTTTCTCACAGTTACTTCGATATGCAAGGATTTGTAGCAATTATATTGATTTTAAAAATAGATGTAAAATCTTAAGCCAAAAATTGATATTAAGAGGTTTTTTTGCAAATAAATTAACTTGGCAGATTAAAAAATTTAGTTTTCATTATAACGAACTTTTAAATAAATACCAAAAGAATTATCTGGAAATACTTAGGGAAATTTTTTGTTAATTTTGCAGGTTCGCGAAAAGTTGATGCAGCGCCATCTATTTTGTGAATTGTGTATCTAAAAGAGCGGATTTTTCAAAAATTGCCACATGGTACTGATGAAATCTGTAATTATTTTAGTTCATTCAGGTTTTTCGCAAAGAGTTAATATTTGTGATTTGGTAAAATTTATCACATTTAGTTTACCTACTGCTGCTAAACAGAGGATTATATTAACAGGATAAGCTTGTTTTGGTGTTACTTGGTTGTTCTACATTTGCTTGTTTTTTGTTTTTTTTTTCATAGGCATATATTTTGGGGGTGATACCTGACACGGGGATACCATGGGTATTCTGTGGTAGGCACAACACTTGACTGGGTAGAGAATTTAAAATGCCGAAACCCTATAGGCAAGTGTATTCTCCTGATGAGTCCTTGTGTTTGGGTTGTTGCCTCTGAATTATTTGTCTTTACTGTTTTTATTGTTTGGTAAATGACGACTTACACTTATTGACTACATGACTGCCTGTCCATGGATTATTCTTTATGGTTGATTATGTATGGCTATGCTGTTTGACCTATGTGATTGTATGGATGAGTAGGGTTAAGGCCTCATTCAAGTGCAGGTCTATATTAGTCACTAGTTTAGGAAAACAGTCTTCCTTTTCTCCTTCTGTCTCCCTTTTTTTTCTTCTTCTTTTTTTTAATGTGTTTGTGGTGTTGCATTGGTGATTTCTCTTTTCGTTATAAATAAAGTGAATTTCGTATATGAATTCTGGCAAATTCCCCCGTGTAAAATAACCTCTAAAAATTTCAGATCCAGAAACTTACATCTCAATAGGAAATTCTCCCCGTAGAAAATCCAGCCCTAGTAAAATCCTATCCCCCCTGAAAAATGTCGGTATACTTTTCAATAGAAAATACTATATGTAAACAATGGGCAAATTTCATAACATGCAGCCTTAGGGACCATGGGGGATCATGTCATCCGCAAAGACATAGTTATTAGATCTTTCAACTAAACTGGACAAAATTGCAATCTAAAAATTTTGATCAGATAACTTTGGGGGAAAAGGGCATTGGAGGGGGCTAGATGCCCTCCAATTTTTTTGTTGCTTTGAAAGCGCATAAAACTTTCAATTTCCGTTCATATGAGCCCTCTCCCAATCTTCTAAGTCTATTGGTTCCATAAGATTACCCCTGGACAAAAAAAAAACACTCATCCGTGGACTTCCTTCTGGCAAAAATACAAAATTCCACATTTTTAAGATGGGAGCATGAAAACTTTACAGTAGGGTTCTCAGATACGTTGAATGTAATGATGTAATTTTCAATAAGATTCCTTGACTTTTGGGAATGTTTCTAACTTCTTTCAAAAATCATGCAAATTTGCTCAGGCTCGTAAGTTTTGATGGGTAACACAAAACTTAATGAATTTTATATACTTGAAAATAAGCATAAAAAAAACATTTTTTATGTATCTATTGTTATTATAATTCTGTTAAATTTTAGAGTTTCGATTATTATTGGCCCAAAACGGTCCTTAAGTTCGTTACCGCGAACTGTTTGATTCTGAAGACAAAAATCACCCAGCCCACATTTCAGGTTTTACTTGTCAAAAAAGTTTCGAAATAAAAATTATGATGTGTTTAAAATTTCGAAACCAGATACTGTTTTTTTTTTCTGTAATGAAGTCGCACACTTTCAGTTTTACTGCATTTGGTTGAAAAATAAATTAATGGAAGTAAAAGCGGCTATGGCCATTCATTTAAATAAAACCACAAATCTGTCACTGGGCAAATTATATCGTAACGGATACGGTATTTATCCAAATTAGATAAATGAAGCCATATTGCGTTTAAACATATTTCAGAAGCTATAATCATTTTATCAAGCAGAAACTTCATGCTTAGAAAAGTTTTAATGAAAGAAAAAAATATGAAACAAATTTAATTAAAGAAAAAAAATGTAACAAATTTTAATAAAAGAAAAAATGTAACAAATTTTAATAAAAGAAAAAATATAACAAATTTTAATAAAAGAAAAGAAATGTAACAAATTCTACAAAAAAATGTAACAAAAGAAAAATATAACAAACTTTAATAATAATGTGGACTCTCCTCATCTACCCCATTAAGTTCAAAGGCCTATTTAAATAAAAGAATATATTGCACTTAAACATATTTCTGAATTTATAATTATTTTATCATGAAGAGGTTTTATTTTGGAAGTGTAATAAAAAAACAACAATTTAATTTAAAAGTAAGGCATAAGAAAGATCTAGCGAAACAAAATCATTTAATAAAACTAAATTTTAAAAACTAACGATGCTATAACCAACAACCCAGCACAAACCAAAAATATTCACAATGCATCACCTCCACACTGACCTGCTAAAAAGCTTCCCGCCCCTTCCAATTTCCTTTAAATTTCTTCTCCAAGACCTCACCCAAATTTGCAGGACGTCCTGCTTTCAGCTTGGGCCCAAATGGATGCCACAAAATTTAATAATATAAAATTTATGAACATTAATAAAACTAAATATCAAAAACTATCATTTACATTATTAAAATGTCATCAACCAGTTCGGGGTAACGAACTGTAAGTAAGGAGCGGCCGGGGTCAATAGTAACCGAAACTCTGAAAAACAAAATTTTGATACCAATAGGTATATCAAAAGAATCGGGGTTTTATGTCGGTTTCAAATATATAAATTTCAATAAGTCTAATCGTACCCATCAAAGGTAATGAGCCTGAGAAATTTGCCTGATTTTTGAAAGGGAGGGGAAACACCCACTAAAATTCATAGAATCTTAATGAAAATTACGCTAATAGATTCAGCGTATCAGATAACCCTACTGCAGAAGTCTCAATCACCTTTCTAAAAAAATGTGAAATTTTTAATTTTCTGCCAGAAGAAAGATCACGGATGCGTGTTTATTTATTTGTTGTTTTTTTTTCCCAGGGTGATCGTATCGACCCAATGGTCCAAGAATATCACGAGAGGGGTGACTTGAACGGAAATAAAGGCTCTAGCGCCCTTTTTAAGCGACCAAAAAAATTGAAGGGCAACTCGTTTGATCAAAATTTTGAGATTGCCAGTTTTTTCAGTATAGTTAAAAGGCCAAATAGCTATGCTTTTGAGGATATCATGACCCTCCTACAGCCCCTGAAGGTAGGTCTTGACGTTACAAAATTTGCCTAATTTTTACGTATAGTACTTATTATCGGAAAGTATGCATACATTTTTCGGGGGGGGGGGGAGGATTTTCTCCTGGTGAGGTTTTCCTGGGGGATAATTTTCCATGGGAAGGGAATTTAATTTTTTCGGGTGAAATTGTCAGAATCATTCTACGAAATTCTTCTAATGTCTTGCTTTCTCTTTTCCGTCTCAATTTTACGCGTGGAGATATTAACGGTAATTGTAAGGGTTATATTTTCACCAGAATTGAATTGTACAGAGAATAAATCCTCAGGGAGGAGGGATTTTCTTCGTGGAGGAGTAGCCAGATTTCCCGGCATTATTTTAAAAAACGATCAGAAATTAAAATAAAGTAAAAAGCTTTTTCAACGGAAAGTAAGGAGCGACATTAAAACTTAAAACGAAAATCAATATTATGCATATAAGGGGGGTTAATTCTCCAGAACACCTCGCTCTTTACGCTAAAGTTCGAATTATGTCACAATCTTTTAAGAACGACTCCTGAAACACCATGAAACAATAAGAAGGTTTCTTTTAAAGTACTAAAAACCTTAAGCGTAAAGAGCGAGGTGTCGTGGAGGAGTAACCTCCCCATATGCGTAATAATTTCCGTTTGTTTTAAGTTTTAATAATGCTCCTTACTTTCAGTTGAAACAAGAGCTAAGAGCTCATATGGCACTTGTGACGAGGTCGGAAGAGCCAAGAGCTCATATGGTATGAGCTCTAGCAAAATTCTAAGAATCAATAGATTGCTTTAAAAGGAAAATCAGAGGGTTAATGCCGGTCGGGATTTAAAGTAAGAGCTATGAGTCACGAGGTCCTTCTAAATATCAAAATTCATTAAGATCCGATCACCCACTCGTAAGTTAAAAATACCTCATTTTTTCTAATTTTTCCTCTCCCTTCAGCCCCCCCCCCAGATGGTCAAATCGTGGTAAACGACTTTATCAAGTCAATTTGTGCAGCTCCCTGAAACGCCTACCAATTTTCATCGTCCTAGGACGTCCAGAAGCACCAAACTCGCCCGAGCACTGAACCCCACCACCTAACTCCCCCAAAGAGAGCGGATCCAGTCTGGTTACGTCAATCACGTATCTACGACATTTATAAGCGTTTTCCAAGATTCGCGGTTTTGTTTCCCCTTCCAACTCCCCCCAACGTCAAAAGATCTGGTCAGGATTTGAAATAAGAGCTTTGAGACACGAGTTCCTTCTAAATATTAAATTCTATTAAGATCCGGTCACCCGTTCTCAAGTTAAATATACCTCAATTTTCTGATTTTTCCAAATTAACAACCCCCAGCTCCCTCAAAGAAAATGGATCCGAACCAATTATGTCAATCTCGTATCTATACCTTGTGCTTATTCTTCCCATCAAGTTTCATTCCAATCTCTCCGCTCTAAGCGTTTCCTAAGATTTTAGGTTCCCCCCAACTCTCCCCAAAGTCACCAGCTCCGGTCGGGATTTAAGATAAGAGCTCTGAGACACGATATCCTTCCAAAAATCAAATTTCATTAAGATCCTATCATTCCTTCGTAATTTAAAAATACCTCATTTTTTCTAATTTTTCAGAACTAACCCCCCCCCCCCAGCTCCCCCAAAGAGAGCGGATCCGTTCCGGTTATGTCAATTACGTAACTAGGACTTGTGCTTATTTTTCCCACCAAGTTTCATCCCAATCCATCAACTGTAAGCGTTTTCCAAGATTTTAGGTCCCCCTCTAGTTCCCCCCAATGTCACCGGATCCACTCGGGATTTAAAATAAGAGCTCTGAGACACGATATTCTTCCAAACTTCAAATTTCATTAAGGTCCTATCACTCTTTCGTAAGTTAAAAATACTTCATTTTTTACAATTTTCAGAACTACCCCTCCCCCCAACTCCCCCAAACAGAGCAGATCCGTTCCTGTTATGTCAATCACGTATCTAGGACCTCTGCCTATTTTTCGCACCAAGTTTCATCCCGACCCTCCATTCTAAGCTTTTTCCAAGATTTCAGATTTTTCCCTCCCAGCTCCCCCAATTTTACCGGATCTGGTCGGGATTTAAAACAATTGCTGTGAGACACGATATCCTTCCAAACATCAAATTTCATTAAGATCCCACCACCCGTTCGTTAGTCAAAATACTTCATTTTTTATATTTTTTCGAATTAACCGACCCCCCACTCCCCCTAGTTGGGCAAATCCGAGAAAAGACTATTTCTAATTTAATCTGCTCCGGTCCCTGATACGCCTGCCAAATTTCATCGTCCTAGCTTACCTGGAAGTGCCTAAAGTAGCAAAACCGGGACCGACAGACAGACCGACAGAATCTGCGATCGCTATATGTCACTTGGTTAATACCAAGTGCCATAAAAACTTGTTTTTTAAATTTGATTACAGGAAGAAGCCGCCTATGTTCAACTCGACTAAGTATACTTTTCCTCCACTCAATCTCTGCAACGGAACACTCTTACTCCCTCTGATGAAGGTCCAATTTCATTAAATCTCTTCTTATGACCTCTTTCTTACAGCACAATTCAAGAATGTCCTGTCTTTACTATGGCTCCAGATAAGAAAATCGATTTTAAGAGGAAGGGTGAAAGTTACCCTCAATATTTTATTCCCCTCCTGATTTCTTAAAATTTGCTTCAATATTTTTTTTTAATTGAAGTAACATTTCCATTTGTAAAATATAAAACAAATAATTGTCCTTCTCCAACATTTTTCTGAACTGGTGACCCAGGACGAAGTTAGAGGTTGTAAAATCTTGTAGCATAAATCTAGGATAATTAATGATACTAAATAGTAAACAATAACATTACTATTACTAACTGCTCATTACAGCACCGAGCACAGCTCCGTTCAAAGACTTGCTCTTTACTCCCAAGCATTTTCGAATTTCTTTTTAAATTTCATCTTATGATTTCTACCTTCCTGATGGGAGGTGTTACTTTTAGTTTGACCTCAGATGGATGCAAAATCAAGCAAGACCGAATTATGAGCATTGATAAAACTAAATACTAAGAAATAACATATTATTGTTGATACTATTACTAATAGATGTTGCACTCTCTTTTTCTCTACCCCAATGGTTTTTTTTTCAAAGGCGCATTCTTCATCCCTCCAGTGAAAATCAGATTTCCTTTATATCCCTTCGCATGACCTCCTCTGACCCAGTACAAGCACGTACTGCTTTTAGTCTGGCTCCAGACAGAGGCACCACTTGGGATGGGGGTCTAATTACCCCCTTGATATTTTTTGCCATCATCCCCCTATATTTTGGGGATATACGTTTTTGGTATTTTCATTTCAAAAATCGAAACAAATTACCCCCTTCCTTAGATTTGTAATACTTTTTTCTATATTTCTAGTTAAAAGGGAAAAGTCCTTGTCTCTCTCCTACATTTTCCTGAAGTGGTACCTCTGGTCCCTGCAAATGTGTAGCGCAAAATGTAGGAAACAGAATTTTGTGATCAGCAAATCATATTAAAGAATGGTAAAGATTGATAAATGAAAATACTGATAGCACAAAATCGAGGAACACCAAATTTTGAAATTAATAAATCATATTAAAAAGTGATGAAATGAACATTGATAAAATTTAAAAATAAATCTATAGGAAGTGGCGGTTATTGAAGACCTATTTTTGAATAGAGAAAACAAGAACAGGGACTTCAATTCACAAAAAATGTAGGGGGACAGAGATTTTATAAATAAAGATATGAGTTATTTTTCAAAATCTGCAGGGGAGGGGGAATTTTTTGATTTTTTTTAATGAGAATACGAAGAAAATAGTCTTAAAAATCTAGGGGCACAAGTCTCCGCTTCTCCTACATTGCTAATACTAGAAAAATATTGATGAACGAATCTTTTTTATTCATACTATGTACGACTCTGTTACAACCACCGAACTGACTAATCACTGGTTTTGTTGACTTATTTAGTCGGGTTGTTTCTTTTCATGCAGATAAATACGATGGAGTGATTGGACAAAATAATACCAAGGTCACTAAAATACCAAAGTCACAAATGCTGATAAAAATAAACAATATTTTTCATATTATATGTGTTTTGTTCCTTGCTTTCAATCTCACACTTTTGCCGCAGAAAATTGAAATGATAAAGAAATTGGTCCAGACCTAACTTATTGACCAAATATTATCAGCTTATAGTATTTCTTTTACTCTTTTCCCGGAGTCACTCCTCAGATAGGGAACAATCAACCGCTAAAACTGCTTTAAACTAATCTATAAGGATTTTCATAGTCTTATACCAGCTGTGATATCAGTAACTTTCAGCATATGATTAAAATTATCTTAAGACTCAAGCATTAAAATTGATATTATTTTAATAACCGCGAAGTCATTGAACAGCATATAAAAAAGTGGTTTGATTTATCAGATGACATCTTGGTCTCAATAGCTATTATGCCAGTGGTAAGTAATATACAATTTTAAATTGGTAAAAACATACTTTAATTACTCGAAATGAAGAATAAATAAACTAAAATATGAACTCCGGATATCCAGTTATTTCTCTCTATGCAACGGAGAATTCAAGTTACGATACAAATTCTAAAGCTAGTCTATGCTGCTAATGGGAGCTGGTGTTCACCCCTCCCCCGGAAATTACCCCCCTCCCCGCGGAAAATGCCCACCAGGAAACAGCCAAGAGGAAAATAACCACCCATAGCTGGTTTAATGTTACTCTTTATTTTCATAATAACAGCGTAGACCAGAAATATTCCCAGAAATCAAGAGGGATTAAATGTCAATTCCACATTTTGGTGTGTTTTCTAAAGTTTTTTGTCCTCCCTCCCGATAAAAAATACGCTTTCCTCCACCAAAGAAAGTCTTGTACCACGTCCTGGGGATTACGTATCTGTTTCTACCTCCACCCTCCCCGCGTCTCACCCTTAGAGCTAATGCTGTATTAATTATGCTGTGATAATGGGAATTGGGATATTTTGGCATTAAAATTCACCCTTTGAGGCATTTCCCTCCCTCCCTAACTACAAAAAAAATAATCAGATAGTCCCATTGCAGAGGTTTAAAGCACATATATGCAAATGTTTTAAATAGTAAAACAATAAGGGAGTTTACCTAGGACGGTGAAATTGTTTTTAGACCTTAAAAATATTTCTGCTAGTTAGAGAGGGAGTGAAATACCTCAAAGGGTGCATTGCAATGCCAAAACATCCCAACTCTCATTGATCCTTCAGATAAATACAGAATAAGTTCCAAGGGAGAGACACGGGGAAGGTTCATGTAGAAATTGATATAAAATCATTAGGGCCTTATTTAGGACTTTTGTTTGGGGGATTATTTTTTAGGGGTGGGGGTGTCTAGAAAATAACTTTAAAAACGAATCAAAAATGCAAAACTCTAATAAATCCCTCTTGATTTCTGGGAAAATTACTGGTCTACGCCGCAATTAGTAACATTTAGCCCCAAAATAAGCAGAATTTATTTTGTATAGGAGTGGGGCTGAGTTGAGAGTTCTGGTCCGTTTTTTAATTTTTAATGCTACTCCTTACTTTCAGTTGAAAATTTTTTGCATATTTATTTTTTCATTGTTTTTTTTTTAAATAATGCTAGAAAATGCTGCGCCCCCTTTATGGAAATCTTCTTCCCCCATGACAAATTCCTCCATGGAAAGTATCCCCCACATAACCCCCTCTTCTTAACCCCCCTCCCAACCCAAAAAATACCCCTGAAAACGTCTTTACACTCCCCAAAAACCATTAAATATGCAAACACTGGTCAAAATTTGTAACTTGCAGCCCTCCCATGGGGACTGTGGGGGAGTAAGTCGTCCCCAAAGACATAGTTATAAGGTTTTTCGACTATGCTGAATAAAATGGATATCTCGGAATTTTGATCCGACGACTTTGGAAAAAAATGAGCGTGGGAAGGGGCCTAGGTGCCCTCCAATTTGTTTTGGTCACTTAAAAAGGGCACTAGAACTTTTCATTTCCGTTCAAATGAGACCTCTCACAAAATTCTAGGACCACTGGGTCGATACGATCACCCCTGGGAAAAAAAACAAAAAAAAAACAAACAAACAAACACGCATCCGTGATTTGTCTTCTGGCAAAAAATACAAAATTCCACATTATTGTAGATAGGAGCTTGGAACTTATACAGTAGGGTTCTCTGATACGCTGAATCTGATGGTGTGATTTTCGTTAAGATTCTATGAATTTTAGGAGGTGTTTCCCCCTATTTTCTAAAATAGGGCAAATTTTCTCAGGCTCGTAACTTGTGATGGGTAGAACTAAACTTGATGAAACGTATATATTTTAAATCAGCATTAAGATGCGATTCTTTTGATGTAACTATTGGTATAAAAATTCTATTTTTTGGAGTTTTGGTTACTATTGAGCCGGGTCGCTCCTTACTACAGTTCGTTACCACGAACTGTTTGATCAGAGGCTTAATGCCGGTCGGGATTTCAAATAAGACCTCCGAGTCATTAGGTCCTTCTAAATATCAAATTCCATTAAAATCTGATCACCCCTTCGTATGTTACAAATACCTCATTTTTTCTAATTTTTCCGAATTATCCCCCCCCCCAACCCCACCAAAGAGAGCGGATCCGGTCCGGTTATGTCAATCACCTATCTTGGACTTGTGCTTATTCTTTCCATCAAGTTTCATCCTGATCTCTCCGCTTTTAAGCGTTTTCCAAGATTTCCGACCGCCCCCCCTTAATGATACTGGATCTAGTCTGGATTTAAAATAAGAGATCTGAGTTTCCGGGTCCTTCTAAATATGAAATTTCATTAAGATACGATCGCTCTTTCGTAAGTTAAAAAATACCTCATTTTTCTGTTTTTTTAGAATCATCCTTCCCCCCAACTCCCCCAGAGAGAGCGGATCCCTTCCGGTTATGTCAGTCCCGTTTCTAGGACTTGTGATTATTTTTCCAACCAAGTTTCATCCCGATCCCTCCACTCTAGGCGTTTTCCAAGATTTTAGATTCCGCCTCCCCCCAATTTCCCCTTCACCGGATCCGGGCGGGATTTAAAATAACAGCTCTGATACATGATATTCTTCCTAACATCAAATTTCATTATGACCCGATCACTCCTTCGTAAGTTAAAAATACCTCATTTTTTCTATTTTTTCAGAATTAAACATCCCCCGAACAACTCCCCCAAAGAGAGCGGATCCGTTCCAGTTATGTCAATCACGTATCTAGAACTTGTGCTTATTTTTCCAACCAAGTTTCACTCCGATCCCTCCATTCTAAGCCTTTTCCAAGATTTTAGGTCCCCTCCTCAATTCCCCCAATGTAACCAGATCCAATCGGGATTTAAAACAAGAATTCTGAGACACAATATCCTTCCAAACATCAAATTTCATTAAGATCCTATCACCAGTTCGTAAATTAAAAACACTTAATTTTTTCTATTTTTCCGAATTAATGGGCCTCTTACTCCCCCACAGATGGTCAAATCGGAAAAATGACTATTTCTAATTTAATCCGGTTCGGTCCCTGATACGCCTGTCGAATTTCATCTTCCTAGCTTACCTGGAAGTGCCTAAAGTAGCAAAACTGGGACAGACAGACAGACCGACAGAATTTGCGATCGCTATATGTCACTTGGTTAATACCAAGTGTCATAAAGACCGTTCAAACACAAGGACCATTTAATTTGAATAAGAAGCTTGTTTTAAAACACTATACAACTTTAGCATAAAGAAGGGAGACGCTGAGAAGCGGGCATCCCTCCTCATATATGGAACAATTTAGTCCGTCTTAATTTTCGCTGTTGCTCCTTACTATCAGTAAAAAAAAAAAAAAAAAAAAAAAAAAAAAAAAAAAAAAAAAAAAAAAAAAAATCACTCTAACGTGAAGCGAGTATAAACTATCATGAATTATTAAATAGGACCTAAAGCCAAAAGAAACAACAATCAGCAAAACTAGAAAACAATATAATTTACAACAAATGAAAGAAAAGCCAAACGAAATAAAAATTCAAAGAAAATCCCTCCTAGTAGAAACCCCTCCCCTTCCAAGGAATTTTCTCCCCGGATTATTCTACCTGTGGAAAATCTCCCCGCCACCCCCCTTCCGCATTGATAACGAATCGTTTTTAAAGTTTAAATTCTGTGAAAATTGTCCCTGGGAAATTATTCTCGTGGAGCATTCTGCTGAAAACAAAATATATTTTAAACATTCTATTTATTTATTTATAAATAAATAATATTATAAATTACAATAATATTAATAATAATATTATAATAATATTATAATAATATAATAATTATAATAATATTATTATAAATAAATTTATCAATAATATTTATTAAATATATTTTAAAACAAAATATATTTTAAACATTCTATTTATTTATTTATAAATAAATAATATTATAAATTATAATAATATTAATAATAATATTATAATAATATTATAATAATATAATAATTATAATAATATTATTATAAATAAATTTATAAATAATATTTATTAAATATATTTTAAAACAAAATATATTATAAATATTTTAAACATTTATAATGTATAACATTAATAAATCTGAAAATAGTACTTGTGTCTTATAGCCACCACACTCAAGTTCTATCGAGAAGAGTTGCTTGGATAATGCTAATAAAATAAAACAAAATATGAAGAAAAGATAGTACTTTATCAACAAAATTCTGAAAGCTACGACAAAGAATTATGGATGGGGTCGCCCAAACCGCATTATATTAAATACGTAACCTAAAGTAACCTAACTTAACCTAACCAAAATACCAACTAAATTTTTGATTAAGATATAGCTACAATGTAGTTTCCCGCCGAACCCAATGTTGTATGGTATAAACACCATGAAAACATGTTACTGACTCATGTTCACGATACAAAAATCGCGATATTACCCCAGCCCATAAGATCTTGACCGTGGTGGCTATTCGATAAAAGTACTCCGAAAATTTGTAAGACATTCAGTAAAGATTTTTATTATATACTTACAATCAGTCTTTCATTGGTTCTTTTTGACAATTTTTGATAATATGGTTGTTGTTGGATATCATAGATGGCACCCATTTTAGTGTCAGGTAATGTCCTTTCCCCTTTCATATAATTCTACATTTTGATTTTCTGCTTCTACATTTTGATTTTCTGCTGGGCTTTAAAATGTTTTGATTTTAAATTCTTTAAATCTGCTGGAATACATCGGCTAATTATATGTGAACATTTGATAAGAATGAGTCACACGGTAAATGTCTTCATTGGATTCTTTGATTTGCTTCCCCGAATGACGTTGATTGAGTGACAAGAGATGACTCATTGCTTCCTGATTGGTCACGTGTTCTTGGTCCACGAAAGAGAGCAACTTAGCAAATGAATTATTTTAGGGGGAAGAGATAAAAACAAAACAGATAATTAACACGAGATATATAGTTGGATATTAAAAGAAGCCTATAAAATATATTTTTGCTTGGTTATCATCAGTCTATATTTTCATGACTTATGGGGAGCGAGGAACCCATTTGGAAAGGAAGCTACTGGTAATTAAGGAAGCTAAATACGAGCTCTTTTGCACTTACGGAAGTGAAACTATAGTATCAAATAGTCAAACTTTAGGGTAAAGAGCGAGATATTGAGGAGAGCCCCCCTCATATACGGAATAAGTTCTGCTTGGTTTAAGTTTTAACGTTGTTTCAGTTAAAAAAAACGTGTTATCTTATTTGATTTCTGATCGTTTTCAAACAAGGCTGAGAAATCGACCCCCCCCTCCAAGGAAAAGTAAGATACATAGAAAAGTCTATACATTTAACAAACAAACAAACCTTTCTTTTGATGATACGTAGAAAAGTCCTTTTTCAAACGTCATATACTCGTTAAAGGGAAACAGCCATTTTGATTCCAGGCTTGCAACATTCAATAACACCAGCTTCGGGTTGCGAGTAACTAACTTTAACCCAAAATCCAATTTGGTTTGGTTCTTCACCCATCGGTGAAGCAGATCCCCTGATAAATTCATTCTATTTCGAAAATCAATTTGAAATACATCTGCTTTAAATAATTTTCTAACTTTTTCTAGATATGGATGATTAATCAAAACAGAGCTATCAAGTAGTAAACCGTTAGCCATTCCAGAAAATTTTTGGTAAAACGGTGTTGAAAGTTCATGTGAAATAAATTTTGTTGTGTTGCTAATTTCAAACTGCGATAAACCATTCAAGTTCAGCACATTTTTAAGCTGGTCTTCCGTCCGAGAGTTGTCTTCTGCGCCGAAATACAGCATTGTCAGCAAAGAAGCAAGACTATATGGTGAGAAGCAGATATTTTCTTTTGACTGTTTAGCGAGTTGACTATATAAATTCACCGAAAATTCAAATTGGGCCTTTGAAAGTCGTTGAACCATCAAGGTAGGAGTTTCGGAGCCGAATGAATTGGACAAAATAAGATTGAAGACGAAGAAACAAAGTTGGAAGCACAGCCACATATTTGGGGTCGTAAATACATCGGTCTAGAATGGAACATATATAAATAAGTAAGGAGCATGTACAGTATGTAAGGAACAATTTGTAAGGCATATGTAACAATATGTAAGGAACATGTATAATTAATCAATGGACAACACTGACAAAGCTAAAGAAGCCTATAAAAGCGATGTATGCCATGAAAAAAAAAGACAATAAAAAAGATTTGCCCATAAGAAAGGGCACAACATATGCGATATATGACTGGTCGGGCGCGTTTGGTTATTAGGGTTTCTCTTTTCGTTTTTGTAAAGAAACAAAAGAAGCAAAAAGGCAGGGATATGCATAAATAGGCGATAAGGAAAAATAAAAACCTCTTTGATGCAGTTCGCACTGGATTTCCAACGCCTTCAATGTTTCTTTCAAGATTAACTTGGAGGTACAAGCAGGGTCAAATTAAGACCCATTAGAGCCCCATCTATTTTGACCTTTGTGTAATCCATCCAGGTCTGTCTAATGCAAGGGGACACGTATGGACCGCCAATTAGTAAATGGCGACCCAACGAGCATAAAAGGGAACTCCAATAGATAGGAAACGAAAAACACAGAGAGAGAGACAGAGAAAGAGAGAGACAGAGAAAGAGAGAGACAGAGAAAGAGAGAAACAGAGAAAGAGAGAGACAGAGAAAGAGAGAGAGAGAGAGAGAGTAAGGAAGGAGAAATGGGGAAGGTGATGAACTTGATTGTTATGACTTTTAAGAGTTGTTTTCACAAAAGAAAGCTAAATTTCTATACTATCAAAATTTAAAGACAAAAGGGAAGCGAAATATAATATAGCTGACCAAAAAAGATCTTCCATACGAATGGGCAACGTTTTACGCCTCTTCCTACCTCTTAGAGCTCATAAACTATTTCGTTGTTCCTCCTAATTGGGTTTAAGCCCAATCTCCCATTCCTACATACACGCCATCCTCTTTTTCTAAATTGGCATTTGGATCAATGCCCTCCTTTATTTCAACCCTGGCCTGCAATTTAAACACAACAACTTAGTGTGCAACTCCTAAGAGTAAAGTCTCTGACCTGGTCAACTTACTTATGTTTGTGGTATGGGTGATTATGCATTATGCCAGTTGACGCAATGGCTTTTCTAATGTTTTTCTGTGTTTACAGAAAGGAAACTTATGTAGTAAATGACGTATTCCTTTGGTTCAAACAATACAGGTGACTTAGTCAAAACATCTGTTAATTTTAAATATTGTCAAAGCATTTCCTTTTTTTTATATATTTTAAACAAACGATGAAGTCATAATGCGTGGCCACTAGATTGGTTTTTCTGATGAAGTCACATTTTACCTTTTTTTATTCCTGATTCATCGTTTGCAGCAAAACAAAAAGTTGCATTTTTTTATTAGATAAAAAATCTCACAAACTTAAAAAATCTAATCCTTTTAAAAGTCTAGAAACACTAATCTAAATTAAAATTTCTAAATAAAAATTAAAATCAAATTAAAAAATAAAAAAAAATAATGGGTACCAAGGCAAGAAACACCGCGGTTTTGTACCTGACACATTACATATTCTTAACGGCATTTATAAAACTCGGTTTCTTTCTCTGTCAACTTTCCCCCTTTTAATATGTCTGTTCGTCTAAAAAGAAAGAAGAACAAGGGTTGGAGATATCCGTCTCCTCTATGTACGGAGACTAAGGCTAAAAATTTAAAAGACATTCTAATATCTAGTGAAACCTCTAAAAGGTAAAAGTTAATTTAAAAAAGGGTACCTCTAGAAGGTACCTCTAATTCTACCTCTAAAAGGTAAGTTCACTCTTGATAAATATTAAATAAAAAAAACTAATTTTTTTAGCTGAAAGTAAGGAGCGACATTAAAACTTAAAACGAACAGAAATTACTCCGTATATGAAATGAGTTGTCCCCTCCGCAATCCCTCGCTCTTTACGCTAAAGCTTTAAATTGTTTTAAAAAGTAGAATTGTGGCAAAGAGTCAAACTTTAGCGTAAAGAGCGTGGGATTGCGGAGGGGACAACTCATTTCATATACGGAGTAATTTCTGTTCGTTTTAAGTTTTAATGTCGCTCCTTACTTTCAGCTAAAAAAATTAGTTTTTTTTATTTAATTTCTGAATGTTTTTGAATTAATACATTAAAACTTTTGGCTCTCCGCACATAATTATTAAAATGAAATTTGTATATTAATGTCTTTTTTTGGCTAAATGGCTTTCTATTAGTTTTGATCAGACGATTTTGAGAAATAAGGGGTGGAGAAGGAGGCTTAGTTGCCCTCCAATTTTTCGGTTACTTAAAAAGGCAACTAGAACTTTTAATTTTTAACGAACGTTTTTATTAGTAAAAAATATACGTAACTTAAGAATAAACTTACGTAACAAACTTTCAAAACCTTATATTTTTATTATGTATACGAGGGGATTTGTACCCTCGTTAATACCTCGCTCTTTACACTAAATCGTAAGTTTTGTCCCAATTCTTTAAGAATGACTCCTGAATCAGAAAGGCCGTAGAATAAATAGTTGAAATTACAAAAAAATAAATTAGCATAAAGAGCAAGGTAATTATCTCCTCCTAAATACCTCGCTCTTTATGCTAAAGTATTTTTAGAACCCCTCATATGCGTAATAATCTCTGTTTGTTTTAAGTTTCAATGCTACTTCTTCCTTTCATTTGAAAAAACGTTTTCATGTTTATTTTTCATTGTTTTCTTATAGTAATGCTAGAGAATCCTGCGCCCTTGTCATTGAATTTTTCTTCCCCCATGACAGATTCCTCCAAGGAAAGATCCTCCAACATAGCCCCCTCTCCTAAACCCCACCCCCAAACAAAATAAAATCCCCCTGAAAACGTTTGTACACTTCCCAATAACCATTACTATATGTAAACAATGGTCAAAGTTTGTAACTTGCAGCCCCTCCCCCAGGGATTGCGGGGGAGTGAATCATCCCCAAAGACATAGTTATTATGGTTTTCGACTATGCTGAACATAATGGCTATCTCAAAATTTTGATCCGTTGACTTTGGGAAAAAAATGAGCGTGGGAGGGGGCCTAGATGCCCTCCAATTTTTTTGGTCACTTAAAAAGGGCACTAGAACTTTTCATTTCCGTTAGAATGAGCCATCTTGCGACATTCTAGGACCACTTGGTCGATACGATGACCCCTGGGAAAAAAAAAAAAAAAAAACAAATAAACACGCACCCGTGATTTGTCGTCTGGCAAAAAATATAAAATTCCACATTTTTGTAGATAGGAGCTTGAAACTTCTACAGTATGGTTCTCTGATACGCTGAATCTGATGGTGTCATTTTCGTTAAGATCCTACGACTTTTAGGGGGTGTTTCCCCCTATTTTCCTAAATAAGGCAAATTTTCTCAGGCTCGTAACTTTCGATGGGTAAGACTAAACTTGATGAAACTTATATATTTAAAATCAGCATTAAAATGCGATTCTTTTGATGTAGCTATTGATATCAAAATTCAATTTTTTAGAGTTTTGGTTACTATTGAGCCGGGTCGCTCCTTACTACAGTTCGTTACCACGAACTGTTTGAAATCCTCTCATAGCTGCTCATAAGCCTGCGTTCACTGAGGATCTACCCAACTTGGATGCTTAGAAGATTGACATTTTAGCCCAGATTCCTAAGTAACCTTTAACTGGATTAAGTAACCAGGTAACCTTTGATTGCCTATATAATATTCTCTATTTGGGTTATTTTATTATATCTACATCCAATATTTTTCCATTATTCATCTCTTTTGAGTTTTTTCTAATTTTATGATCCTCTGCAAAATGTCCTCGGTACATAAATTCATTACAAGGGAAATTAGTGGAAGGAGAGGGAAGATCCTAGAATGAAAATGAAAATAGACTTTTAAGGGTAATCTCTAACAAACAGTTTGATGTTTTGTCAAAAATTAATGTCCCAATATCTTGCAAGAAACCCCTTAATACAAAAAAGGGATGGTGAATAATTTCCAAAAAATTTCCAAAAACTGTTGACCTCTCAGTAAAAAGCCAGAATGACATGAAAAATAGGGAAATTCAGTTGAATAAAAAAGATCTAAGTGAAAAGACGGATATTTTTTTTTTTTTGGTTGTTTCCAAGAAATTGTTTGGGGTAATCCAACTTTTTTTCCAGTCTTGCCAAGTTAAAGCGTGAAAATAAATAAGCAAAATAAATTAGTTAGATTTGAGACGCCTTTCGTCTTAAAATTCAAGGATTGATTTCCGGTGATTCCGAAAGGCAGCAGCACCTCTACTGGAGAGCATTACCTTTAAAGATGTTTTTGTAGCTTTTCCACCCATTTTTTTCTTTTTTTAGATATGCTGCCCGCTTCTGGCAAAAATTACACAACTGCATATGGACGACTTTTTTCTATTAAAAATTGATTTCTTGATTTTTTGAACATATTTGTTTTATTTATTTTAGGATTGGGAATAGGTTTTATTTGCACAATCTCTAGTAGTCATAAAACTAAATGGCGCTTGTGCTTACAAAAAAAAAATTTTTTAATCAAACGACAAAAAATCAGAAGACAAATAGGATAAAATCAACAATTGTTATACTTTGGTTAGTATAACAATTGTTGTACTAGCCAAATTTATACAACATAATACAACATTAATTGTTGCAATTAATTTAATATAACACTAATTTAATACAATTAATTTAACGAAATAATTTAATACAACATTAATCGTTGTATTTTCTTGAGATAAGGGGATTAAGTTTCAACCTGACCATTTAAATGATCAGGTTTCGTTTTGACTTTCACTGGTGCTTCAACGGCTCTCTGAAAGTATTTTGGGTTTATTACAGCATGATGTATCTATGAATCACTCTTTCGAATGTCAATCAAACGTTTGGCAAAACTTTCTTTTATGTATAAAGTAATGGGCCATAACACCTAACCAATCACACGAGCCTGGTATAACGGGTAGTAAAGGTAAGTATATCCCTTGACTGCCTTTTCAATGATTCAACCATAGGTCAGTCAGTTGGATTCTGATCATCACAAGAAGGAAGCACTCTTTTTCACAGCTAGGTTGTCGAGTCGAAAGTTTCGAGATTTTTTCTTTGTTTCGGGGAAAGGACTTCTTTTATGGAAGGGGTTGAGATAACTGCTTCCAATCCAAACGAAATTGTAAATCACCCAAATATCGTGTAATCGTCAGCCACCATAAATTTCGAAAAATTCCTTCTTTTTGCTATTTTTTTAAAAAAAAACTCCTCCTTCTTTAGATTTCGAAAAATACCTTTCTTTGTATCTTGTTTTAGAAAAAGAAAGAAATTATTGCCCCACCCCCTAAGTTCTTTTAGAGGGAATCTCCATGGAAGATTAAGGTCATTCCTTGCCACGTGATGTATACTGCAAAAATCAAACCTCTCTGTGACGTATAAGTCGACATACCCAAAATACCATCAGTGAGCCTTTAAAGTACCAAGGAAAAAAATTGCCCCCTAATCTCATTTTTGGTCAATTATTACCTGAAAACCGTGATATTCTAAGATTTTTCTCCTTTTTTTCGAAGTTACACAATTTAGTCAGTGTTGGCACGTCGAACCAGGAAGACAAATAAACAAAACTAATTAATTAAGTTTAAGAAAGCTTTTTGCCCTTAGAATTAAACATTACCAACGTGTTGATTCCCAAAGGCAACTACGCCTTGGAAGAGAAACTAAATCTTCTTAAGCTGTTTGTTGCCATATGTTTTTGGCCCATTTCTTGCTGATTTTTTCTCGACATTACTTTTCTAAGTTTTGCACTCGCTGCTACCAAAAACTATATAATCGCTGCTACCAAAAACTATATAACTGCATATGGAAGCCTAACAAATAAAATTTCAAATAGGGATAAGTCCTTTCATTAAACAGTGAAAAATAGATACAAAAGTTCTGGATATTTCGACCAAATACGTCAGTGATCATCATCAGCAGATAAACGTCGTCATTGTATAAGGTCTATCTGATGACGACGATCACTGATGTATGTCGTCAAAATATCCAGAACTTTTGTATCTGATGTTCACTATCTAACGAAAGGACTTATCCCAATTTGAAATTTTATTTGTTGATCATAGAAAGGCAGTGCGGTCTCAAAAAAATATATATGGAAGTTTTTTCATCAATTTTCTTAACTTTTTAAGATATTTATGTTTGTATAAGTTTCTACTTAACCAATTCAAGCAGTAAGATTTGATTTACACAGTCCTTGGTACTCTAATTGGAAAACAAATACTATACAAAAATTAAGATTTTGTAAAATATATAATCAAATACTTTTTTATTTGGATATGTATCAGTTTTCAAGAATATTCGCACCTAGTAATGCATTTATTCGAGTTGGCAATAAAAGATTCTTCGAGCGTAAACCACAATCTTACGGTGGGTGCACACTAAAGTGTAAGAACTTGTGCTGTGGGTATCTATTTTTCTATCTATTCTATTGGTTTAAAACTTGAACTTATTAAACAGTCTAACATGTATGTGATGTTGGGGGATGATTTGGTGCAGCGCCCCAAAATTGTTTAAACATTTTAACATGCATAAAACTTATATTATTTTAACATGCATAAAACATAAACACTTTAGCGTAAACAGTGACGCGTTGAGGAGGGGACAACCCCTTTTATATAAGGAATAATTTATGTTCGTTTTAAGTTTTCATGTCACTCATTACTTGCAGTTAAAAATTTGTTTTTTTTATATTTAGTTTCTGAACGTTTTTGAACTAATGCTGTAGACAAAGTTTTAAGGGAAGAACAGTGCGGTTTTAGAAAAGGTAGAGGATGTGTCGACCGAGTTTTCACTCTTAGGTTAATAATTGAGAAGTCCCTTCGTTGTCAAACACCTTTTACCTCAGTTTTATCGATTATGAGCAAGCTTTCGATTCTGTTGATAGAATAGCGTTAACAAAGGTCTTATCCTTGCGTGGTATACCAGAAAAATATATTAAAGTGATTTGTGATATGTACGATAATAATACTGCTGCGGTTAAGGTAGGAAATGACGTTAGCAACTGGTTTTGTAAGGATTAAATCAGGAGTTAAGTAGGGTTGTATTCTATCCCCCTTTATATGGATCATTTTGATGGACTTCGTCTTAAGGAGCACAGGAAAGGCAATTGGAGGCCACGGAATCAAATGGAGAGGAAAAACGCTCCTGGACTTAGATTATGCTGATGATTTAAGCATTTTAGATGAAAGTGTGAGCAAAATGAATGAATTTTTAGAGGTTTTGCGAGTTCAGGGTGCTAGAATAGGCAAAATTAATGTGAAGAAGACTAAGTCACTAAGGCTAGGAATAAGCGAGGATGAGAAGGTGACGTTGGGTAATGAAAAGATTGATAAGGTTGGCAGCTTCACTTAACTTGGTAGTATTATTAGTAAGGACGGTGGGAGCAGTGAAGATGTTAAAAGTAGAATAGCTAAGGCTCAGGGTGTTTTTTCGCAGTTAAAAAAAGTTTGGAAGAATAGAAAGATAAGTCTGCAAACCAAGATTAGAATGTTGGAAGCTACAGTGATGACAGTGGTCAAATCTGACTCTGAAGCATGGGCGCTCCGAAAACCAGATGAAAATTTGCTAGATATTTTCCAGACATTGCCTACGGATTGTTCTGGGTACCCGGATGACAGACCGTATTTCAAACAGTAGGTTGTACGGAAAATGTGGTTCAATTCCGCTTTTAAGGGCTATAAAATAAAAAAAAACTAATTTTTTTAGCTGAAAGTAAGGAGCGACATAAAAACTTAAAACGAACAGAAATTACTCCGTATATGAAATGGGTTGTCCCCTCCGCAATCCCTCGCTCTTTACGCTAAAGTTTGACTCTTTGCCACAATTCTACTTTTTAAAACAATTAAAAGCCTTAGCGTAAAGAGGGAGGGATTGCGGAGGGGACAACCCATTTCATATACGGAGTAATTTCTGTTCGTTTTAAGTTTTAATGTCGCTCCTTACTTTCAGCTAAAAAAATTTGTTTTTTTATTTAATTTCTGAACGTTTTTGAATTAATGCATGTTTGGTTTTGGCTCTCGGCACATAAATTATTAAAATGAAATTTGTATATTAATTCTTTTTTTGGCTAAATGGCTTTCTCTTAGTTTTGATCAGACGATTTTGAGAAATAAGGGGTGGAGAAGGAGGCCTAGTTGCCCTCCAATTTTTCGGTTACTTAAAAAGGCAACTAGAACTTTTAATTTTTAACGAACGTTTTTATTAGTAAAAAATATACGTAACTTAAGAATTAACTTGCGTAACAAACTTGAATAATCTTATATTTTTATTATGTATACGAGGGGGTTTGTACCCCCGTTAATGCGTAATAATCTCTGTTCCTTGTAAGTTTCAATGCTACTCCTTCCTTTCATTTGAAAAAAATGTTTTCATGTTTATTTTTCATTGTTTTCTTATAGTAATGCTAGAAAATCCTGCGCCCTTTTTCTTTGAATTTTTCTTCCCCCATGATAGATTCCTCCAAGGAAAGATCCTAAAACATAGCCCACTCCCCTCAGCCCCACCCCCAAACAAGATAAAATCCCCCTGAAAACGTCTGTACACTTCCCAATAACCATTTCTATATGTAAACACTGGTCAAAGTTTGTAACTTGCAGCCCCTCCCCCAGGGATTGTGGGGGAGTAAGTCATCCCCAAAGACATAGTTATTAAGGTTTTCGACTATGCTTAACAAAATGGCTATCTCACAATTTTGATCCGTTGACTTTGGGAAAAAAATGAGCGTGGGAGGAGGCCTAGATGCCCTCCAATTTTTTTGGTCGCTTAAAAAGGGCACTAGAACTTTCCATTTCCGTTAGAACGAGCCCTCTTGCGACATTCTAGGACCACTTGGTCGATACGATGACCCCTGGGAAAAAGAAAAAGAAAAAAAAACAAAAACAAATAAACACGCACCCGTGATTTGTCTTCTGGCAAAAAATACAAAATTCCACATTTTTGTAGATAGGAGCTTGAAACTTCTACAGAAGGGTTCTCTGATACGCTGAATCTGATGGTGTCATTTCCGCTAAGATTCTACGACTTTTGGGGGGTGTTTCCCCCTATTTTCTTAAATAATGCAAATTTTCTCAGGCTCGTAACTTTTGATGGGTAAGACTAAACCTGATGAAACTTATATATTTAAAATCAGCATTGAAATGCGATTCTTTTGATGTAGCTATTGATATCAAGATTCAATTTTTTAGAGTTTTGGTTACTATTGAGCCAGGTCACTCCTTACTACAATTCGTTACCACGAACTGTTTGATAATGAAAGAAAGGTTGAGATGGCTGGGCCACGTTCTGCGGATGAAGGATGACAGATTGTCGAAGATTGTCCTTTTTGGCCAACCGTCTGGGGCTACACGAAAAGCAGTTCGTCCTTGTATGGGTTGGGAGGATGTCATAAATAAAGATTTAAAGGAAATGGGAACTTCCTGGGAGGGTGTAAAGAGGGAGGCCTTGAATAGATTAGGCTGGAGGAGGACCGTGCGTAACTGCGTTGGCATCAGGCGGCTTGGTTCTGCAGTGAGTTATTATTATTAGAAGTAATAGTTTGAACTAATGCATGTTTTGATTTTGGCTCACCGCACATGAATGAATAAAACAAAATTTGCATGTTAATTTTTTTTGCTAAATGGCTTTCTCATAGTTTTGATCGGACGATTTTGAAAAAAAGGGGGTGGGGGAGGAGGCCTAGTTGCTCTCCAGTTTTTGGCTACTTAAAAAAGCAACTATATTTTTTTTTTTTTTTTTATACGAACGTTTTTGTTAATAATAAACATACGTCTCTTACGAATTAACTTACGTAACGACCATATTTGTGTATTTTATTACGTATATAAGGGGGTTCGTCCCCTCGTCAATACCTCGTTCTTTACACCAAAGCTTGAATTTTGTCCCAAATATTTAAGAATGACCCCTGAATCACAAAGACAGTAGAATAAATAGTTGAAATTTCTAAAAATTTGTTAGCGTAAAGAGCAAAGTGTTGTAGAGGAGACGAACCCCTTATATACGAAATATTTTATGTTCTTTTAAGCTTTAATGCTTCTCATCACTTCCAGTTGAAATTTTGTTTAATCTATTTTCTAATTTTTTTTTAATAATGATAGAAAATCCTGCGCCCCCTTCATGGATATTCTCTTCCCTCAGGAAAAATTCCTCTATGGAAAGATCCTCCAAAGTAACCCCCTCCACCAAACTACCCCCTCCCCAACGTGAAAAAGTCCCCCTGGAAACGTCTGTACATTACTATATGTAAACAATGGTCAAAGTTTGAACTTTCAGCCCCTCCACCGAGGACCGTGGGGTATTAAGTCGTCCTCAAAGACATAGTTATTAAGGAATTTTGACTAAGCTGAACAGAATGTTCATCTCAAAATTTTGATCCAGTTACTTTGGGGGAAAATGTGAGTGGGAGGGGTCCTGAGCGCCCTCCAATTTTTTGGTCACTTAAAAAGGGCACTAGAACTTTTAATTTACGTTAGAATGAGCCCTCTTGCGACACTCTAGGACCACTGGGTCGATACCATCACCCTGGGAAAAAAGCAAAAAAACAAACAAATAAATGATCTGTCTTCTGGGAAAAATTCAAATTCTACTTTTTTGTGGATAGGAGCTTGCAACCTCTACAGTAAGGTTCTCTGATACGCTGAATCTGATGGTGAGATTTTAGTTAAGATCCTATGACTTTTAGGGGGTTTTCCCACTACTTTCTAAAATAAGGTAAATTTTCTCAGGCTCGTAACTTTTGATGGGTAAGACAAAACTTGATGAAACCTTATATATTTAAATCAACATTAAAATGCAATTCTTTTGATGTAACTATTGGTATAGTGGTAAAGTGGAAAAAATCGTAAATGAGGGAAGACCTTTTAGAGTGGAGGTTATAAGCCTCTCACTAGAAAACTCAGAAAAAGTGCGCTGATTTCAATAATTCGTAGTTTGAAAAAGTTAGCTATGTCCGGGAAAGGGTGGAATGTAGGTTAATTTGTTTTATTTCTTTTTTTTCCATCAATGACCAGAATAGTAGGCGGTAATAGAATATTTAAAAAGGGCTCACACTAACAAAAATTGGAAGTCCTAGTAGCCTTTTTACAGTGGGTGCAGTGAAGATATAAAAAGTAGAATAGCCAAGGCCCAGGTTGTTTTTTCACAATTGAAAAAAGTTTGGAAGAATAGGAAGATAAGTCTGGGCATCAAGATTAAAATCGCGGAAGCTAAATTGATGACAGTGGTCAGGTATGGTTCTGAAGCGTGGGCGCTCCACAAAGACGATGATTTGATAGATGTTTTGCAGAGAAATTGGCTGTGGATTCTTTAGGGTAATCGACTCACTGACTGTATCTCAAGTAGTAAGCTTTAAGAAAAATGTAGGTCAATTCCTCTTTCTAGGGCTATAATGAGAGGAAGGTTGAGATGGCTAGGACGCATTCTGCGGATGAAGGGTGTCAGACTGCCCGAGACCATCCATGGCGGACAACCGTCTAGGACTAACCAAAAAAGCAGGTCGCCCCCAAAAGGGGAGAGAGGCTGTCGTAACGAAAGATTTAAGATAAATGGGGATTTTGGGAAAGTGTAAAGAGGGAGGCATTAAATAGATCAGGATGGAGAAGGAGCGTGGGTAGCTGTGTTGGCATCAGGCGGCTTGATGCTGCAGTGAGTTGTTAGTAGCAGCATTAGCAGTAGAAGTAGCTGGAGTAATAGTAGTAGTACCCTTGTCAAATAAAGAGTGAAATCCTGCAAAGTGATATTTATTGCCAGTTCACACGTAAACAACACATTGGGCCAAGAACGCCAAAGAGCTATCAAATGAAAATTATTAAATAGCCAATCGGCTTAAAACTGTCAGAGAGCTATTTATTTGGTGTGTTAGTTTTAGGTTCCATCGCACCAAATGGTGGGGATCTTCCCTAATCTTCCCTAAAAATATAAACAGTACATACCAAATAAACAACTGTTATAAGCAACTATTTTTAATCTTCATTTGACACAGTTTATCCATTTGAATCTCATCTAATTTATGTATAGTAATGGTACAATTGCTGGTAGCAACTAGGTGGGAGGTTGTTGAATTTTTTTGTACTTACAGGGATTGGGTGCAAAGCCTAAAGAAGTTCATTTGTAGGGCCAAATTTCCTAACTTATAGAGGGAGATCAAGTAAATATAGAGTAGGAGCTGAAGGAGTGGTACAGTTGCTGGCAGCAACTAGATGGCAGGTTGTTGAATTTTTTTTTGTGCTTACGGGTGTTGGGTGTAAAGCCTAAATAAGTTCATTTGTAGGCCCAAATTTCCTAATTTACAGAGGGAGATTCAAGTAAATACAGAGTAGGAGCTGAAGGAGTGGTACAGTAGCTGGCAGTAGCTAGATGGCAGGTTGTTGATTTTTTTTTGTGCTTACGGGGGCTGGGGGTGAAGCCTAGAGAAGTTCATTTTGAGGCCCAAATTTCCTAACTTAGAGAGGGAGATTTTCAAGTAAATTTAGAGTAGGGGGTGAAGAAATGGAAAATTTTAACCCATAGCCACCCTTCTTTCTGAGGAATATATTTGAAATAAGCCTAGAATATGAGTGTTTGGGGATGATGACACCTGCTATTGCAAAAAAATTTGGATGTAAAACAAAAGCTTAGATTCATATACAAACGAGAACAGAAAGGGGAGGAGTAAAGGGCATTCGCCAATATAAAGTATTCACAGAATCCCCTTAACGACGTGTAAATAATGACATATTGTTTAATTTTTGGTATTTCAGGCCCTTGCACAGAAATATTTTGAAGAATTTACTTTTCGCAGATGTACTCTTCTCGAAAATTGTCAAATAAAGATTAAGCTTGAACATATACAGTTAGGTTGAAAAGTTTGCAACCTTTGGATGAGACGGGTAATAGTAACTAACTATAATTTAAGGGTAAAGCTTATTAATAGAAATAATCCGAGAAGGAAGTGGAAAGAGTGATCTTATCGAGCTAGTGATCCGAAAGTGATTCTGAGACGGCAAATCAGCTTCAGACTCTGAAACACTATTCTAACAAACTTTAGTTTTCAGAGGCCATAGTTTTCATAGGGCCTTTAGAGACCTTTAGTTTTCACAGGCCATATTGGCCCGCGTAGTCCTGTTCGTTCCTAACCACAAACTGTCGACAAAAATTATTTGACATTATTGACTGTTTATCGAGGCAAAGCTATCCATCGTAGAGCATTTATGAGTATGTACCTGCGATTGGGGTAGAGACTAATCGGATATTTTTATGTACTGGGTGAGAGATAAAAGCCTAAAAGAGTGTACTTTATTAAGGTCAATGTAACTGTCGATGAGAGGTGCTTTAATTGAATATGAATTTGACTTCGATTAATTTAGTGGAAAATACATTTTATTTTTTCTTGGCATCCGTTAATTTAGTGAAAATATCTTTTGTTTCTGTTTTTTTTTTCAGCAATTGAAATAGTCTTTACATGAAGCTAATAAATTTGGATATGTTATTGTCATATTTTAGTGTTAATAATTTTACTCGTGCAAAGAAATACGGTCTGTCAATAATAGTGAAAAAAAGGTGGAAAATTGTTTGAGAAGGGTGGCTTCCCTCTAAAATTATGGTTTCGCCCTTTTAAATTACGGCAACCAATATACCATTTTAAGAAAAAACATCAAATGGATCAACCAATAGAAAACTGCGATTTCCTCTGCTCCGTTGAAAAACAGTTTTCTTTCATTCTTATTGGTTGAATAGATTTCCTAGTGTTTCGTAAAGTGATATATGAAACAGGGCAAGAGGAGTAAAAACGCCGTAGAAAAAATAGGTTATGGGTAAAACCCCCTCGGTAACTGTGACATGTAAACTAATTTTGTGAAAGGATGTGAAGTTAAGTACGCCTAGAAATACAGCCAGAAATTTAATGGTTTATAAGAAATACTACGATTCTGAACAGAGCGTTATTTCTCAGAAATATCGGAGCCATTTAAACTGTCAGCTCAGCACAATGTCAAAGTTTACGTAACTTGATCCATTGACAAACTATAGAGAAAGAAGAACAAACAAAAAACTAGGATAGTCACCTGGACAAACATTAAAAGGAAAAAATCCCCGCTTTCATCTATACACATCCCGCATGTATTTTGATTTGATATTTTTTCTAACTAATCTCTGTCCTATTCAATAAATTTACAATCTTTCATCAAGAAACAACACAAGTCACGAAACAACATAAGTTTACAACATAGAAATGAAATTATGAGAAAAGTCAAATTGTCAAACGTTCATAGCCTAATTCTTGAGATACTTGTCAACCCAAAAAGGTCTTCAATAGTTTTTTTTATAGCCTGTTTTTTGATTGGCAGGCTATATGTTTTGTTTACTTTTCCTCACAAAAAAAAACTCTATAATGCTAACTCAATACTAAGCAAAAGTCTGAATGGTGATTTATGGGCATTTCTGAGACATACCCCAACTTTGCTATTTGTAAATAGTTCGAAAGCAAAATTTTTAATTTCATAACTGATGTTTTTTAAAGTTTGGTTTGAGATTGAAATTGCAAAACCACATTACAAAAGTATTCAAAAGATTTAGCTAAATGTATTTGAAAGGAGTTTAAATATCAAAAAAGGAAAGATATACAGCTTAAGATACATTACTGTAATTTCACTTAAATTTAGGAGAGGGCAACAAATGCATCGTTCAAAATTTAGAGGGGGTAAATTTTGTTGTTGTTTACAACTGAAATACCACTCCACCAAAAAAAAGAAATCAAAAGAAGCACAGAAAAATGTACTCTTCAAAACACAAGGAAACTCCTGGGGATTCCAATGCCCCTCTGAGGACACCACTGCTCTGTAACAGAACATTCACTGAAATTCATAAACATAAAATATTCTTTTTCTATATACAGTAGGGCTCCCACTTTACTATTCGACACAACCGCACGCCCTCTCGAGCCTACTCTCCTTTCAAATTACCTGTTAAAATTAGCTATTCAAATAACCGAAGTTTTACACAGTTAAAAATTCCGGATTGCCCCTGTAAGTGAACCGTTAAACACATAAGAATATATGAATGGCTTCGGCATAGAAATATAGAGGACTCTCCCCCTGTGACAATGCTGGAGATTCACCAGAAAACTTTTGAAGAAAGACATTAAATTTAAGAAATACCATAATTCAAAAATTGTTTTTAAGAGCATCAAAACCCCTCTTCAAATTTTAAACTAATGATCGTTTTTTTTTTCGATTTGGTATGCTGTATAGCAATTAACCAGAAAACAAAGCACTTATGTCGAGCTCAAAAATCCTTAAGTTAAGGTGAAACAAGAAACATTATCGTACTTCGGAGGTTCTGGGCCAGATTCCTCCTCAAAAAATCCAATATGTTATATACCCAATATTTTTCGCGTAATTTATTCTTTAGCTGAATTTATCAAGTAATATTTCAAAGATAAAACACTCACAGTTTAGACAGTTCTGAAAAACCTTTCACAAGGAAAAATTGTAAAAGAGAGATTAATAAATACATTTTTTTAAAATAATGCTTTCTTTTTTTTTACTCCACTAAAATGTGAGGTAACAGTATTGTTTTCACCCGCATCTGAAATAAACACTATAATAAATAAATAGTAGTATTTGATTTTCTGATTAGTTCTTTCTCCAAATATAACGGTCACTACCATGGAAAATGCCCCCCCCCCATTAATGGGGCCAAATACAACCCTAAGCTATATACAAATACTACAGGACGACGCAGAAATAATGGAATTCTTATTTCATAATGTACAGACAGTTTATATGACTGATACTTTTCTATTTACTTCGATTTTCATTCCTGTTTTTTAACCATTTGCAGATAATGTATTGATCGCACTTTTATTATTATTTGACAATTACGTGATGATATGGATCGGGTTAAGAATAAATGCCCGTTAAACAACAGACGTGGTGATTCAAGCAATTAAAAACAATGGGTAAATATATTATTAGGGCTATATTTGGCCCCATTACGAAAGGGGAAATGAGGGGCATATGCAACGGAGTGACCATTATATTTGGAAAGAGTGTTGACTGGAGAACCGAATTAGATAACTTCGAAGATAACTTCGAATATGTGTTCGAAATATTCAGTTAAATAATTTTATATCTATTCACTGTCAATAAAAAGGTTTCATCCCTATTTTGAACTGTTTTACTTTCGGAGAACCGAATGTTCGGCTCTATTGTTATATAGCGTTCCCTTTAGAAGAAGGCCTAAACACGAATGTTAACAAGTAACTTATCTATTATTATTATACGGTAAAATTCTAGTTAATTGACTTCTTGCTATCTTGGAAAGGGTTTAGGTTAGGAAAATAAAACTTTCAGGGATGGGTCTACAGGCTAGAGTTTGTCCTGGGTAATTAACGACGATTCTTGACTACTATGGTCCCTGCAGTGCATTCCTGCAGCGTGATTCGATCTCTGGGTCCCGTATTACCAAGCTAAGGTGAAATCCACTGCGCCACCACAGGACAGACTTATATACTCTTCTCACTAGGCTACCTCTTCAAAAAAGAAGGGGGACTTACCTATTTAAAAAAGAATATCACAGTTGGTTGTACAGTCTTAACTCCATCGTCTACACACTCATTAGACAAACTGTGATGGGCATTGTTTCTGGTTTCCTCTCTACTGAAACACTGCTGCCCGGAAAAAGGCGGTTCAAAACTCTTGAGAAGTATCAAAATTATGTTTACTGTTCCATATCACATTAGTGCCAAAAGTTGTTAGTCCTCGCTAAATTTCATAATAAACTAATACACGCTTTTTCCTTTCCTGTTGCTATGCTATATCAACGCCTACCCTCAAAAACTCATTGTCATCATCATCAAATTAATGAACAAATTTGCAGGCATGGAGACTGGGGGAATTCCCTTTTTATTTGTACGAAAAGAATTCTAAAGAAAATTGGGATACCTATGTCCAACAATGTTTTTTTTTGTGTTTTCAAATACCATACCTGGTCAATCCTACGCACAATTTTTCGTGTGTGTGTTATCATATACTCTTTTCTGATCATCTCAAGAATTATACCTTTAGGTTCTTGGGCCAAGGAAACTAATACACAATAGGAAATAGAAAAAGAAATGGAAAGGATTATTTTGTGTGTGTGTGTGTGTTTTCAAATACAGTAACTTTCTTCTGATTGGTTTGAGATTTTCAAGGATTGTTGTTTAGGCCAATGGGACCAGCCAACAATGTCTTTTATGGTGCTATCAAATACTCTACCGAAAAAACAACAAAAACGTTCTGATAGTCGCTTTTTCTTACCTTAAGAATAGGTTTTATTGGGTTTATACCACCTTGAAATATCAAATTTAAGATTAAAAGTCAGAATTATTTAAGAAAAATTGTGCTGATATAAAAACAAAACAGCACACTAATTTGCGCCACGAAATAGGTCAACACGGTAAATTTGTGGAACAGGAGTGCATATTACTTGGGTGGGGGCTCATTCATAATAAGTCTCAAATTTTCAGTGCTCTTTTTAAGGACCAAAAGTGATTGGGAGGCAGCCAGCCCCCCTTCCCTACGTCAAAAGTTCTAATAAGTATGTCTGCAAGGTCGATATTACCTCCGAAGGCCAGGGGTGTTATTTTCTAAGGGACAGGGGAGAAACCACCCCTCAGACCCCAGTTTTTTCTCCGATTGAAATTTAGTCGGAGAGACCTACATATTTTATAAATCTTCAGAATTTTTTTCAAAACTATGATGGATATTATGATGGGCATATTTTAAGCATCCACAAAAATAGATCAGTTTTCTTTAGTATACCCCTACTTTTATGATACTATGTGGTTCATCTTTCATTTTTCACTTCGTCATTTTCACTTGACTTGGGAACGAATTTGCCCCCTCCCGCCAGGAGCTTGACCAAATTACGCCAATGTCGCAGCCACAGAGGGAAATGTCCCTTAATGAAGTTAATTATCCATCGTTCACTGATAGATTTTATTATAAAAGAGTTCGACTTGTTCAATTAGCAGGAAACTCTTAGGGATCATTCGTTAGGCCAAAGTTTCTAGAGTTTTCCCAGGGTGTACTCAGTACACGGCACACATAGCAATGAAATCAATTGACGCTCTGTGGACCCGAAGTGTAAAATTATCCGTAGTAACTCATGAATTGCCAAGGGAATTGGGTCAAAACTTTCAGGGCTTGCTGCGGACGGTTTAGTAGACCCCAAAAATCCACTTGGGAAGGGGGGGGGATATAAAGGTAGATCAAATTCATTCTCACAAACATAATCTGTATAATATTTTTTCAATATTAATTTATTTTCAACCCGTCAAAGAGTACAAAAAGTACATATAGACGGAGTACAAAATAGAGAAAAAGACAGAAAAGGAAATAACTAAAAAAAAGAAATAAAAAAAACCACTTAACAACGGTCATGTAAATACAAACCGAAACATCATTGTGAAAGAAGATGGTGCCCTGGATGAAAACTGATTTCAAAGTAAGTTTCATCGGAGCTATTTTGTATTTGCAGATTAATGCTGAATTTCGGGTCCAAAGGGGTGAGACAGGGCATTCCCTCGATTGAACAATTTGAGATTTTGAATAGTCCCACCTTTTCTAATTGTTCTCTCGGTTAGATCTATGGTCAAAAGTGGGGCTAGGACAGGATGGATGACCCCCTAACTCCATTGCCATCGCAAATGCTCGACCTTCAGTAGATTTATCTATTTTCTCTCTTCATTTAGCATGTTTTTCCTCTGTAGAATTTCCAATTTACGGCGGGGCTTGTGACACCTCTTGGTAGCGTTTCAAATACAGCTGATAGTGCAGAGAGAAGTGATGCCAGGGACCAGCCTGTACCTTTGAAACTGTGAATGGCAGTAAACAGCAAGTAAAGAACAATCATTAGCGGCATGAACCGAAACTCCGAAAAATACCGATGACGCATATATCAAAAGAATCATTTTTATACAGAGTCTAAATGTGTAAGATTTATTAAGTCCAAACTTGCTCACATGAAAATATTGGCATACAAGTATTTGTATAATCAGAGACAGCATACTAGCGCTGCTTCAGTAAAGAACCATAAGCCTTCAGCGTATTATTTAATGCTCCTCGCTTGGTATGGAAGGCATGGTCACAACAACTTCGGAGGGTCCTCATTCGATTAAAAGTTGAGTCGTCTTTTTAAGAGCCGAAAGTTACTGAAGGGTAGCCAGACCCATCCCGTGCCCTTTACTGCTACTGTCCCTCCTGTAAACCCCAAAAGACATCCAAAACATTGGGAAAGTAAATTTGCTAAAATCATTGAAAAGTTTAATAAATATGCCCTCTAAAATGACATGAATCACATAGCCCCTGGGGCAAAGGCCGTAAATGATGCAAATTACCCGTAGTTCAAACTAATTGTTGGAAGTAGGTGGAGGAGCGAAAAATTGCTACAAGTCTTCTAACTCAGCAGCGTCAGATTCGATAGAGATGAGTGCTCCCTGTAATTTTAGTAAAGGTATTAGTTTCTGAGAGACCTTGCTAATCAACTCTTTTTTATGGATTTATTATTAACGATGAAGCCAGAATGATGGCCCAGAGTATAGCGCATTTTCATCTCCCATGGTACAAGAAAATACGAAGATTTACCACCACAAAGTTAAAGCCTCTATCTATTGGCTTAACATTCGTCAACCGGTAGACATGGAAATGTAAACAAGTTAGTTTGAAAATTTAAATTTTGAAATGTACTTTTCACCACCCTTCCAAAAATCTATGGCTACTCAACACAAAAAATTGAGTAGTCCTCTTCGTAAGGGAATAAACATGCCTTCTATATTCCTTAAGTCCTTCTGATAGATAAGAAGGCCCAGAAGCTGACGAAGAGCGACATGTTCCCTCAATCTCTTTGAGGAGTAATCTTGAGGGAAAGAACATAAAAGTAGTGAAATGAACGGATTGAAAACAAGCGAAATCACAAATTTAAACAGAAACCTTATTTTAAATTCAGATACCTAATTAACTTGGCTTCTGGAAAGAAAGTCAAACTAGGATTGTTCTTTTTTTTATCCTTAGAAGACCCCATTTACAGAAAAAGCAAAAAAATTCGCATGAAAATTACCCCAGCCCTTCAGAAAGACAATTCCTCTGCCACTTAAGAAAAATGGTTTTCTGGACGGCCCCATAAAGAAAACCCTCTAGAAAAATAACTGAGGGAGTTCATGCTAGTTAGTAAAGTAATTTATATAACCCCAAGTTACAAATTTAATTTGAAAGTTTTGCATTGACGTAGGATCTCTAACTTAATTTTATTTTAACTTAACTTTTGCTTTCCTTTGAGGTGCTAAGAATTTGTAATTTTTTTTCAAATTTGTTTATTCAATAATTAAAGGTTGAGTCATTGATAGTGAGCCCTATAGTTTGCAATACATTAAGCTTAATCAGTTGAACAACAATTTTACACAAAATTTAAGCCGCCCATCGCCTTTCAGCGTGGCTCGTAAATTGCACATTGATTTCTGTGCACCTGATATAGGGGGAACTTTGCCAAAAAGCCTAAGGAGATGGGTACTAGGTCTCTTTATATACACCAAAGCCATGGAGATAGAACTAAAGCAAAGATTTAAAACTGCCAGATATAAGGAATTGCCATAAAAATAGCAGGCAGGGTTTCAAGCACAAATCCTTATATATGTGCGACCATGACAGAGCGAGGAAGCCTTTTAGGGATAACTGGGTAGCTAGAGGGAGTTTTGTGGGATTGGCATCTATAGAACTTAAATTTACACTTCTTCTGAAATACAATTCTTGGGGGCTTTAACAAAGGGCTTAAAAAGGTGGATACTAGGCATCTTTGTGTACGGCAAAATCATGGAGGTAGAGATAAAAAAAAAGCCAGATGGTCAGAAAGATAGGAAGCAGGATTTGAGACACAAATTGGGGTATATTTATGATCATGGACTCAGCTTGGAAACTCATTCTAGGGGGCAATTGGTCGGGGAAGGAATTCCCATCTTTCTATGAAACTGAACTTGGCGCTTGCTATAGGTCATATTTCTAGGGGATAATGTTTGTTTTGGGCGAAACAAACATTTTCCTCTGAGTGGCTCAAAACTTGAATTCTTCAGTCCTTGGGCAAAGAGGGCCCAAATGCAAAAGAAGACAGCGAAAGTGTAGTTTTCTGAAAACAGGGGTCGTTTGGGATTTGAAAGTGTCGTGAAATGGGAAATATACATTTTATTCTGAACCGATTAAAACTTAAGCTTCTAGTCTGTGGGTCAAGGAAACACCAATGTACACAAATGGGCCCTACGATCAAAACAACTTTTTTAGTCAAAAGTACAGAATTGTCTGAGAAAAAATCTGCATTGCTTTTGAGAAGAGTTCCAAAAATAAAGTTTTTGGCATATTAGGGTAACATGGCAAGGGACTTATAGATTGAAGTTTCAAGCTCAAGGAAAAAAAGTTAATCGGCTCTTACCTGGGTTCCTTTTTCAGGCAATACTGCTCTTATGACAATTTTTGCCCCCTGTGACCCCCTTGACCCATGAAATTCAGATAGAAGTCGGAAGCTAATCACAAAAACATGTTTTAGCGCCGGTTTTTCTGTTTTTCCCCGATATATTTTTTTTGCATGAGGCTTTCCTTGGCCGAGATGCTTATAGGTGTAAGTTTCAAGCCATTTGGATAAACAGTGTCTGTCCCTATTCGGTAGAATATTTTTTTCTTGTTTTTTTTAAGGTTACTAGTTTTGAACCGATGAGAAATTAAAATTTTGTCCATACTTGTACCCTATTAGTAGTGAGACCATAAGGCTTTCAAAGGGACACATAGCCACTACTCCTTTTTTCTTTAATGACTTAAGATCACGAAGAAGTTTAAAAGCGATTCCCTCAAGACGCAAGTGTTTTTAATTTTCTTTGGGAGGCAGGTGCTTGTTACGTAATAGGGAATGTTCTCTCAAAGATGCAGGTGTTTGTTATATAATAGAGATTGTTTAAAAAACCTGTGAGGGCAAGAAAAAACCTTCAGGGGCCCCCCACCAAATCATGATTTCTTTGGTTGTCACGTAATAGGAGTTGTTAGAGTTCAGGGCCCGTTTGAATCAAGATGCAAACGTACGCGTTACGTAATAGTTTGTTTGATTCTTTAAAAGCCCACAAGGACCAGGACAATCTTTCAGGGACTTCCTAAGTAAGGAAATAGTCCAAGTTGATCGTATCCCAATATGTTTCTGCTTCACACACACAAAGCCATTCGTTGTCTGCAAAAGAAATATTTCTCCACTACTTCCAGGAAGAAGGGAGGGGTGCATCGTTATAAAGTCTAGAAATCTATTGATTCTCTAGGAACAAAGGATTCCTGTTATTCTTCTAGCAGGACCTGGTAACTCCAATTGTTTTTGGGGGGGGTATAAACTGGGCATCAAACGAGCATTTTCATCAGTCTTATGTTAGATATTGAACGTAAAAGTCGGTTTTCTAAATTGGATATGTCCCAAAGATACCAACGGTAAGGCTCTATGCATATTAAGGATACCCCTTCCAAGAAACCAAAAAAAGGGCGAGATCGTATTCAAATTCGAGATACTACAATTCACTATACTGAATTACCGAGTAGAACCCCACTCCCTCCCCCACAAGAAACGCCATCGCTGATAAATGTATCTAATTTTTATCACGTCAAAATATATATTCTATTTTTCTGTATCTGTTATTTCAACGTGCCTTTTGCTAACTTGAAAGACGGATTAAACACAAATTAAATAATATCCATCAGCTACCGGAATCAAGCGTTTAATTATAGCGCGTTATCAAAACCGAGCTTCTATTAGCTATTTAAGGATGAGGGTTACTTTGATATTTCCAGTTGTAATTGTGCTAAAACTGTCTTTTTTTAATTCCATTCATATACTTTCTGTCTGCAAAATTAACGACTTCAGTAAGTTAAATCTTTGAACAAAATAGTTATGTAAAGTGTGTAATATTTACACTAAATCTTTGATTATTGAGGGGGGCGGAGCTAGCTATGATTAATGTTTTCCAATAAAGCTTCGATTAGTTCTATTTTAAGCTGCCAACATCTATTCGGGGAAGGGTTGCATGGATCAACCGTAAGTTGTTTGTCCTTAGTTTATTTTGGAAAAGGGGTTAATATTGAAGGGGAAGAAAGCGCATGATTTTCGCTAAAATAGGATAGGCTTGTTTTTTAATTAAAATTCAAAAACAATTAAACATACAATTTAAAAAATTAGCAATTTTTAATTCAATTTTTTTCCGTCAAATATACCATTTTGGCTTACCCCCCCCCCTTACTAAGGATGAGGCTGAGACGCCTTTAATCCCATTTAAAGTTTAAGTTCCTCTTAGAGCAAAGGGGTTACGCATCATTTGCTAAAATTTGCCCTCATAGACCCATATCATTACGATATTTTTCCTACGTGTGGGCTATGTAGGGGGCAATCGGGTTATTTCTGAAAGCTAAATTCCCCGTATATTAAATGCTCAAAAATTTCTATGTATTTTAACCATATGTATTATTTTTTATGAAAAATAATTTCCAGCTTTCTTAAATGACCAAATAAGATTATTTTTTACTTCATAAAAAACTTAAATTTTATTTCTATTGAAGAAAAATTCTAGCCAATGCCCCCTCCCCCAAAAAGGCAAAGGCATCCAATGCAAGAACCACCGCTCTAGAATGTGAAGAAATGGCCCCTCCAACCCTCATGTAAAGCAGGGAGAATGCGTCCACACGACAAGGTCATGATGCAGGGCCTTCTGCCCTCAGCATACAAAATGGAGCTGCCAATCATTGTGTAAGTGCAAAAATTTGACATTTATCAGCGGTATATACGTTGATGGTTTTACAGCATGGGGAAATAGCTATAACGTTAGGGCCCATGTTCGATGCCTCTAAAAGGGGGGAGGAGGATATTGTCCCATCCTAAAAAATTGGTTCCCTCTCAGCATAATCCCAGTGGGAAATATCAGGGTCCTCATAATAGTTATAACAGATTTTGAGGAGCCGAATTAAAATTTGAGTAGTTCTATTTTAAGCTACCAATATCTATTGGGAAAAGGGTGGCATAAATCACACATTAGTTGTTAGTCGTTGGTTAATTTTGAAAATGGATTAATATTGAAGGAAAAAAAGCGTATTATTTTCGCTAAAATTAGGATATGGTGATTGAATTGATTGCATTTTTAGCAAGGATTCCAGGTGGAAAATTGCACAAGAAACATTTTGAGAATAATAATGAATTATTGAGTAAGGCCACATATCCCTACATAGGGGTAATGTAGTCATTTCGAAACCATATGTCTCAATTATGCATGGCTTATCTAAGTTGAATTTAAAAAGAGGTTCTATGATAAAAATAGATATTTATCCTTGTTTCAGAATATTTTGCTCATTGAGTTGAAACGCTGTTTTATAAAACTTTAATAGCTCAAGAAAAAATACGTATGAAGAATAAATTTCATTTACTATATTATAGCAAAAATAAAAACGCAAAAAAATATTTAAGGTCTGTGATATTTATTAATTCAAAATTTTCCGTCGAATATCCTATTTTTAGCGTACCCCCTTACTAAGGTTGAGGCAGAGACACCTTTAATCCCTATTGAAGTTTAAGTTCTACTTTGTGCAAAGGGGTTAAAAATCTTTTGCTAAAATTTGCTCCTACCGTCCCTTATCATTAAGACATTTTTTCTATGTGTGGGCCATGTACGGGGCAATGGGTTTATTTCTAAAAGCTGAATTCCAAGCATCTTAAATACTCACACAATTCTGTGTATTTTAACCATATACTTCATTTCTTATGAAAAATACTTTACAATTTTCATAAATGATCAAATAAGATGTATTTTTACTTAATAAAAAATTCAAACTTTATTTCTATTCAAAGAAAATTTTGACCAATGCGGACCAATTCCTCAAAATTGCAAAGACATGCGATATAACCGCCACTACCCTAGAGTGTAAAAAACTGGCCCCTTTGACGCTTAGAAAGAGCGGGGAGAATAAGTTTCCACTATAAGGCCATGATGCAGGGCCCTCTGCCCTTAGCATGCAAGATGGAGCTACCAATCCTAGTGTAAGTAAATAACTTAATGGTTTTACAACATAGGGAAGTGCATAGGGAAATAACTATGATGTAGGAGCCCATGTTTGATGCCTTTGAGAGGGGGAGGAGGATATTCACCCATCCTAAAAAATAGTTTTTTTTCAGCTTAATAATAGAGGGAAATACCAGGGTCCTTATAATAGTTATGAGGGAACTTGAGAGCCCAAAGGCCCTAAGAGAAATAAGCTTTTCACCAAAGAAATCCATTCGTTTAGTGATTAGTAGCGTTTGCTGTTGAAAAGGGGCCTGTCTTTAATAAGGGGGATTTGTGGAGTCACAGTTGTTCTTGCTTTCAGCTCAAAATCATAAGTATTTCAAAGGCAATAACAATTTTTATTCGTTTTCAGGTTCCAATTGATGATTTTGACCATATGATAGATGACCTGCTCGCTGATAACCTTGGAGCACCACAAAAGAAAACCAGCACCCCCTCTGCATATATTTTAAAGCTCTTAGGAACTTTGTAATAGTAGAAACGTAAAGGAGGCAACTTACCTCCATGTATGGGTTAATTTCTGGCTCTTAAATTCTTAGCTCGTAGTTTGGGATCACCTTATCCAAAGGGTCACTTTGGGTCCATGTATGGTATACTTTCTGGTTATTAAACCTATAGATGGTAGCGTGGTCTCAACATATCTGAAGGGTCACCTTTTGTCCAATTATGGTATACTTTTTGGTCATTACACCTCTAGGTGTTAGTATAGTCTATCTATGTCCGAAGGGGTACTTCGCTCTCTGAAAAATTTTTAAGATTAATATTGAGCTCATTTTCAGCCAAATATAAATTATTTCTCAGGATGAATCAAAAGTGGTTCTGTAATAAGCCCTTCTTATTTTTTAGGCTGACATACCAGTGTCATCATCGCAATTTAGTAATAATCCATGTAAAGACCCAGAGAAAAGTGAACGCGAGGGATAATTTAGTACAGGGTGAAACCCAATAGTTTATCACCCATAATTTCTTATCTATACAGTTTTGTGGTCGATCTCGGCCTCTATAAAAACTATGAATGAGTTGACAAACTACAAGCAAGTAGGGTTAGAAAAAAACCACCCTAAAAAGTGACAGCGATAAGGGGTATTAGGACAAAGTTGAAGTAGTTCATCCCATATATTACCAGAACTCTATTTAGCCGGATCTGCTTTGCGTAATTTTAATGTTTTAGGGCTTAGTTCGGGGACCCCTTTAACACTCTTACAAGTGGTAATATATGTACGGATTTAGTTGACATAGTTCATTCTTATGTGAGAAAGATTCAGGCCCTTCTTGAAAAACAGATTTGGGAGGCTGGGGAGGGGTGGTTAGGGACAGTGATAAAGCATCCATTGCACAAAAAATTATTTTTTATGAAAGTCGGGTGAGGTGCACTCGCATCATCTACAAACGTTAATACAGACGCGTCACCCAGACTTATACAATTTTGAGGGCATTTTTTTAGACTGGGTGGGTAGTTTTTTAATAGGGTGGAAAAGGATTATTAAAATGGGTGCAATTGAGTAGTTTTATTTATAGAAAATTTAAATGTAATAAAATATAAAAAGAGTTTGTTTAAAAAGACGGCAAGGGGAACTGGGGTGTAAAAAATAATGCATATTTAAAGGGTCTTAGAGGTGTACAATGATTTTCTTTCGAAACAGGTCTACACTGCTTCAAGTAATCTGTCCTCCCGGCAGGCATTGACCTTTTTGAGAAGGAAAATGAGCACTGAAAGATTGGTGTTACTGTTTTAAAGTAAGATAGAGTAAGATAAAGTTCCATTGACCTTCAGAACGCAATTGACCGTTTTAAACACAATATTTTAATTTAGAAACTTGTCACGGAGTTCAATATTGATCCCTTTCTGGTGACATTGGTTGCCTCCTTCTTAACAGATAGATTGCAGGTGGTTAAATACCAGAATCATAGCTCAAATCCTTTTAGCTTATTCCCCCTCCCTTCCTCTTTTTTAATGTCCCTTTAAATTCTTTTTCCTACTTGTATCTGTTTAAGTTTAATTTGACCAGTTTAAGCTTTATTTGTTTGTATTTATCTTTTTAATATTTTAATTGATTTTCAATTTAATTAATATCTCATAGATGATTATTCATTATTATTTTTCTTTTTCGTTGTTGTTTCTGGCATTTATGCCAGTTTTAATGCAACAATGTGATTTGTTGACTCCGAAGTCTGAGTTTAGCCGTTGCTGGGCTTGTGATAAAGATCTTTTGAATATCAATAACTTATTTTATCTTATAAACATTATTTTTAAATCCTTGCCAGAGCACCAATCATGTAGTTTAATAGATTCAAAGTCTGCAACAGCCGGTACAATATATTTCTTAGCCAAGGGTAGTGCAGAGGAAAATTTTTAGCAAGCCCACTTCCAAGACCATAGCCCAACATTGATTAACGACCTTTTTAATAGCCGGTTCCATGACCCAATTGTCTTGGTCCAAGAGTAGCAACACAGCAATCAATATCAGGAAAAACGAATTCAACTTTTCCATTAGACAGCTCGTTATTGAATGTGTCAAAAATTACATGTAATCACAGCCAAACCGTTTGCTATTACTAAACGATCAACTGATTCAGTAAATGATGTTAGCTGGAAGAATTCCAAATAAGAATTGTTTACAGGGATATATTGAATATACTTTATATTTTAATGGTGAATATGACCTTGACTGGTTGAGTTGACTGGAGGTGAATGTTGCTTTTGCTGACTCTCAGTGTTTCACCGAATGAACAGTAAATAAATAAATAACTTTCTGAGAAGAATTTAGGTGCATAGTCAGTGGGAATGACACGATCCATACTACTGGTGCCTGAAGAACTTCTACCATTAACAAAATTATGTTTAAAAAAAGAAAATCTCTCAGAATATCATTAAGAATAACCTTCTTATTCTTAATCGGATAACTAATGTACATTTTACAATGTGCCATTGACTAGTTAAGTAAGAAGTACTACGAGCGGAGGTTCCTCTATTGATTATAGGACACAAGTCATTCATACTATTAAATTTATTTTATGTTAGTGTTATAAGGGACATTCACCCCAGTTAAGTTTTTCTATCCATTTCTAGATGAGGAGTGGTCAATCGTATCGTTTAACTTTTATGTCAAATATACGATCTTTTCTCGGGATATCATATTTATTTTTGAGAATACATTTGACATAGCTAACGAACAAACAGCTATCTCTTGCCCCTAGGTGTTTGACTCTTCAATATCTTTTCAATTTGATAAATTTCAATATTATTTCGGACTTTTTAGTCATTAGTTTCAGTCATAAATACCACCGAGAATCTATTCATCTTTGGAGTCTCGTAGATGATGCGTTGCAGGTCTAGTGTCTAAGATCTTTAACAACTTAAAAAGTTTATCGAACCATAACTAATTTCTCCTTTCAAAAACTTTAGCAGTTCGATTAACTCGAACTGTATCATCAACATTGGATTTCTTATCCGTCTGAGTTTTTCTATAACGATCTTGATCAAGAATGCTATCTAGAGCTCTAGCAAATTCGTCATCTCTCTTTAATCGCAATGGAATAGCATATTCGTAGCGACTAAAGACACTGATTGCAAGTAGAATATTTTTACAGAATATTTTGTAGAATAAGGTTCATTGTGATGTATTCGAATCTCATCTAGAATCAAAGAATCTGCTTGCATTATTTGCAGAGGGGAAAAGGCTTTAGTTTTAGATGATTACCACAACCCTATGATTTCGATGTAGACTATAACAAAGTTCATTCTGTAGATACTCTCCTGTCAACCCTTACTTGTGAGTGATGGTGATGGCGGTGAGTTAAAATCAAGAAATCTTCACTTTTTTCTCACCACCAATGGTGTTAACGAATCATTTATATTGTTATTGTTTCTACTATTAGTACTAGCTGTAGGTGCACTATTAATTTCCAAGATTGATTTACAATCTTTTTGTTTTAATGTTTGACTCCTGTTGCTATGCTCCACCAATCTTTTCAGAATTTGTTTCTTGGTAATAAAACTTTTCGAAAAGCTTAATGTGATTAGTAAGGTGTATAGATGATTTTCAAATGATAAAAGGCCTTAACGATTTGTAGCCAAGTCTGATATTAAATCAAGTAGATTTTTTCTTTTCCCCTGAATTATAATCTGACCCCTTTTTCTATCAATTTGAATATGTTCACTTCCAATGAGATATATCAAGAATCTTATACATTGCTAACGATATGATTGAGGCAATAGGTCCCCAACACTTAACAGAACATTAGACATCATTGAATCTTCCTCCTTATCCCTTATTAGCCCTTATCTTTTTTAATTGTAGCCCATCAAATATGATATTGCAATTGCAAAATTCCATGCAATTTACATGGGTTGCAAAATCTACACTTTTCATTATAGTCGTCTTTATAGTCTGCCCAATGCATACAAAAATTATTGACAAGTGTAAAAAATTTTCCAATGGTGACTGTCTCACTGCCAAAAAGAAACTGACTCTTGATCGATAAAATGAATTCCTTCTAGAAGGAAGAGCAATCGAGTGACTTTACAAAACCTGTTTGGTTAGGATTTTTTAATCTGTTGACTTATTTCTTGTTGCTTTGCAAAATGGGTATCTTAAACAAATTGTTAGGTAGTGCTCAAAAACAAATTCGCATTATCATTTTGTTTTGTTTCATTTAATAAGCAATTTATTGAGCACATGCATCTAGACCACAACGTAAAGTTGACAGTCGTGCTTTAACGATCGGGATATCATTCATAAAACGATTCGATGGACGGTAACTCTTTCCTCACGAAGCCTCGAGATGGTAATGCTCATACGGGTATAATCCCTTACATGTTAATAGTTCATGCGTTTTATCATCTGGAAAGTGCTGTTTAAGGAGGGGAAACTATTAAAATTGTTAGTTTTCTCTACTTGAATTAATTAAGTAAGGGATTGGGTTGGGAAATTATAAAATCAAAAAATGGATTTTATTCTAGGTAGGTAAGTAGGTAGGTAAATTTTCATTTAAAATCTATATATCATATACATATCAATTAGTCACAAAAAGGCCGTTCTGGCCTGTAATAGCGACTTCATTCATTTTACTTTAATTATCAATAATACTAACTCATTAAATAAACACACAAGAAAATGAAGAAAAAAAAATAAAAAAATAATATATATATATATATATATATATATATATATATATATATATATATATATATATATATATATATATATATATATATATATATATATATATATATATATATATATATATATATATATATATATATATATGCATATACGCACATACACACACACACATACACATATAACAAATATATATATACATATACATACACATATGCACATACATACATACATACATATATATATATATATATATATATATATATATATATATATATATATATATATATATATATATATATATATATATATATATACACACACACATATACATATACACATACAAATATACATACATTACTCCAAATAATTACTCAGACCTGAAAAATTCTGGATAGCCCACTCTAATTGATTACGCTTCTCTTCACCATCTTGATGATTTATCATTCAAAAAATACATTTCTAACCGTTGCTTAAGCTGTGGGAGACTCTCTGACTCCCTTATATACTCTGGGAATGCATTCCAAATTGTCTTGCCTATGTGTCTTGTCACATGCCCTGATCGTGTTGTATTCCTCACCTCATTAATCAGATCATTTCCATGTCGGGTAAAATACTGATGGTAAAACGAATTATGTTTAAAATAACTTCTAAAAACTTCAGGTCCTAAATTATTCAAGCACTGAAAAACAAAAATTCCTATCTGCATATCTCTAATTTGACCTACATTTAGTATATTCAACTTTTTAAATATACTTAACGTACTATCAGTTTCCACCAATAATACGAACAGCTTTATTTTGCTGTACCTGTACTCTCTTATAATTTGCGTAAAAATCACTTGCCCATATCATACATCCATAATTAATATAAGACGATACTAACGAATGGTACAATAATAGCACTACTTTAGTTGGAAAAAATATTTAAGTATACGCATCATCCCAACACCTCTTGAAACTTTACATGAAATCACATCACTGTTTTTTCCAGCTGAGTTTATTGTCCACTATAAATCCCAGATATCGAGTTTCTTGAATTTCTCCTAGAGCAGTTCCATTATATATAATAGCTCCTGGAGAAGTGGTAGGCGCTGTTCATGTTTTAGAGAATGTCATTAAATTTGTTTTGGTTGTATTTATTGCAAGCCAACTTAGAGAGACGAATGTATGCAGTCCTTTTAATGCTTCAGTGACATTATCAGTAAGTTCATTGAGAGTCTTTCCTGTAAATGTAAGTGCAGTATCATCTGCAAATGAAGTAATCTTGGCTCGTGGTATGTAAACCGCATACTACCACAATATATAAGGTATAATAGCGGACCCAAAACTGAACCCTGTGGAACTCCACAAGTAATTGGATAACATTTAGAAATTGAAAAATCTAATTTCACTCTTATAAGATTCAAACCATTTAAAACAATCATCCTTTATTCCTAGGCAACGTAATCTTTTCAATAAAATGCTAAAATCTGCTGTATCAAAAGCTTTTTTAAAATCTATAAAAATCGACATACAAAAATTCCTTTTATCTAGTTCACTATTTACAGTATCCATCAGGTCCTCCAGAGCATGCACAGTTGAATGAGCTGTCCTGAAACCAAATTGCGTCTCTGATAAAAATCCACATTTCAATAAATACTCATAAACTCTTTTATGCATTGCTTTTTCATAAATTTTTGACAAAACTGGCAAAATCGATATGGGTCTCCAGTTTCAGATGTGGGTAAGTGATCCTGCTTTTGGCACTGTGGGTAGTATGGATTTCAAAGCCCATAGATTTAGTCCATCTATTCCTGCGCTGTTTGACTTAACTGATGCTACAATTTTATTTACCTCTTCTGTTGTACATGGTTCAATATTCATTTGGTGCCCATCACTTCGGTTGTCTTCAAACTCCGATGTCGCTGGTCGGTCGCTAGGAATTTTGCTTTGGATCATTTTTCTGATATTCGAAAAATGGTCTACGATCAGTTCAGCTACTTCAACTGGGTTATCAGCAATCCTATCATTCGCTTGAATAGCTAAAATTTGTTTTTTCTTCGTTCCTTTTATGACTTCATTTATAGCTTTCCAAGTCTTCTTTGGATCATTTTTATTTTCTTCAAAATAAGTGCATACTAGTTTTTCATTTTTCGCCTCCTTAGAGAGTTTGTTTTATTTCTATATTTTATAAATTGAGCACGATTATCATCATTTAGCCGACTTGAATAACGCTTAAACAGATAATTTCTATTTTGTATCAAATATAAAAGTTCCTCATCAACCCATGGTTTCCTAGTAGAATTGTTTTTCAGTTTGACAGTTTTCACAGGGCATGTCCTATCATAAATTTGTTTAAAGTGACGTAAAACTTTTCGAAAACTCTAGAAATGTCTTTTTCCTCAAGTACAGTTTCCCATGATATTACTTTCATTTCCTCAGCAAACTTTTTCAAATTATTTGCTTTCAAATCTTTAAAGCTCATTTGCTGGCCTTTAAATCTCTGTCTAGTAGTCACTTTCAAAAACGCTAATTTTGGGAGGTGATCTGATGCAGGGGTTAGTATAATATCAGCATGTGTTGTTCGTATTCTTTCCCCAGTGACGACTACATTATCAATAAGCGTTGCGCTGTGCGTAGTAAGTCTTGTTGGAATAGTCGTTACAGGATACAGATTATAAGACAGCATAAGATTTAAAAAATCTAAATTAAAACCTATTAAATTCTTCAAATCATAATTAAAATCTCCCATACAAACATTAAAGATTCAAAACCATGCTTAAAATCTTCAAAAGATGCACTCAGAGCTTTATAAATCAGAATAAATAAAATTTTTCTTCCAATAACATCTATTTCTAACGATAAGCTTTCAAACTTACCTTCAATCCAAATTTCCATATCATCACGAATTTTATACTTGTGTGACTCTCTAACTAAAAAAGCCAGACCTCCTCTACCCAATACTTAACGACTTCTTGATTCAAGATGATAACCCGGAAAATCGTAAGACGAGAGCGGACTATCCTTACCAAGAAATGTTTCACATAGGCCTAATAACTGGTTTCTTTTTTGAGAAATAAGAAAATCAACTATTTCATGATAGGAAGATGTAACGTGACAATTCCAGCTGCACACAAAAAAAATCATCATTTGAAGTAGCGGTTCCTAAGCTATCAGCTAAGCCACTCGGTTTCGCTGGTTTAAAGCTAATTTCTGAGTTTTCTGACGCTATATGACACAATAGAAGTTCATCAATATCAAATGGATCACTTTCATACTGCGCCATTTCTGATCTTTCAAAATTCTGCTCACTCATCACATTTCAAATATCTATCTCATAATAATAAGAGAAAAAATTGCTGTAACGCTTGGATATCCAAATTTTAGAAAGAAAATGAAAACATAAATAAAGCAATAAACAAAACACAATAAAAAGAATAATAAAAGAGTGAACAAATAAGTAAAAAAAGAGAATAAATAAATAAATTAGAAAAAAACAAAAAAAAAAAAAACAAAAAACAAATATTTATTACACACAGTCAGATATGAATCGAATTTTCTTGACATGCTTTTGACCAGATGTTTTGCAAGAATCTTGCCGCGACGGACCATGTATTTTTATTTCCGTATTTTTCTTTAGCTGCATTCAGTAAATCACGTTTCCTTCTTGTAAGTGCTTCACCAATAAATATAACACTACCCGCCAATGATGCTTTTGCTTTATAGACTCTCCGAGCCATTTCTTTATCAGTAAACTTCACTATGACTGGAGCAACTTTGTTTATCGAGCTTTCAGACTGGTTGCTCATTCTGACTCTGTAAACGGCTGCCATATCAGAAGTTGTTACGCTGGGTAGTTTAACCTTGTCAGATTAAAGGCGAATCATGGAGGTTTGGAGGTCGAAGTTATGTTGCTGCCTTAATCCATAAAATGCGAAGCTATCCAATAACGAGTCCTGGTCAAAATCATCTAGTTTTACCTGCAGTTTTTCAATTCTTTCTTCTAGATTTTCTATCTGGTTTCTTAATATCTTCAGTGACTTCTCAATTTTCAAAAATTTCGGATTGTATTCAACCGATATCGCACCATGGATTTGCGAAACAATACTATCTACTGATTCTTTCATCGTATTTTTGTCCTTTAGCCTTTCCACAACTTTTGATTTTATGCTTTCCAATAGTTCATTTTTTGTTTTCTCTAACTCAGATTCAGTTGCCACGATTCTGTCTTGTAAAAAAGTAGCAGCTGTAGACATTGCTGCAGTAGGCTGATTTTGGGCTTTGGTCTTTATTGCCTGGTAAGTTTTTGACTTAGACTTGTAGACATCTGGTGAAGTAGAAAGTTCTGCGAATGCTTTCTTTACAGATTGACTAGGATTTACACTAGCATTTGTATCATACGTCGATAAATTTGACTCAAGAAGTCGATACTCTTCGTGGGTACCATAACAAAACACAAAGTATGTTGACTTTCCTTTATTATCCTCCTTTCCAACTTTAATAATTCTAACTGGCCATGGAGGGTAATCTTTGAATTTGAAGCGCAAGATCAAACTGTTTGAAGACCGGCATCATTAACAGTTGAAATATAAAAATGAAGAAATAAATATTCAAGTACACATTACCATTATCTATCATTTTCCAAAGGAAATCTAAGACCGGCAGCTTCTCAGATGATTTGGGATTACTATTATGTGAAATAAAACCATCTATCCAAGCGCCATCTACAGCTTCACCTTTTTGCAAACGTGCCAACGCTGGCGATATGAATTTCCAATCATAGTTGGAATTGTAAATGTAAACAGGTAGAAAGTACTGTTCTTTAACGTTTAAATTACATGATTTATGATCTAGTCCACAGATATTGCCACTGTCCGATAGAATTGAATTGTTTTAAATAATCATGATCACGAACTCAGATCCCTCTCACACTGATTTAAACAAATTGACCCTTAGAAACCCAACACAATGTCTTACTTTTAATGGCCACCTCGTCCTCTGGTGATAGGGATATTGTATAGTTCATGTTATGAAACCGCAGAATTTACTTATTGGCTGCTTTAATAAGTAATGTCATGGTTGCTTCCATACAATCCTCCCCTTCTAATGTATCGAGAACCTCTACCAATTTCATGGTATTACTCAAGTCTCTCTGTGCATATGCAAAAGAGACTGCAATGGCTTCATGTTCGTTAACACAACATAAATTCAATGAGTCGTATATGTCTGTGAGTTTGGATTTACAGTCTAACGCCACTTTGTCAAACTGTAAGAGCGAATTTTGAAAATTCTTAAATTGCAAGATGCCTCTATCACAGTTTCCACAGATTGGGACCCATGAGACTTACAGTGCCCCATTAGATGTTTTAATTCCGATTCAACATGAAATCTTGACAGACACAGTGGACAATAGTAGCACGTCCCCGTTGATTTAAATTCCCCCAACCTAGAACCTGACAAATGCCTATAATAAGAAGAAAAATATTCAGTTGAATCGGGCTCTGTAGCAGGCTCTTAAAGAAACAATACCTAGGGATTCTCCTATTCAATGGACAGACCTCTCACTCGATATATTACCCCCCTTTTTATCTTTGCGCTCACCCTCCTCAAATTCTGTTTCGTATTGTAAAGCAGTAAGAGCAAATTTTAGATCTTCACTAGCCTGCTCAAAAATTTATATTCCTTTAAGTGTTACTGGATATTAACAATTTAAACAATTAAAAAACTGATTTTGGAACGTCTGTCCCTCCCTACCCCCATTAACTGCCGATTAGTCCAAACATGTCTTACTAGTATCCCTTTGCAGGGGATTTTGGGCTGCTGTAAGAAATGCGTATCTGGAGCACTGAAGTGATGTCTCGAAACAAATTTGTTTTACGCCTTGACACTCCTTTAAAGCTGAACTATATTTTGGGGACTTCCTCCCCACGCCTCTTAAGAGAAAGTTATTTAAGTAATTTAAACTCTCTTTAAATAAAATATTATACCCACTTCCCCTTTCATTATACCTATCTAATTGTGTCTTAATACTACAATCCAATCCAAAAATACATCCTCCCAATTATCCAAGTCCAGTTGAAGTGTTTGCATTTCACTTTGCATACAGTGCGAATACACATCAACAACCGAATTCTCGTTTAAATAAAACAACTTTTGTGCGATCGATGCGTTAATGCTATCCCTCCCACCCCTTCCCGAATCTATCATTTAAGAGGGGCTTGAATCTTGCCCACATAGGAGTGCACTATGTCTATTGGATCTGTGATAATACTTCCCACCATAAATGTGTTAAATTTACCTCGACACTCGTTCCTACAAACATAAAAATTGCGCAAGGTAGAGCTTAAGAAATAAAAGTATGGCAATACAGGGATTATTACCATCATTGTGAGTCAGAGGTGTGGATTGTGACCCAGCTCACTCAACGTACCTTCGCGTGTAGTAGGAATGGGATGGTCAACCCAACCAAAATCATTCCCTGATACACTTTGTTGTTCAAAGGCACTTGTCTGAGCAAAACTAACATCCTAACCCACCTTTCAAATCTATGAGAAATTACATTATCAACACTCGTCTCTCCAAGACAATCTTTCAATAATTTATCAAGCCGATCTAGTTTGTTGTTATTGGAGGGGGAGTCAATATGGATATTATCACGAAATTTTGATAGGTATCTAAATACCTTCAAAGATGTTCTATATTGCCTGAGTTGGCGATGACAATATTGCTAGGTTAACATAAATTAATAGTAGAATTTATTTTCTTTTGAAACGGTAAGTTTTTATAAAGTTGAAAAAATATTATTGCTATTGCGTTTAATAACCTCTATTTTCATATCATGTAAAACACATACATAATAAATAATAAAATTATTAACACACGCACATACACACACATACACAAGAGAGAAGGAGAGAAGATAAATCCTATTTTTTCTTACGTTTTCAACAGGAGAGTTGATCCGTTTCCGAGGGTTCTGGATGGTCTTTATCATATTCAAAACATCGTCAAGCACATTAAAATCAACATCACAAGCAGACTGCATGTTTTTTCCCCAAAACAGTCTCATATTTCCTTGGTCTATTTTGTGATGAAGAATTTGCATTGACCTAGAATAAAAAAAAAATGTCTTCAATTATATTCCCCTCATCATCTTTGTAAACGTAAGAAAATAGAATGCCAAAAGAGACAAAACATTTAACAATATTAAAAAAAACTAAACCCAAGGAAAATGTCACAAAAAATATTGTTTTTTTCTAAAATAAAAATCACGCGTAGTATATATATACCATTTTCATTTTCTATTTCAAAAATACTGCAAGTGAACTTCTTATGCTATAGGTATATATAATGTCAGTTTAAGACATGAAAAAATTTAAACGTTCAAAAAAGTCTAAGTTCAAAGTCCTGTGGTGGCGCAGTGGATTTGACCTTAGCTTGGTAATACGGGACCCAGAAATCGAATCACGCTGCAGGAATGCACTGCAGGGCCGACGCAGGGACCTTAGTAGTCAAGAAGCGTCGTTAATTTTTAAATAGTAATAATAAGTCTAAGTTCAAAGAAATTCCTATGTTCAATAAGAACAAAAAAAAGTGGAAAGTGAAAAAACTTGGATGGCTGCTGTTATGGGCCCTGTTACAACATTACTAAGAGTTTTAGGAGTTCTTACAGAGTAAATCAATACAAATACATTATACATGACACATCCCACTTCTTTAAAATGTTTTCCTTAGACCTATCTTAGATCTCCATTCACGAACGTCTCACTTTTTTGGCATCAGTATTGTCTAAGCACTAACATTGAGATTGACTTTGCCCTTTCATTCAAGAATTAAATAAAAAAATTGATTTTTTTAGCTGAAAGTAAGGAGCGACATTAAAACTTAAAACGAACAGAAATTACTCCGTATATAAAATGGGTTGTCCCCTCCGCAATCCCTCGCTCTTTACGCTAAAACTTTTAATTGTTTTAAAAAGTAGAATTGTGGCAAAGACTCAAACTTTAGCGTAAAGAGCGAGGGATTGCGAAGGGGACAACCCATTTTATATACGGAGTAATTTCTGTTCGTTTTAAGTTTTAATGTCGCTCCTTACTTTCAGCTAAAAAAATTAATTTTTTTTATTTAATTTCTGAACGTTTTTGAATTAATGCATGTTTGGTTTTGGCTCTCCGCACATAAAGTATTAAAATGAAATTTGTGTATTAATTCTTTTTTGGCTGAATGGCTTTCTCTTAGTTTTGATCAGAAAATTTTGAAAAACAAGGGGTGGAGAAGGAGACCTAGTTGCTCACCAATTTTTCGGTCGCTTAAAAAGGCAACTAAAACTTTTAATTTTTAACGAACGTTTTTATTAGTAAAAAATATACGTAACATATAAATTAACAACTTACGTAACAAACTTTCATAATCTTATATTTTTATTATGTATACAAGGGGGTTTGTATCCTCGTTAATACCTCGCTCTTTACACTAAATCTTAAGTTTTGTCCCAATTCTTTAAGAATGACCCCTGAATCAGAAAGGCCGCAGAATAAATAGTTGAAATTACTAAACATACTTTACCATAAAGAGCGAGGTATTTATCTCCTCCTAAATACCTTGTTCTTTATGCTAAAGTGTTTTTAGAACCCTTCATATGCGGAATAATCTCTGTTCGTTTTAAGTTTCAATGCTACTCCTTCCTTTCATTTGAAAAAACGTTTTCATGTTTATTTTTCATTGTTTTCTTATAGTAATGCTAGAAAATCATGCACCCTTTTCCTTGAATTTTTCTTCCCCCATGACAGATTCCTCAAAGGAAAGATCCTCCAACATAGCCCCTCCCCTCAAACCCACCCCTCAAACAAAATGAAATCCCCCTGAAAACGTCTGTACACTTCCCAATAACCATTACTATATGTAAACACTGGTCAATGTTTGTAACTTGCACTCCCTCCCCCAGGGATTGTGGGGGAGTAAATCATCCCCAAATACATAGTTATTATGGTTTTCAACTATGCTGAACAAAATGGCTATCTTAAAATTTTGATCCGTTGACTTTGGGAAAAAAATGATCGTGGGAGGGGGCCTAGATGCCCTCCAATTTTTTTGGTCACTTAAAAAGGGCACTAGAACTTTTCATTTCCGCTAGAATGAGCCCTCTTGCGACATTCTAGGACCACTTGGTCGATACGATTACCCCTGGGGAAAAGAAAAAAAAACAAAAAAAACAAAAAAAACAAATAAACACGCACCCGTGATTTGTCTTCTGGCAAAAAATACAAAATTCCACATTTTTGTAGATAGGAGCTTGAAACTTCTACAGAAGGGTTCTCTGATACGCTGAATCTGATTGTGTGATTTTCGTTAAGATTCTATGACTTTTAGGGGATGTTTCCCCACTATTTTCTTAAATAAGGCAAATTGTCTCAGGCTCGTAACTTTTGATGGGTAAGACTAAACTTGATGAAACTTATAAATTTAAAATCAGCATTAAAATGCAATTCTTTTGATGTAGCTATTGACATCAAAATTCAATTTTTTAGAGTTTTGGTTACTATTGAGCCGGGTCGCTCCTTACTACAGTTCGTTACCACGAACTGTTTGAAAACCACACTGTTCTCTTAAACAGAATAGTTACCCCTAATTTGAGTCAGATTAGAATTCTAGCTACTTAATACTTAAATTGTTATATCTGATAAGAGGCAGTCAAACTGAAAGGTACTCAGAGAATTGCATTAGTTTCAAATTCTGTTTCGAGGGATGCACTAAGAAATAGCAGCTTGATATACAAAGTTTGTATTGTGAGGGTGGAACTTTTAAAAAAAAATATCCTCCTTAAAAAGATTTATGAAAAAGTAATTTGCACCTCATTCTGATAAATTTTTGGATTATGTCACTGACGAGATAGGTAAGATATAACTTTTGACTAAGGATTTCTTTTATTGTAGAGCATAGTCTTCAGTAATTAAAAAAAGCTTGTAAATATATCGTGATAATACAAAACAATGGTGGAAAATCAATGGTACATCCTCCCAGTAAACATACGATAAAAATGTTGAAGTACTCACAATATCCACGTTTGAATTAGAAGGCGATATCTTGAGTCCCTTTACTCGTCGTCATAATTTAAATTTTAATTAAATACTGTTAGTAATGTTCTATTTTCAATGCCTTTTTATACAAAAAAAGTAGGGACATTTGAACTGGTGGCTGCGGCACAGCGGCTAGATTTTGTTGCTTAGGCCTTATGGGAATATATAAATTAGTCGTAGGGACGGGAATATGTAAATTAGGTGCAGTGACAGGAATATGCAAAATAGGGGTTGCGGCTGGATCCATTGGAGTTTCGACTCACATATGTAAATTAGGTTCCTGCGGGACGTAGAGAGACAATAGTGAGGTTCTTCTTGATGTTCCTCCCTGCCCTGTTGACCCATTACTACTGGTTTTACATAATTTTAGTTTAAGAAACATTTTTAAAAAATTCAAAGAAAAGTAAAGAGCTCCACTACGCTTAAAAATTGGCAGAAATGAAGTAAAATGAAAAGTAAAACTACCACAAATCCCTATCAATAAACAAACGAAACACGAAACAAACAGAAAATAGCTATAAATGACCCAGTCAAACTTAAAACGAGCAAAAATTAACATGAGTAGGGCTGACAACCCTAATTTCTTTTCAAGACCAGAACACAATTTGCATTTTGCCGAAAAAAAAGGACCGTGGATTTTCAGTTTAATATACAGATAGTGATATTTATTCCTTAAAGTTTTAACAGTTTTTTTTATTTATTAAAGTAAATAAGCTAAAACAATTATATGCATTTTGTTTTCAATAAAGTACAAATTATGTTCTGTTCATGAGAAGGCTTGGGGGTTGTCAGCCCTGCTCATGTTAATTTTTGCTCGTTTTGAGTTTGAATCGGTTATTTAGTATAACTTATGTTCGTTTTAAGCTTCATTTATTTATTGAGTTTTATGCTTGGAAGGTTATTTGACTTTGTTTTTGCTCATTTTTTGCCTTAGCGGAGCTCTTTACTCCTCTTTGGAAAACTTTTTGGTTATTTTCTATACGAATCCATAGTATGGCTTGCTATTGGTATGTTGGAGAAACTTGTTCAACAATTTATAATCCTGACACTAATAGTATTGTTTAATTTATGTTTATACTTCCTGAAGTTGACCTGAAAAATAAAACTTGATATAGTTCTCAGAAAATTTTATGCTCCTTGACAGCCTGGATATTTATTTAAATTGTAAGAGCAGAAGTAGTAGTAGTAGCAGCCCCGAAAGTCTCAAATTAATACCCCCAATCGTTCATAATATATTGCTAAGGTTTCTTATTGGCAATCGTACATACAGTGCCGTTTGATTTGGTTTTAAAGCATAATGGTTCAATTATATAACTGTATATATCTAGCTACCATACAGTAGAGGAACATACGCAGGAGGGATTGGGTACCACCCTCTCCACCCCCCCCCCAAAGTCTTAAATTTTCTTTCATTTCTAGGCACTCTCTATTGGAATTATCAAGCAAAAAAATGTTGTTCTTTTATTAGGTCCTCGCCCCACACTGTTTCAATATTTTCTCTGTATGTGATCGGTAAAGTATACTGAGCCATAATAATGAGACGCTCTTTTTATTTTCCTTCGAAAAATAGTCATTTACAAAAAGTAACCCTTGGTCGTGCAATTGCGTCATTTAAGCTATCTTAGTTTGTAATCTCCAAAGTTTAATTGAATTGCGTACTTATCATGAATTTACTTCCGTCAGTCTGATCTCAACTCAACAATAAGCCACGATTCTCCTAGAAGAAGCATAATTTTGTAGTCAACAATGTATGAGAGACCAGCGCTGCCAGGTTGGGTTAATTTCTGCCAAATGATCTCACAAAAACTGAATATGGCTAATGGAATCCATGAGAAATTAGCTGGATTGGATAAAACGATTGATTACCTCAATTTGACCTTAATAAATATCAAAACTTAAGAAACTGAGTTACTCAAGAGCGAAATTGACCTTGCATTCCTGTTTTACTTTATATTACCTGCGGAAAATAAGCAACTGAGAAAAGCGACATGAAAACATATTCCTAGGTTAAACTATAATTTAGGTAAATAATTTTTCTTGGGTCAATACTGCGCGTTTTAAACTAAATATTTTACAGCTTTGACAAAAGCTAAAGTTACTAAAAAAAAAATTGGCTAAATTTTGATAAACTTTGCTAAAATTTGAAAAAAATTTAATTTTTAGTTCAAGGCGAGACCGAACTAGTATCTGAAACGATAGAAAATTAGCTTCGTATTAAATCTCGTATTTTTTTGTGAATATGGTTAACTAGCATCTTTAGTGTATCAACTTCTGCAGATTCATAATCAAATATCTAAGAAATGGAGGCTAGTCACTAATTTTATGAGAAGTAATGAGTATTAAAGCATTAACATTCATATTTTCCATATTTTACTCATTAGTCGCTTAAATTACTCATATTTCCTTGCTGAGTATAATGCACGTTGAAGGATTAGCCAATAAATTGTTTCAGGTTTGCTGTTAATCGGCTGTTAATTGGTTTGCTGTTAATTGAATTTGGAGCAAGTACACACTGCATTAAAATTTCCATCTGGAACGTTCCCACTGATTTCGTTTGATTGACACAGAATTTCAAACCATATTTGCGTACAGTGTTTATTATTAAGCAACACCTTCAGCAAGCAGTAGTAACCGTTTTTCTTAAAGATAATTTTCAAATGGAAAGACAACTTGGCATTTTTATTGATTGAGCCTAAATAATATTTAATTTTGAGCCATAATAATGCATAGTGTTATATCCTCAATTCGCATCTTTGACGAACAACAGTAACAGCTTTTCAAAAGGGTTTTTACAGCTTTTTTTGAAATTTATAAAATTATTATATGTTGTTGATAAATTGAATACAAACAAACTTTTTTTCTATTTCCCACCTACAAAAGGTTTCGGATATTTGCATTTCAAACAGTAGGTTGTGCGAAAAGTGTGGTTTAATCCTGTTTTCCAGGGCTATAATGAGAGAAAGGTTGAGATGGTTAGGGTATGTTCTGCCGATGAAGGATGACAGATTGCCAAAGATCGTTCTTTTCAGCCAACCGTCTAAACGGAAAGCAGGTCGTCCGCGGTTGGGGTGGGAGAATGTTGTAAAGGAAGATTTGAGGGAAATGAGAACTTCCTGGGAGGGTTAAAAGAGGGAGGCTTTGAATATGTCAGATAGAGGAAGTTCGCACTTCGCTTTGTTGGCCTTAGGCGGCTTTGTGCTGTAGCGAGTTGTTAGTAGCAGTAGTAGTAGTAGTAGTAGTTAGGCTGTTAAACCAAGATACCCAGGCTTAATTATTTTGTTTAATTCACGGTCGTAAAAATAAATTTTACATATCCTTAACATTTCTGTAAATTTGTTTTTTTAATAATTTAGATTAATCAATCGGTTGTAATAATATAATATGCGACATATGCCATTTTATTCAAAATTGAACTATATATGTCTCTTAGGTAAACTCAGCACGAGGAATTGATTGGTGCAATCAGAACTGTCCTATAATTTCGAATTCAATCAGAATACTTTTGACAAAAGAGGACAATCTTACTCTATAAGAAAAAAGAGGGCCATTAAATGTAATAATTTTGAATTCGCTGGGAATATTAAAATATAATGTATACTCCTAAAAACACTTAACATTTTGTTTTCAGAACATGTACCCTTTATCTCCATTAGTCTCATCTTTCAGAGTGACCACAGCCGAAAAACTTTTTTCTGTTTTTTGGATTTCCTTAAAAGTTATATAAATGACATATGTCGCAATTTTTTAATTGCGACATATAATCACTGCCGCAATCACCTCACAAGGATTCTTCTTTTTCTTCAGCTCTATGTTCCTTTGTGTCCACACCTTGAAACAACATTATCAAAATTCGGCTACTGGTCGTACCAAGAAAGGTCGGTCATTCAGAGCCAACACAAATTATACACAAAAACACACTTTAAGAAATCATTCGAAGTTAGGGGGTTGCATAAAAAATGAAAGCCAATATTTCGTTTCACAACATTTAAAAGGGTGGCCAGTGTCTACCCCTCGGAAAAAATCTCCTCCCTTCAGTGGAAAATACCCACGGAAAATACCCCCTGAAAAACATCCCCCTTCACCGCTGGTTGGCCTCCAATCATTTTTAAGTAAAAAACAGTTACTAGAACTCTCAATTTATGATCTAACGAGCACCCTCCGAAGCTTCTGTAACCATGAGGTGGAGGTGTGTACGAGGACGGGGCAGTCCCCCTCCTATAGGGAACAAATTACGCTCATCTTTGGGTTTAATGCTACTCTTCACTTTTATAATGTCAGCGTAGACTAGAAATATTCCGAGGAATTAAAAGGGAGTTGACATTAGTTTCACATTTTTGATTCACTTTTTTAAATTTCTTTTGTACCCCCCCCCCCTCCCCGAGAAAAATACCGAAAAACTTCTACAGTGGGGTTCTCTGATTGTTCTCTAGTTAGGGAGGGAGTGAGATATCTCAAATTGTGCATTTTAACGCCAAAACATATTTTCTGGGGGGTATTTTCTAGAGAGGGGGTCAATGAAGGTATTTTTGGGGGGAGTGGAGAACCTAAAAAGGGGCCTCTATTATTTTCACAAATATGACGAATTGATAAAGTTAGATTGACATGACAGGTGACATGTATTTTCTGATAATTGAAAAAAATTTAATACACCGACTTGGTAGGTTACAGAAGGAAATCTTTTCACAAATATATTTTAAAATCCATCGCTGCAACCCCACGCCGCGCCAAACCCAGTTACACAATATCTATAACTAACCCTTGGTTCACACTGCTGTGTGATCGTCTACGTGTGATCCGTGTGATCTGTGATCATGTGTCATCTGTGTGATCCGTCAAATCGTCTACGATTTTTCTCAAGAGTCGTTACATTGGTTTTAGTGACCAAATATTTTTTTAAGAGAGATGTTGCTAGGCGACCCAAAAATGGGTGATCAACTCGTTATCCCTGATCATTTTGAAAACTTCTGTTGTAATTTCCTGGACCAAGGGGTGCCTACTATAGAAGAGTATTCGGGGGCAGAACACGTGCCACTTGCGCTTTACTGAAAACAAGATATGTTATAAACTTTTTTTTTATTCCAAACATTGACAAAGAAAAAAAAATACAGTGTTGTATTTATGTGCAGTGTTGTGTCTTGAAATCAATTTACAGTGTTGTATCTTGGAAATACAATGTTGCATCATGAACTGCTGAGATTTCCAGGAATAAACGTCATTATATATTAAATAATCAATTTATTTTCCTTAGTTCCTTCCAGTAATTTTGATAATTATAGGGAATATTTTCATTTACCATGATGATGTGAAAAATTAAATCAAACTGTTCAAAATATCCTGGGCCAAAGGGAGCCTGACATAATAAAAACAGGGTTGGTTGGGGTCAGGACACCCCACAAAACCGTGGCATGAAAAGAGCTCAAATGTTTTTTTTTTCTTCTGATCGTCTTAAAATTTATATCTTTATGTCCTCGGATCAAGTTGACCCTATTACACAAGACAAAATTTGGGTTTCTCCCAAAAATGACCAAGTATTTTTGGTTTCTAAACTTCCAACTTTTACCGAAGATGCTTGAATTCGCAAAAATAATTGTGAGGATAAATTTATGCTTGTTTTAGAAATTTAATTTCGAGAAACGGCCAAGAGCGGCTTTTTCCGAACAACTTGACATCTCATGCCTTAAGTTCCTCGATAAGAAAAGTCTAGCGTGAAAGAAGAATTTTTGGCACAACAAATTTCTCCTCAAAATTCCGGCACAAAAAACCGAAAATCATTTTTGATACACTTGGAACTTCCACAGGTATTTCTAAGCTTAAAAAGAGAATATATTTTTATCTGTAGGATTGGGTGATAAGGGGCCTTGAAACAGAATAGAAACCTCACTTTCTGTGATTGATTCTTGTAATATTTGTATAGCCTCTGACAGGCTTGCAACTTCAAGTTCATGAAATTCTGAAAATTCTGATAAGGCAAAATAAATCTCGGTGCTGACAAAGTGTTTAGAAGTTCAGCTGTTATCGGTGTGTGGACACTTGAAATTGAGTAAAATCGCTGATTGACTTAATAATACAGGGCATATAGACAAGGTCGAGGAGAACACTCTGAAGACAAAACCACTGAAAACAACTAGGAGTCTGGACTCCGACCAGCTTTGCACTTACTCGGCAAATACTGCGCCTATTCAATTCGTGACACCCCCAAAGTGTTCCAAAACTTGTTTTTCTCCTATTGGCATGGCAATGTCAGGGCCAGTAGACTGAAGCAAGGAGACCGTCATGAGAAGAACAAATTCTGGAAACATTCTGGAGAAAACCATTAGTTCTGATGGTTTCCACCCTAGTTCAACCGGTTCCAGTTTCTACTGGCCGCTCCAATCCTAGTTTCAAAGCCGGATCTAGTTTCGTCAGTCCAAGATCCCGGAATTCTCCCCCTCCTCGGTTCTACAATCCCGATTTCACCGATTCTGCTCTAAGTTCCACCGATTCCAAGATTTTGTACGCGGCTGCCTCTCAGGTAATCTGTCGCTGTTCATCGACAATAGCTAATTTATTGTAAGTTTCGAAAAGTATTGTTAGTAAATTGGAAGAATAAACACTCATATCTTATTTTAAAATAAGAATATGAAACATTTCAAGAAAGAGTGTGTTCACACGATAACGTTATCGTAGCATTGAATGCTGACAAACTGAAAATTTTGGACTATGAACCAAGAATTAACGGGGATCTTGTTGAAATGTGTGCTTGCGTTGTCATGACAGTAAGGGATGGATTTCCATTGGAATACCCAAAAATTTCCATCATCAAAATGGTGGATACATGAAAATAACATTCCCAGAGGTGATATTGCTCAAAGAGAATGCAAACATAAGGCTTTTAGTTGATGACGAAGGCCAACTTATTGATTATGCTGCTGTTAATGTATTACCCGTTGAAAGATCCTGTCATCATCTTTCTGGTAATAGAATTCAAAAGAAGACAGGAAGACGGCAAGCCTACTATAGCACAAACATCATTATGCAAAGCTTATCCACGTGCCAAAACTGTAATCTGCTTAAAATAATGTCGTAATAGATGGCAAATCCGCAAGTAAAAGAAAAAGGGCATTGACAGACAATATCACCATGGAATATAAAGATGAATTGATGAAAAACAAAAGGCCGGCAGAGGCTACTTCTACCAACATGGGTTTACCAATAGATGCAATCCATGAGCTCGATAATATCAATGATCAATTATATAGCAAGGTTGTTAAAAGTTGTGTATGAGCTCAAAACCGAATAGGTGATATCTCTAGAAAAAACATGATGAAGTATGATGGTTGAGCATTCGAAACGTTCATTTTCTTATGATAAAAAAGGAAAGACATATACTGCTTATATAGCCTGCAAAACTGCTAACCAAATATCAAATCCCTCCTGTGGCTGATACAGTAGTACGTTTAATGAAACTGTCATTACTGATAGCTATATAGCTGTTACCGCAACACCAGGCAAACTAAAGCCAGAACAGCTGAACCCGCTCCTCCTCAATCAAGATCTACCCAATGCTTCCCTCTTTATACCCTTTCAAGAAGTTTTAATTCCCTTTGAATTCCCTCATACAGCCTATTCAACCCCATTTTGGGAGGACCTACTTTTCGTCTTCCCAAAATGAATTGCCGGAAAGGACAATTTTTTGCAACTTGTCAACCTCCATCGCAAAACGCCATTTCAACTCAAACACTCATTTCAAAAACCCCATAGCCATTTCAACCTTCCTCTCATTTTAGCCATAGAAAGAAGGATTGAACAAAATTTTTGTGCAGCTTACTATTTGAATGGGGACCCGTCAAATGGGTCCCAAAAACAGTCCTTAGACACTTCCTCTGGGAAACATCTATCAAATTTTCCTCCGTCTTCGGGAAGCGCCCATGTTTTAGAACTATACTAGCTTACTGTCATCACAGTATCCTATGGTTTCTTCTGATAAATATGGATCCCTGAAATACTCTTTTGACTTAGAAAGGAAAGTTGGGGAGCCAAATATCCTTATTCTTTAACATGATATTGACACGAGTCAAATTTGCTTCTATCATCAGATTTCACATCAGCAATGAAATATCTGCTTCCTCAAGGAACACTGCTTTTTTACTTTTCGGGGACGTTCTACTGAAATTTAGAAAATCATGTTAGCGTTCTGTTGCAAAAGCCGTATCCATGGGGGAGGGGGGGTTGAGATTAAGTTTTTCTTGTAAAATTAAACCCGACCTCCGCCCCGAGCAAATATCCTGGATATGTCCTTGCCTCTTGCTAAAGACTTTTGAATATCTACTCCAAACTTCATACATTTTACGAAAGTCTCATTGCTTTCAAAATGCATGATTTTAGACTTTTTTGGCATACTGCCAGTTTTACTTGCCATTTATGTGATATTGCTCTTCTCCAAGCTTTTCGTCTACAGTGAATTTGAACATTTAATTTAAGAAAAGGGGGAAACATCCAAATGTCAAGAAGTGGAGCATCTCGTGGAAAAACACGTAATCTATTTTGATATATTCGATTTGGGATGAAGTTTCCGCTCTCTGGATATTGAAACATAAATTTCATTTCTTTCTTGAGAAGGAGAGTTACAGATGCAAGTTTATTTGCTTTTAATTCTTTAGGGTCAGTCGCGTTGAACTAGTTGTTTAGAATATTGGAGAAGATCGGTCTGAACCGAAATTTAAAACTTCGAGAAAAAAATACTAGCAAGTGAGTAACAAGTAACAATTGAGACCTTCTCACCTCAAGGCACCGTTGATGACCGTTTTGCGGCGCAGATTTCAACCCAAAAAGCTCCCCCCGACGAAAAACCTAAAATACCCTTCCTTCTAAGATTCAGAGCAGCGTACTCCCATTCACAAAACTGGTTTTGTTTTTGGATAGCAAATATACGTGGTTTTTACCTATAGAAGGTCAGGCAAGCCTGACCATGTCATTTAACAAAATGTCATGTCATGAATAACATATTTACAAATTCACATAATTACGCGTATGAATCCAGGCAAAATCCCCCAGTGTAAACTTCTCCTGAAAAATTCACCCCTTAGAAGCTTCCCTCGCCATAGAGAATTCTCCCAGTAGAAACCCCCCTAGCAGAAAATTTAACCCCGCCCCACCTAAAAATGTATACATACGAAAACGGTGGGCAAATTTTATAGATTAATGACCATTCCCCAGGGGCTATGGGGGAGGGGGTCATGTTATCTCCAAAGTTACAGTTTATAGTTGTAAATATCATATTTACAATTCACATAACAAATGACAAAATGTCATGAAACATTTATTGTTTATTACCCGTTGTTTGAAATCCCATTTATGATTCTAACCAACATAATTAACTGGTTTTGACTCAGAAAGTTATTGAGAGATAAAACGCCCACGTTGTGTGATCTGATGTTAAATTTGTATAAAAAAGATTGATCACCACGATAATCACCAATAGTTCATAGTCTCAAACAAATTGATTCTCTGAACTTTCAAATCGTTTATCGACCAAATTTTGGTCTAAACAGCTTAGCTTATTAGGTATAATTTCTCTGTTTTTCCTATAATCGTTTATTACCAAAAGAGTAAGCTGTATTTAAATTAGTAGCTACCTGTTCCAACTACTATTATGATACTGGAAGCCATGGTAATGACTGTGGTCAAGTATGAATATTAAAATGGGCTTATCGAAAGGACGAACAAATATCCTAGATGTTTACAAGAATTGTCGGTACTTGTGTATTATTCAGAACATACTCAATAATTGAAGTTAGATTCTAACTTCTGATAAAGCTAATGAAATAAAACAAAATATGATGAAAATATAATGCTTTATTAGGAAAATTATAAAACTACAACTTAGAATCATGTACCCAGAACGCAGAAATGTCGTTAAGAATCGCGTTAAAAGGAGATCTTCCTTCTGCCCTTACTGCCGCCCACCACATGTACTCTACTAAGTATGATTGTAAATTATGGCGAAGGTACCTCGGTGCCGTTTATTACACCACTTTACGGAACCCACATTCTCTCTTTTTTTTTGGGTATAGGCACCGGTTTCTGGGTCGACAAAATTATTCCAATAGATAACTGTCTTCTTAGAAATGTCTAGCTCTCGTCCACACCAGGCCACATTTGTCAATTCGTAAACCCAGCAATAAATGAAACGAACTGCAGTAATAAATGGCATTCTATGTCAGCAAACCACGTATTTACACGCAAATTGACTTTTTTCAAACATGGCCTATTGTTACACATCCAAAAATAATCCTTCTCGTTAGAGTATAAGGTCATGTTGTGTCCATTAACGCACTGTTTTGCTGTGGGCAACAACCCCTTATCCTGGAATAATATAAATGCCTCTTTTTCAGTCTTTGGCAAATCCCAAATCTTCATTTCAAAATCCATGTTCAGACACTATCTTCTATCACTATGCTTAGCCAACTAAATTGAGTTTTGTCTTGTGGCTATGAAACCGGATTTTCTCAGCAAAATTCTTGAGTATGCTCTGAATTGAATTTAATCAATTGAATAATGACCAAGTACCACATATTTTATTAAAATGTACTTGCATCGTAGTTTTGTTCACGAAAGAACCTAGCTTCACTTTTTAAGTGTGTTCTGATAATACACAAGTAACGTATTGTCTAAGTAAGGCCGTATCTAAGGGGGAGGGGGTAACAGGTTTCAACTCCCTCAAGAAAAAAAATTGTTCAACTCATAAAAGAGAAAAAAGTGAATATTAACCAATTTTTGATGCATTTTGTCAACTATTTTGTAACTCATCCCCCCAAACAAAGATCCTGGATTGAAATTTGTATATGTGTTAAACGAAATGTATTACAAAAAATTGGCTCGTTCCAATCAAACTGTTCGTGGTAACGAGCTGTAGTAAGGAGCGACCCGGCTCAATAGTAACCAAAACTCTAAAAAATGGAATTTTTATGACAATAGTTACATCAAAAGAATTTAAATTTCATGCTGATTTTAAATATATAAGTTTCATTAAGTTTAGACTTACCCATCAAAAGTTACGAGCCTGGGAAGATTTGCCTTATTTTAGAAAATAAGGGAAAACAACCCTTAAAAGTCATAGAATCTTAACGAAAATCACACCGTCAGATTCAAGGTATAAGAGAACCCTACAGTAGCAATTTCAAGCTCCTATCTACAAAAATGTGGAATTTTACATTTTTTGCCACAAGACAGATCATGGATGCGTCTTAATTTCTTTGTTTTTTTGTTTTGTTTTTTTTTTCTCAGGGGTGAGCGTATCGACCCAGTGGTCCTAAAATGTCGGGAGAGGGCTCATTCTGACGGAAATTGAAAGTTCTAGTGTTCTTTTTGAGTGACCAAAAAATTGGAGGGAACCTAGGCGCCCTCCCGTGCTCATTTTTTTCCTAAGTCACCGGATCAAAATTCTGAGATAGCCATTTTATTCAGCATAGTCGAAAAACCTAATAACTATGTCTTTGGGGACGACTTACTCCTCCAGAGTCCCCGTGGGAGGGGCTGCAAGTTACAAACCTTGACCAGTGTTTACATATAGTAATGGTTATTGGGAAGTGTACAGACGCTTTCAGGGGGATTTTTTGGCTTGGTGAGGGGTTGAGGGTAGGGGGTTATGCGGGGGGAACTTTCCATGGAGGGATTTGTAATGGGGAAAGAAAATTTTCATGAAGGGGCCGCAGGATTTCTTAGCATTTTTTTAAAGAACAATGAAAAAATAAATATGAAAAAGTTTTTTCAACTGAAAGTAAGGAACAGCATTAAAGCTTAAAACGAACAGAACTTATTACGCATATGAAGGGTTCATCTCCTCCTCATACCTCGCTGTCTACGTTGAAGTAATTATATTAACTTCAACTATTTAATCTACGGCCTTGGAGATTCAGGGGTCATTCATATGGAATTGGGACAAAATTTAAGCTTTAGTTTAAAGAGCGAGGTATTGACGAGGGGGAAACCCCTCACATACGTGATAAAACTTACAAGTTTTTTAATGTTTTAAAAAGTAGCGTTGAGAAAAAGAGTCAAACTTTAGCGTAAAGAGCGAGGTGCTGAGGAGGGAAGAGGCCCTTTCATACACGGAGTAATTTCTTTTCGTTTTAAGTTTTAATATCGCTCCTTACTTTCAGTTAAAAAAAACTTGTTTTTTAGTTTGATTTTCTAGACGAAACGGAAGGTCAAGAGGGTTAGGTCAAAGAGTTACAGCTCAAAGGTTATTACAAATCAAAAATGAAAGTTTGTCAAAAAGCGTGCTTTTTTTACATCTACCTAAGGTCAAACAAAATGCAAGCCGTCTCCAAGTGGGGTAGGAACAAATCGTAGGAAAGAATATAAAGGAAAATATAGAATGTCAAGAGGGGGGCCGCGTAAAGCTTTGAAGAGATTGAATTGGAGGAGGAGCTTGCGCAGATGTGTTGGCTTCAGGTGACCTAGCGCTGGAATGAATCGCTATTAGTCTAGTAGAATACAAGGGGATAGCCCCCTACTCAATACCTCGCTCTTTACACTAAAGAGCGAGTTCTTTGACAAAAAGAACTAAACTTTGTGTTCCAATTATTTATGAATGGAAACAACCCCCAAAGTCATGGAATCCTAACGAAAATCACACCATCATATTCAGTGGATCAGACAACCTTATTGTAGAAGTTTCATGTGTGTTTGTTTGTTGTTGTTTTTTCCCGCAGGGGTGATCGTATCGACCCAGTAGTCCTAGAATCTTGCGAGAGTGCTCATTCTAACGGAAATGAAAAGTTCTAGTGCCCTTTTTAAGTGACCAAAAATTGGAGGACACCTAGGCCCCCTCCCACGCTAATTATTTTCCCAAAATCACCAGATCAGAATTCTGAGATAGCCATGTTATTCCGCGTGGTCAAAAAACCTTATAACTATGTCTTTGAGGACGACTTACTCCCCCACAGTCCCCGTAGGAGGGGCCACAAGTTACAAACTATGACCAGTGCTTACATATAGTAATGATTATTTGGAAGTGCACAGACGTTTTCTGGGGGATTTTTAGGTTTGGGAGGGGGTGTTGAGAATAGGGAGACAGTTTGGGGGAGCTTTTCTTGGAGGAATTTGTCATGGGAGAAGAAAAGTTTCTTGAAGAGAGCGCAGGATTCTCTAGCATTATAAAAAAAATGAAAAAGTTTTTTTCAACTGAAAGTAAGGAAAAGCATTAAAACTTAAAACAAAGAACAATTATTAAGCCTATGATGGGCTCACCTCCTCCTAATACCCAGCTCTTTACGCTAAGGCATTTTTAGTAATTTCGTAAAGTTTAGTAATTTAAAATTTAGTAATTTAGTAAAGTTCGACTCTTTCTCTTAACTCTACTTTTTAAAACAGTAAAAAAATTTAGCGTAAAGAGCGGGGCGTTGAGGAGGAAAAGCCCCTTTCATATTCGGAGTAATTTCTGTTCGTTTTCAGTTTTAATGCTGCTCCTCACTTTCAGTAGAAAAAACTTTTCATATTTATTTTTTCATTGTTTTTTTTTAATAATGCTAGAAAATCCTGCGCCCCCTCCATTGAAAGTCTCTTCCCCATGAGAAGCTCCTCCATGGAAAGATCCTCCCATGTAGCCCCTCCCCTCAACTCTCCTCCCCCCCAAAAAAAATCCCCCTGAAAACGTCTGTAC